>NC_134703.1:3067500-3382500 GCF_043290135.1 Rhipicephalus microplus
GAACATCTCTATTCTGGCGATGTCGTTGGTAAGCCGCTGCGTCCTAAGTCGAGGTGCACCATTGACGCGTAAACTTTCACGTGGTTGCCCGACCAATGTGGTCACAAATGTTCGAGCACGCTGACGTCGTTCAGTGGTCTGCTTCAAGTAGTCGCATAGGCTTGTTTTGGCCGAATACTGGCTTTAGGGTCAGTCATTCGCTGCTCTAGTTTGCAGCTGCATGACTGCAAATTCCAGTGGATGACATGCCACATGCACCGCCTTTGCAGAAAGGCCAAGACAAATATAGGCGTCACATGTAATCGCTTTATCAAGTGATCAAACACTGTCTGTGCCGAGTTTCTAGATTGCGATTAACGTTTTTGAGCGACATTATCAGGCAAACCGATCACGGTAGCGGAAGATAACAGAAAGTATCTGTGTGACATCTGTATACACCTTCATGATTTAAATCATGTACAGTGCTCGGTGATTGAAACGTGATAATAGGAGCACGTGACTGTTGGCGGTGAGGGGGCCGGTGACGCAAAGAGCATTAACAACGCATGCTGACTACATACGGTAAACAGCCACTTATTTCGTGGTTCTAGGTGAAGTGAAATGAACGTTATTTGGTCCTGTAGAACTGGTCAGACAGCCCCCTAAGAGGGATCTGCCGCTGTGGCTGGCCGCGTCCACGCCGCGACTGGAAGACCGTGTCCCTCCGCCCGTTCGCAGGCCTCCTGGACTGCGGAGTATTAGACTGAGAGCTCAAAGCTTTTAAGAGCCCTCTCCCAGTCTTGTTCTGGGCTGAACTTTGCGCCGTGTAATTCCAGGTACTAACAGGGCATGTGAGCGAGTGTGCAGTTATGTGCTTCACAAGTAGGGCATCCTGGAGTTATGCCATCAACAAAGTGGCTGAATGTGCTACGAGACGAGAATTAACCTGCCTCTAGCATCCGAAGAACCGATGACTGCGGTCGAGTGAGCTTAGAATGCAGAAGCGGGTACCTCCGCCTACACAACTGATAATGAGACGTCACTTCGTTAAAGGTGCTATGTGCATCTTTAAGGTTATCCGCAAACCCAACTCCGTACCTGCCCGGAGCGTCGCGGCACGTGATTTCTCGCGCACGGTTATGGGCGAGTTCATTGGCGTTGGGAAGAGTCGGATGCACTTCTTAGCCCATGTGGGCCGGAAAGCATTTGATTGTGTGGTAGCCTACTACACCCCGGGAATTTAAAATAGTGGCAGCCTTCCTTAAGATTGCCCCCGAAGCAAATGCCGGGGCGGCAGCCCTGGAGTCAGAAAATTTCTCTGGACGCGAAGGGTCTGTCATCGCCAAAGCCATCGCTACCTGCTCTGCTACGGAGGCAGACGCTTTCCTCGCGAAAGCTTAGTTGAGTACGCGACCACGATGATCAACGACCACAGCCGAAAAACGATCGGAGCGGTCATACTGCACCGCATCGACCAAAGCTACACTGCCCGTGGACCTAGCGACGAAATCAAGGAGAGACTTGGCTCGTGCCTTTCGCCGACCAACAATGTACTTCAGATGAACGTTACGCGGGAAGGGTGCCACCTCGCACGTGTCCTTCATTGTTTCTGACAAGAAGATCTGTTCTTCCCCTGCCGTATGACAATATCCCAGCGACTGTAGGAGACGCTGCCCAGCTTTCGTGGAGGAGAGCCGCGCGACCTGAGCTAGTGTTTGTGCCTCGGTCACCTCCGAGACGGTGTTGTGCAGTGGTTCTAGGTGACGCCGACGGATATACGCTCATATGCCGCGCCGCGCCGCACGAAGCGGCTGCAGGCAGGCGGGCGGGCGTTACCAAGGTTTGCAGCGTTCCGCCGGCACCACCGAGAACCGCACACCGAATGACCGTTTATCGAACGCATTTATCGTGCGTCACGAACGCTCACCCTTACGGTCACCTTTACCGCCAGGAAGCACGCGCTTCGAGTATTGCGTTTCAATCGCAGAGCACTGTACAAAATGCACATATATACAATGAAGTGAGAAGGGAGCTGCCGACGTAGACAACTACACATAAAGCATCGTCCGCATGACGCAGAAGATGCGAGTCCGGTCCACTCCGGAAGCAATGGAAAATTGATTTTTGGTGCTCCTTTTATATCATTACACCGTGTCATTCATGCCTGTCAATTAAATCAACAGTGAATTCTCCCTGTATATACTTCCCTTCTTTTAGTGTCTGTTGGAACCAAGCAGTGGCTAACAAAGAACGTGCTCCTACGTAACTCATTATTGACTACAACGTCGCTACATGCCCCAAATGCTTTTGTGCAGGCGTGCCTGACAGCCGCGTGGTGGGATCCATCATCGGAGGCGTGTTCAGCGGCCGCATTTCGCTGCCTCGCGAAGGCGAAGACTTCTACGTGGAGCGCGCCGGTCACTTCTTCCAGGACCCGGTGCCCCCTTTCCACTCGCTCATATACTCGGCGAATGACGTCAACTTCGCTGGAGGACGCTGCGGTCTACACGGCACCACGATGGATGCTGTGGAACGAATTCGACGCCAATACCGACGGCATCGGTATCCGGTATTACCGCGTAGCCACACATTTTGAAACGCTATATATAATGAAATACATAATTAACAGTAATGATAAGGAAGGTATAAGAGATGTTAGTAGATTTGATTGATTGATATGTGGGATTTAACATCCCAAAACCACCATATGATTATAAGAGACGCCATAGGGAAGGGATCCGGAAATTTCGACCACCTGGTGGTCGAAATTTGCGGTGTTTTTTTAACGGGGTTCTTTAACAGGGTTCTTTAACGTGCACCCAAATCTGAGCACACGGGCCTACAACATTTCCGCCTCCATCGGAAATGCAGCCACCGCAGCCGGGATTCGATCCCGCGACCTGCAGGTCAGTAGCCGAGTACCTTAACCACTGGACCACCGCGACGGGGCGAGTACAGATGTTAGTTTATCCAAATGCGAAGAAAGAAAAGTGGGCGAGTAGATACGTTACCGCTTGCAGGAACCAAACCTGCGTGCTTCGAATAATGCGTTGATGCTCTACTAACTGAGCTGCAGCGGCTACTGTTAATAACATCTTCTATACTTTTCTTGGCACCATTATATATATATATATATATATATATATATATATATATATATATATATATATATATATATATATATATATA
This sequence comes from Rhipicephalus microplus, assembly GCF_043290135.1. Taxonomy (NCBI): domain Eukaryota; kingdom Metazoa; phylum Arthropoda; class Arachnida; order Ixodida; family Ixodidae; genus Rhipicephalus; species Rhipicephalus microplus. Next base: position 3,070,669 of record NC_134703.1, read on the forward strand.
TATATATATATATATATATATATATATATATATATATATATATATATATATATATATGTATATATATATTCCTGATGAAGGCCAGACTCTAGGCCGAAACGTCGAAATAAACCACGTTGTGACCGCTCACGGAGGATCTACTAGACTATATATATATATATATATATATATATATATATATATATATATATATATATATATATATATATATATATATATATATATATATATATGTACAATGCCACGTTGTGAGATTATTTAGGGCATTTAATAAATGTTCAAAACAGCAGCATAGTTTCCACTCGTTACCATACAGCAGCGCCGTCTGAAGCGTTCGGTACCAGACCTCGACCTAAAGACTGCCTCAATGACTGGTGCGGTTCGAATCAACGCTGCAACGGGCACCCACAGTCAAGCTCGGAACACTTCGAATCGGACGCCGTCAGGGCGCGCTGGGCTCGCGCCGCAGCTGGGTCCGGTCCGAAAGACGTACGTTCAGCGCGTGTGCAACCTCGAGATCGCCGTGGATCACACGCTGTTCGAGGCAGTGTCCTCCTGGCAGGTAGGCGGGCCGGACAAGATCATCAGGGCCCGCCAGGAGTTGACCAGCATGGTGGCCAAGCACGTGAAAGCCGTGTCCGAGATCTTCGGAGGCACCAACTTCAACGGTATCACGGGTATCGAGTTCGTGGTCCAACGCCTCGTGGTAAGAACGGCCGTGGGACTTGGTCAATATGTCTTCCGCTTTTGGTCACAAAAAGAAGTTACGTTAGTATTTTTTTAGCTTATATGTGTACATTACGCTCATTCGTAGATTATGCGAAGGCTTTTGATAACATTAATCATTCAACCTTGCTGATAAAGCTAATTCATTATGGTGTTCGTAGAATGTTTCTAGAACTCTCACTTCTTGCCGAAAACATCGCCAACAACAGGTATGCGTTGACGAACACACCTCATATTTCAAGGTATTAGGTGCCGGTGTTCCGTTGGGCAGCATTCTATAGGGCCTCTTTTGTTCTCCCTGCATATAAACGACAAAGTCGGAATTGACAATTCCGCGCGATTCTTAAAATATACGCAGATGACACCACTAAACTCTTTACTGCGCGAAATGCTGTTTGAAGTTTATTTTTACCACACAATTACACATCATTGAGTTTTTTTTTATGATAAAGGATGCGGATCACACATTATCGATGCTATCATCATGTAGTTCTGACAATCCTCTTAACCAAAATGTTAATAAAACAAAGGCAGTCTTGTTTAGACAAAAAAACGTAAAATAGAAGCTCGGACTGGTTTATACTATGAAAATTCATATATATATAAACAGTGCCTTCTGCAAAGAGTCTCGGTGTTTTGCTTGGGAAACACTTGTCTTGGAATAAGCACACTGAACTAATTGCTGGCAGAATTTCACGGGTGTGTGGTATCTTGAATAGGTGCAACTATTTGCACCTATTTGGAGCCTGGTGAGTGACTCTTTAAGGGCTGAACGCGGTATCAATGTCTTCACGCACGCACTTATGCCCACACACGCGCACTATATATCGTTTTCTTAGTCACTAGTGTGCCTTCGATTCTCACTTTTCGATGGATGCCTGAAGTGGGCAGCAAGAGAAAACGCATACGCCCTCCAGCTCCTATCTTTGTTTCGTCTATGAGTTTTCGCTCAGAACCAACGTTGCTTTCTTGCTCTATACCAATAACTCTTCCACCAACGGTTCCGCAGATGCCGCTGACACCAGAAATTCTGCGAAACGAGCTCTTTAACGCTATCGCGTTAATAAAGTGGCAGAGGCACTGTTTTTTAGGAGCGAAGCTCCTCAAGGCGTGGGCTGTGAGTCCCCTGTATGTAGCCACCTCTCGTTCAGTTCTTGCAGTGTTCACTAGATGGCGGTACTTGTAGCTGACGGCATCAAGTATTACGCTAGCACCGCCCGATCTAAAGGGTACAGCCATATCCATCCGTCCATCCATCCATCCATCCGTCCGTCCGTCCGTCCGTCTGTCCATCCATCCGTCCGTCCGTCCGTCCGTCCGTCCATCCGTCCGTCCGTCCGTCCCATCCATCCATCCGTCCGTCCGTCCGTCCGTCCATTCATCCGTCCGTCCGTCCGTCCCATCCATCCGTCCGTCCGTCCGTCCGTCCGTCCGTCCATCCATCCGTCCGTCCATCCATCCATCCATCCAAAAGATGCAAGATGTTATAAACTAGACGGCGGTCCGTGTAGTTGATTATGAAAGATGCGAGGTGTTATAAAATAGGAATGATGCCACATATGGCGCGTGTCATCGTTCGATATAGTGCGGCGACGTACGCTAGGGGGAGCGTTGCAATAAAATCGAGTGGGCAAAATGTACGGAGGATTCATGGTTTACCAGGTTTACCTCCGGAGCTTCGCCCACTCATCATCATTCACTTCGTCGATGTGGCGGCACTTTTTTCTCTGTATGGAAAATCGCAGCCGTTCAAAAACAGCCTTACCATACGCGTCTAATGTCGCGAAGTTCAGCTGGGACATAGTGAACTACTTGCCGCATCTTCAAATGCCTACAGAATTCTAAGGGTGCCGCATAGAAAAGTCGTTCATCCGAATCCTAAACGCACAGACCCCAACTTCGCTAAGGTGATTTAAGGCACGCGTAAAAAAAGGGGGAGGGGGGGGGGCACGGGCTCGAGGGATCTAGAATTACAGCATTGCATATTCATCGATGCAACTGAAACGACGGACCTCCACAACTATTCCGTTGTTTGTTTCGCATGAGCATCGGTGGGTATAGGTGCTTCCGTAGTTGATCGACTCGCGGAATGCCGTAAACGCTACACTCGCTCAAACATGACGCCGCTTTTATTTTGTACCATTCGGCGTCATTCAATTCTATGGCTAACATACAACCTCGCGAAGCAAGACTGTCCTCTTTTCTCTTCCAAGTAGATATATATTTTGACAACTTTCAACAATGCCCTGGTGATGATGGAATGTGGCTTACGTGTTGCAAATGGCTGCATTCGACAAATACGCCATCTCTTGAGCACAAGGCTTATCCTCTACTGAGACATACCGTCCTTCGCGATGGAGCAGTAGTTTACGGCGCTCGGCTGCTCACCCAAAGGTAGCGGGTTCGATTCCGGTTGCGGCGGTCACATTTTGATAGAGGCGACATGCTCGAGGCCAGTGTACTGTGCGATGTTAGAAACACGGGCCTCAAGGACAGCAGACGGAGTCCTTCACTACGATGTCTCTCATAATCGCATAGTTGCTTTGAGACGTGAAATTCCATATCTTATTATCATAAGACATATCTGTGTAGCGTAGAGCAATTGCTCTTGCGGGCTGCCCTTACCGACATCATTAGGTTTGCAAGCTTTCTATCGTATACTTATGTCAAAACAACCCTGTATACATTAGGGGGAATTCACAAAATATTTAGAGGTACTGCTGACTATATTGCATTCATATGACACGAAGAGAGACCAAATACAATGTTGTACACCTTCCTCGCATTAGTCACACGTGAGACTATAATAAATTATCATATACAACCTAAGAATAAACTGCAAACACGACCCACAGTAATTTTTGTCCCACCCAGAGAGAGAGAGAGAGAGAAAATCCAATAGCACTTGCTCGTTTCCGTCACGTCAAGCACCACGTGCATAGTCTACCACCTCTGTGTTGAATGCCTCATGAGTATTAGGGCCGGCAGAACTGGAAACCTTTACGTCACGAAGGAAGATTTCGTTGTATGATGTGTAATTGTGGTGCCGACAAGTCAGCAATCTACTAAACACACTAAACACCATCTCCTACGATGGCTTCGAAAATGCGTAGGGGGATCCTTAAGGTGCACTCATAAAAGTGTTGAACGTGATATAATAATCCTATCCCTAGCGCGTACTTCAACCATTTAGTAGATACTCGTTATTGTATAATATTACTTGAGAAGTTTAAATTGTGCATTACTAGAATGTAATCGATAAATTTCAAAGTGGCTTGTGTCAGTGAAGCTTTCGAATATAGCTGCATTTTGTGTAATTAGTTGCGTGTTTTAAACCACGAGCAGTTATGCGCCTAAAATGTTTTCAAACTTGTTATGCACCCACCACGTGGTACCCTGTATAAATTTCAGCACATATTCGCATAGAACTGGTAGGCCAGGCGTAATACTTTAGGCACGGACAACGAACATGTAACTTCATATGCGTAGCATTAACAGTGACAAAAACGGAAACCACCTAGCTGAACTCTCTTGCACAACTAACTGGCCGATAGGCACGCCACGGGTCAGGGGTAGAGCTTGTACTTACTTAGGCTGTCGCCAACTGTAGATAGTGCAGTTTTTTTTTTTTCGAACATCCACAGCGGTTCTCGGCGAGTGTATATGTGCAGCTGGCTACCCTGTCACGCAGATCAACGACACTAGCGACTGCGAAGGGGCGGCCATGCTGACGAACCCCTTTTGCCCGGACAGCCTGGACGCTCCCCACGCGCTGCACGAGCTGTCGAAGATAAACCACGACGGTTTCTGCGCGTCGTACCTGTGGACCCACCGAGACTTTCCCGGGGGAACGCTGGGACTCGCCTACATGGCTGAACCTGATGGTGTGTAACACGGCCTTTCGGTATCTGAGACACGGTTTGCTCTCACACACTGAAGGAGCAGTTGAACGAGGAGTTGAAAATGTGGCGTGAGAAACGTACTTTCATACTTTTCAATCAAATGCAAACCTTCACTAGTTCAATAAACGATTCAGAAATTTCACTTTAATTATTCAACTCGTAATATCTTAATATCTTTTTTGTCATAAGTTTTTTCGAAAAGATGTTCCCCGAGATTTAAGTACACGATAAATAACCTCATATAGTCGAGATTACCGGAGCCCTTTCCAACGTCGTTCCTCACAGTCAAATCGCGGTTTTCGGACGTAGGACCCCTACAAATGTTCAAAATTCTGCCCGACTTTCAAGCCCCAGTTTAGACATAGTGATAAAATTTCTTTACAATTTTGCAGTTGGGTTTACATCGAACTGTTCCAAATCATTGGAAATAATTATTGTCTCTGTAGTGAAGTAAGTGTAACTGCGCAGATCTCATTAGTCATAAACGCTTGCGCATGTTACTGTTGAAGATTGTCGGAAGCGATAGAACATATTCAAAGTGGCTGGAGTGTATCTGCAATTCAGATAACGCCCCATTCATCTCTGTAAAGAACGTGCAATCATCCAGCCTTGCCTTTTAAAAGGCGACACGTTGCGGCTGTTGCAGTGTCTGACATGGTATGCTGTTTGCCATCTTCGATCTAATGTCGGTCGCGAGAACGCGCGACCTGATAGGCATGCAGACCTGCTATGGACGAGTAGCATTGTTAAAGAGGGCCCTCCTATAAGCAGATTTCTGCTCAGCTTCAGGGTGCCAGCGCCATCTCTATGCCAAAAATTGACGCGTTCGGCCTGGCGGCACGCGTCATCCCAAGCTGCGCGGATGAAAATGTGGCCTCGGGTAATGCGCACAGTCGGCAAACCAAATGCGATTTTCAAGATGATTTCTGGCTTGAAGCAGTGTGCGCCAATCTGCTTGTCTATTAGGCCACGCTTGCTCCAAGACACACCATCTCAGAGCTCGCAACTACCGCGAGGTACCATCCCGCAGATCAAAACTAAGCATAGCCAGCTGCTCGCGCGCTCAACACAGACGTGCACGGGGCTGTTTAGCACGCGTGCATGTATTGGTGCAATGAACAGCTGTGTTTTCGTGTAAAAATTGGTCGCAACTCGCTAATCGCGCCATAATGCTGGTAGAACGAAACTCATGATGTGCCGGTCTACACGCATGGGCACCACTACACACGTGCGACTTAAACCAAGCGACATTGTGGTAGCGTTGTTGTCGCGCTCTGCAACGCGAATAGTGACGCCAGCTCCCGTGTTAAAATGGCACTTCCTCATAACCTACTGCTTAGCTTCAACGTCAGACACAAGGAAGATGTGATGTATAAATGTGTCTCCAGTTTCACGAGGAAATAGTTGTCTTATTTTCTCGCGTATAATCCATGAAACGGTTTTAAAAATATGGAGATAACTAAAGCAATCCAGTTCTGTTTTTTAACGATGGTTTCACAGCAGTGATGTGTAGCGGTGCCACAAAGCTAGCTTTACAATAACACGCGGGGACCATTTTTAAAACATGTTTCGCGAACCACTGTTGAAGGCGAAAACTCTATGCGAGAAAATATACTCAGCTTAGCGGCGTACACATCAGAGGTCGTGCTTGTGCAAGTCTTCTAGCAAGTACGGCGATTGTCTAAGGGTGCAGTGTGGTAAATACAAATCGGTCGCTTCTCGAAGAGAGGCGACCGATTTGGTTATTAGCTGAAATGGTCGACGATTTGGTTAATAACCGAAATAGTTATTACAGTGGTCTCTCTTCGAGAGACCACAGCAATAACCATTTGCAAACTCTTCTGTTGTCTACGTCGGAGAAGCTTGTGAGAAGTAACTCGCGCCCAAACTCGCTAGGCTAACCAAAGCTGCGCCAGCACAACTGATCATGGCGTCAAGTGCATGCGTACGCAGGTTTCTCGGGCGGCATATGCGAGCAGTTCCAGTCCGGAGGCGGCGTGGTGGTGGACACAGGCACCACGGGCTACATCGGCAGGCTGAGCCTCAACACGGGCGTGGTCACCTTCCTCAACAAGAATATGCGCGTGCCGCAGCGGGTCTCCGAAATCACCTTCGCCCACGAACTGGGCCACAATTTCGGAGCACCGGTGGGTTGTACATCGATTTCTTTCAGTTGTTTCGAGTGGCAAAGCGACGTGTACGTCAACGACGTATACGGTGATCCGCTGCCGTGTACGTCAATGACGTACACGGCAGCGGACCACCTCTGCGGATAAAAAAGAGTACCGCTCATGCACTCGGCAATGTTCTCTCTCAAGCCGGGGTCACCAGCACTCTTAGGAGCTCCCTACGTCATTCCGAAGTGCGCGCCTAATAGGTACAGGCTTCTTTGCATTCGCCTGTGAGGACGAAGTGTCGCAGAATTCTTGTATTCGATCATAGTGCTGTTCAAAGAAGCTAAACAGCGCCTAATAAGCAACTTCACCGCTTTGTTTACTTCGATATTTTAAAGGAGCCCGCATTTTGAAACGACGTTTGCACAAGTAATATCGACATAGGGGCACAAATGTATCACTCAGAAAAGCGCTTTCCGTCTACGTGGACTTGAAGTGACGTTCCATTGATATCTCCCAATCAACCAATTTCCAACAAGACTACTTTCTTGTAACTCTGTTGCAAGTTCCTTTAAAACAGTACGTAAGTACATACACTCTATACTGAATCTATACTATACTATTTTGATAAAAGCAGAAGTTTTAGAGCAATAGTTCTAAACTGCAAATACTCGCCAATACGATGACTTACATGCGTCCCAATGTCGCAGCACGACGAGCGTCCGGACTGTGTTCCCGACGGTTCCGGCGGCAACTACATCATGTATGCCAGCGCAACGCGAGGCAACAAGCCAAACAACCGGCGTTTCTCCATATGTAGCGTGCGCAACATATCGGCTGTCCTCATGCAGATGTTCACGAACAGCGGCTCCCGCCCAAACTGCCTGCAGGGTGAGGTTCACAGATGTCCGTGAAAAAATTATCAATCCATTTAAAGCACTTACTATCTTATCCGCTTACCTTTTTCAAGAAATCTAGAAGCTTTTTAGCACTAATGTTCTAAAGCGTAAACAAACGCTTAATGAGGTAATGGGCGCTGCAATGAACTTTTACCTTCCCCTCTTGCAAGGAGAATTCTTGCGCGCCCCGGCGGTCCTCACGACAGAAAAATCATTTCCATTGTGGTCGCTCTTGCTAACAATACACTCATTCCGCCATGTAGGTGCGAAATATGCTGAAATATAACGTATACTCCATACTAAAACGACACCCAACACAATATTTAAGCCCAGTATTCAAACACAGAATTCAGATTAATCAAGTAGAAATACGAATCACCAACGTCTACATTTTGTATCTTGTATTATGAAGCATCAGCCTTTGAACCATTACTGTCTATCATAATGAACCCCGGGCCCACAGAAACTCCTACACAAAAATGGATGTATGCTAGTTCTGTTGCCTGAAGGCTAGGACGTAGCAAGACTTTTTTCATCGAGTTGAGGGAAGTGGAGCCGAGGGCGGGGAGTCAAGCCTTCTTTATGTATATTGGCGCTTGCGTTTGGATGTCATGCGATGTTTCGGGAGTGGCGTCGAGCCCCCTTCGTTGCAACAACAAGTCCTGGTAAACAGTTGTCTGTAATAGGTTCAACATCACCTAATTATTGCAACAAATATAAGCAAAAAAGAGAGCAGCGCGGTGACGCACATCAACAAAGGCAGCGGAGCCTGAGCAGACAAATCCTGAAAATTCGTCTGTGGACCTTGTTTTCCTGTGAGCGTAGAACTTCTGGAAGGGAATCTTAGTATTTAACTTTCAACAAGGCACAGATGAGCTTGGTCACAAGTCCACCCATAGGAAAATCTCTTTGAAGTCAAACGCGCATATGGTGTTCATCTTCCACACATGCGTAGAACCGCAAGGCCCGTTCTGCGGCAACTCCATTCGCGAGATGAACGAGGAGTGCGATTGCGGCTACGAGCGACAGGACTGCGGTGCCGACGTGTGCTGCTACGCGCGCAAGCACGGAGAGATCAACCGCAAATCCTGCACACTCAAGCCCGGTGCCGTGTGCAGGTGAGTCAGAGTATAAATTGTGCTATGCGAGTGTAGTATTGAGGCCATGGAAGCCAAGACATCTGGCCAGAACAAGCTGTAGCTATGGCCAGTCTTTCTGAGTAGATTCGTTCTCAAAAGCATGCAATGCGAAGCGTCTATTGCTATTCTTTCCTTTGCTATTACAGCCCGAGTAATGGAGCCTGTTGCAGCACTGACTGCCGCTTCCACAATACGTCCACGGCGTGCAGGCCTGAAGACGACTGCACCTTCGAGGCTTACTGCACGTATCCTTAGCGACGATGCGACACGTTTCACACGCAGAAGCTCGCTTTTGGACTTGCACGCGTAGAAGTCCCCAAAATCAAGGAGGTGCGCCTGCACGCCCCTGCCTGCAGTGTACCCAGTGTGTGGATGCTTACCACCGTATTCAGAAACGCTGCTTGACTTGAAGTTGACTTGCCAGCACAGAGTTTCCTAATGTACACTAGAGGTTTGAAATCTGGCGCTAGTGTCTGTGGGAGGTGCAACGCACGGCACTTCAGCGAGCATGGAAATGATGGGTAGTACACACATCTGCCTACTCTTCGTACTTCTGGCCTCCTTTTGGCTCCGTGTGTGTTCGTGTGACTCGGAGCTGTTTTCTCGCGAAACAAAAATCAGCAAATGTTCAGCGGTTGTGCTTCACCACATTGTTTTTTCAGGCTTACCTTTTCAAATCTGGTCACGACGTTCAAAACGGTTCGTTCTATCCTTCGAAACAAAACCGAAACAAAACAATAAACGAAGCCAAACGTACAGTTTTCTATCCGCAAGTATGAGGACTGGGCACATCCATTATTGATGTGTGGGGTTTAACGTCCAAAGACCACCATATGATTATGAGAGACGCCGTAGTGGAGGGCTCCGGAAATAGCGACCACCTGGGGTTCTTTAACGTGCACCTAAATCTGAGCGCACGGGCCTACAACATTTCCGCATCCATCGGTAATGCAGCAGCCGCAGCCGGGATTCGATCCCGTGGCCTGCGGGTCAGCAGCCGAGTACCTTAGCCACTAGACCACCGGGGCATATCCGTGTACTAACCATCGTTCCCGTGGTCACTGAACTATCGCAGCGCCATAGTACCCTCTAGTTAATTTTAGGAAACTTGATGCTTGCCAACGACTTCAATGCAGCACAAAGGCGTTTCGAACGCAATGTCTTTAGGCGGTGCCACGGCAGCACAAACGCACAGACGCGTTTCAAACGCGGTGCATCGAAGGAGGTTTTAAGTCAAATTCAAGTCGATGAGCATTTATGAATGCGGCGGTTAGTGACGTCATTACACAATGCACTCCGTTCCTGCGAGCTCAGTCTAAGTGGCAAATTGAAAAGCGAAGCGAGTCCCGCCTTGACCACAATCAACCAGCGGCAAAAGTGGCGAGTGCCCTCCATCAGACTGGAAGCGCGACGGCACGCTGTGCAACCACGCCACTCAACTGTGCGATGCCGGCGAGTGCAGCCAGTCTGTCTGCCGGCTGTACAACCTGGTCGAGTGCTACCTGACCGGGTCGTACCTGAGCATGGAAGACATGTGCCTCATCGCCTGCAGGGAGGACGGTGCGTGTGACGCGCCGTGAGGGAAAGCCGACGTGAACTTGTAATCTCGCTATCCGTGTCGATGCAAAACAGCGTACCCGTAAGGTGTGAACTTCCCGACAGACACAGCTTTGGAATTTTCGTTATCAGGTTTTCCTTTGTGCTATGTTTGTTTTAAATGGTGATACGTGATGTGGGTTTGGAACAAACAATCAGTCACACATCAATTAGCGCCGTTTAATGCTCTATGCTAACAGAAAACCATTGTCGAACCGCGGTACCTTATCGGATTGAGACGCGCACATCATGCTATGAAGATAAATATTTATACAGTTCGTCACAGAGACGAGTATGTGCATCGGCCATTTGGTGACTCATTCTGGTTCTGGTCATTTAACTGGTGGATTTACCAGCTAGAACATGTATCCAGTAGCACTTTTTTCAACGGCTGAAAACTTCCATTTCATTTGCTCGGACTGTCCCAAATTTGTTCGTTTTCGGTGTATTTTAGATGGAATTATGGCAACCAGGTAGCTCATGATTTGTTCTAGGAAAGACCTTGTCTTGCATGTCGATCGTGTGCAGTGCCGGGAAGCGAATGCAAGGAGGCATGCAGCTTCGAGCGGATGCGCGACTTCTGCGGCAGGCGCATGGAGCCGGGAGCCCCGTGCCACGACTTGCAGGGATACTGCGACGCCTTCCAAAGGTGTCGCTTCATCGATGCCGAAGGCTTGCTCTCCAGGCTCAAACGACTCGTCTTCGGTGGCAAGGGCGCGGGCAGCGCACTTCTGGTAAGACCGAACTGCGGTTCATCATCGTTAGTGCGACAACAACAAAATCTTTTCAAATGATTCGCAACGAAAAGTTTGTTCTTTTATCTATTCTATGCGTGTCAAAGCGCTCATGTAATGAGTCATAGGTTGGCCGGTATGGCAGATTATTTACTGCTGCTCTTTGAAAGCGCTATTGAAATAATCAGATGCATGTCTATATATAGTGTCATTGGGCGTTGTTTTTTCTTTACGTGCCAAAACCACAATAGGATGGAGGCACACAATAGCGGGGCACCTCGAATTAAGTTGGACAACCTGGAGTTTGGAAAAAAGACTATATACCACGTTGATTTGCCAACAAATCTTAGCGATTCCAGAGCTTCATAGTCAAAGGACTATTTTTCGGTATCATGGTAGCCGACCTGCCACTACACTGTTTAGTTATGAGAAGGCTTGCTACGATCAGCTATTATACCGAATGTTCGAGGCAAGCGGGATGGTCTCATAAACTGACAAGGACGAAAAAGATACACGCTAAAGAACTCTCTTGGTCCCAAGTTTAAAAGGACAATGCGATGTCATGCTGTGGATTTTCAAAAAGCACCAGCTCGCACCGCAATACATGTACTTTTCTAGCCATTGCCGTGCCACTTTCCGAGCGGTATGTGGCTACGCCGACGACGCCTCACAATAGTGGCATCATTAGACGCGGTATCTGAGAGCTCACAATATACAACTTCAACTCGTATTCGCACTTCGATTCCACAAAGCACATTGCTGATATCACATTTAGGCATATTTATTCAAGGTAGAAGCTTGCAGTTGCAGCGTGAATCTGTTGTCAAAAGGCGCGAGAGTAAACCTAAACTAGAAGTAAACTCCTTTCGGTGTATTCTGTCACGCAGCGCTACTGGTACCTGACAGCGGCCGCGGTCGTGCTGTGTAGTGCGGCCACGGCCGTGTTCGTGCGAGCTTGCGCCGTGCACACGCCGAGTACCAACCCGCACCTGCCGCCGGAGAGGAGCATCATTTCGAGTGCACGCCACCCGGTCGCCTTGCTCAAGGACATAATGCGCTTCCATTGAAGAGCACGTAGAAGCGCCCTCCCTCATTCAACGCCGTTGGAAATCAACTGTTTGAGCGCCTGATAGCTTATCCTGAGAAAAAGCTTAGAACAACATGCCCCTCCCCGCACCCCCTTCGTGCAGAAGCGTGGAAACTATAACGGAATGACCAGTCCGCATGATATGAATGAATGCGTGATGAATTTATTTTCTTTGGTAACGTTTCATAAGTGAACGCGCAACAAACGCTCTGTTCAAATTGCGCGCTGTTGGAGACTAGTATGGTTATGTGATGTACGCTGTGGACAGAAGAAAACGTGCTTTCAATATCACTTGATTGCCGCTTTTTTAGGGGCGAAGCTCCTTATAGCGGCACCCGTTCGTCCCTTGTAGTCGTTGTAGTAGTGTGTAACAAGTATAACATTTTGACATCCAAGGTGGTGCCGGTGAGAGATTTCTTCAGTGCGTTGTCGAACAATCAAATATAGTGCTCAATGTACATGCCAATGGCTGCTAAGGGGGAATGAGAGACAGGAGAATTCGGCTTTTAGTTAACGCGCACGCTGCGAATTTTTCATTGTTCGACAATGCACAGAAGACAAGAAACGGTTGCTACGTTATACTCGCTGGGCGTAACCTCCTTGGTTTTAGAAAGGTTTAGCGAGCGTTGGGCCGCAGTGCCATGAATAAAGTGAACTAGTATATACCATGAACTCGAGGTGGTTAAAGGTGGTAAGTAGACACGAAGCGCAAGCCGTAAGAAAGTGTTCGTGTGCCTCCTCTCGTTCAGTCCTTGGAATGTCCGCTGGAGGGCGGTGCTTCTATATGAGGAATATAAGATGAAAAGATGCGAGATGATGGTACTTGTAGTGTTGAATGGGTGGACGAACGGACACACAGACACATGCATGGACGGACGCAGGAGCGGATGCATGGACAAAAGCAGGGACGGACGCACAGATGAACGTGCAGACGCACGAGCAGCCACACAGACGCACGCATGGATGGACGGAAGCAAGAACGAATGGACGGACGGATGCTTCGCCCCACTATCCATCATTCACTCCGTGGATATGCTGCCATTTTTTTGTGTGTGACCACACTTTTTCTAGCATTTTCATCTAGGAAAGAATGTGAATGATATTTCACGCTATTTATTTTGTCTTGCGCACTTGCCATGCATAGCTGTGCATAATTCATTCCAAATGTTTGTTCGTTTTTTTTAATAAAGCATCATTTCCACTTCTGGGAGGGGGTGCTTCGAAGCATGTAATAATTTGGCACGTAATTTACATACACGGTTCAGCCAATGTGGACTATGCTGTTCAAAAAATAAAGCCGGCATTTTATTCCATCCACAAGGGTATAGTGTCAGTATTGCGGTATTATAACGCAAATTAACCGTGCATAATGCGCCACACACTATGTCAGCTAAGTGAGAGGCACATGCACTGCATGTTTACGTTTTCGCGGCATTCAAGGGATTATGAAATAAACGTCGAACGAAAAACAAAATGAACACAATCCCATAGCGGGTGTCATAGAAAACTATTGCAAAGCAGTACCAGCTTCTTGGGACAGTAAGAAAGCAGGCAAGAACTGTGCACAGTGTAGGCGCTTTGCTGATACACTGAAACTCGGATTCAATTGAAACTTCCGAGCTCATCGCTCAGCTCAAGGCTGTCCAGAAAACCCAGGCCGTCTTCAAAGAACTCCTACCGGTCCCGACCTGGGTAGGACCACTAGGTTGCCTTGAATTCTTTCTCCTAGGGTATAAATAAACTTCGTACTCACTCACTAAGAATTAAGTTTCTCGAAGTCAGAATTCAGTACATGATAGTATTCACCTTATAATACGAGTTGTCCAGAATGTCGTTCTTATTCTACCAACTCGAAATATTGCAATCAATCGACCACAGCCAATGTATTGCTTCCCCATCGCTTTTTGCATCATCGGTATAACGTATTAGCATGTTTAAGTTCACTTCACACCGCGGGTAAGCATGGGCGGATCACATAGTGTTCAAAGTATTCACTTGAACAGACGTCCCAGGGGCGCCATCTTTTCACAAATGTCGGCAATATGTGACGTCACGATGACGTCGTATGGTGACGTCACTACGTGCTTTCTTGCGTCATTCGTACTGACGCCGCCGACGGAGGACACCGACGCTGTATACACCAGCCTATATTCGCGTTTTACGGAGCACCTAATTTCGCCTTATTACGAAGATGAGGACATCGTGGAGGGTGTCATGGAAAGCTACCGCAAGGCGGAGCCAGTCGCTTTGAGAGCACAAACTCGTGGAGTATGCATAGTTTAACTTGAACGAGTATGAAGCGATGGCGTGATCCGGCTCCATTGGTATCTCTCCGGCCAGCTAGACTTCACTGCTCGGCGAACACCTCAAATGTGAAGCATGGAAAGCAATGTATGTTTCTATAACATGCCCGTAACGCAGCAGGCACAGCTGCCCACTTTGTTTACGCTGTGGTTCATTATGACTTCGATGAAGTACGAAACCCTTTCGAGTTTCGTATTAGGTTGTGCAGCTTTAAATCACCTATTACTCAATCCTGCCACTCGAATTCAGCTTATGCCAGCCTACGTCACGTCTGTTATTGCGGCTGTATGTGACGCCTGTAAAGGGTTTTAATTTTTCATGAATCAGTTTGAAGCACTGACGTTATTGTGTGGAAGAACGCCTGCTATCCACGCAAGAGGTATGGTTTCTACTCCATATCAGACCAACTTTTGTTTTGTTTTTCCCTTTGCATGGACTGAGATTTTTGGCACGGAAACGCCGATTTTTCTCTCGCACCCGACGATGCGGACAACGACAACAGAGCTTGAGCTGCAAGGGTTCTGTAATGCTATCACGTTGAAAATTAACCAAGTATGCGTACCGACAGGCTTGACAAATTCAATGTCTCTGCCACACAAAGACATTCATTCAAGCGAGGAAGCACGGTAATGATCTTACAAGATTAATAAACGTATATCATAGATTGAAGCGAAATTAATAACGAACGTATCGGCAGATTATAAACAAGAATAGCAAATTATAAGCATACTAGGATACTAGTATAGTAGTAGTAGTACTATAATAGTAGAAGAAGAAGTGGCATCGCAGTATTCAATGCAATAACATTGTGCAGACAACAAACTATATTTGACCCAAGAGTTCACAAAACATCTATATTACCTAATCAAAATGTGGGATTCAGAATAGAAGGCACTACTTCATATTAATTTACAACATCAATAAATGTTACTATTAAACACAAAGAATGTTCATGAGAGGCGTATACTTTGCAATGTTCCTTCGTCTCTCGATTCTCTAACCACAGGTGCCAACGCCTATGAATATAAAACACGTCACAGTGGCAGGAACAGGGACGCATTCCTTACGCGGTCAGCAGTAGCTACACAGCAAGCCTTAGCCAACAAGGCTCCCCACGCGAAGGAAATCACTCACATGAAAAAAAAAAAAAATACAGATGGACTGTGATTCGCAGGCACTATTTCCTGTTCAACATTTTCTACACTACTTGCAACTGTACGTCATTTATAGACACTTGATTCATAATAACTCCCTTAATTAACGCCAGGTTGTATGCCTGGATAGTTGAAACAATCTCCAACTCGTTACGGTTGCCAAGTGGTCAATGCTTACCGCGCAAGGGCACAATTGTGTCCATTGTACATAGGGTCACCTTGTTTGCAGCCAAAGGCGCGTGCAAAATCTTCCACAAGTGTGAGCGGGCCATTGCACTTGCGGCGGCCACTGCGACCGCCACACTGAACGAAGCACCAGAACACCAGAAGCAGCTCGACATCTGTCCAATCTTCATAGCCGACTAGCCTGGCGGTCTGCACGTGTCCATTAGTAGCTTCGGCTAGGGCGCTCAGAATGACGTGAAGCGAAGTCACTCTTCGCACTAGCTCAACTTGCTCCAGCCTGAGGTGACGCAGCAGCACCTGTCTTTCGAAAAAGCAGGCAGACTTCAGCGAGAACGCCAGCTGGAGTTTGCTGTCAGTAGTTTCTGCGAACGTGGCAGAAGAGTATGCCTGGGCGATTTCGCCACCCAGGGTTGCGTACTTTACGGCCTCCAGGTATTCCAGCTCGTAAAAGGGCTCTTCAAGGATTTCGGGCAAGAGTTGGAACTGCTCGTGGGTGGAGTGGAAGAAGAAGTGGGCAGTTCCATTAGTTACGAATTCCGCCATGGATATGTCGGCTGTGGTCTTCGTATGAGCCTCCGCCGCATGACGAACGTTGTCAAACACATTTTCGCTCATGTCCGGAAAGGCACCGTACATGTCGTCCAGCACGGTGGCGTTGGGAGCCTCCAGCAGTCGCAATGAGTTGACTAGCGCCGCATCCGTCAGCATGGGCTCAGGAATGGTTGCGAACCACGGCGACGCGCCAAGATGACCACGAAGAGCCTTCTGCACGGTTTTCTCGATGGTCAGTACGTCGGCAAGCATACGCCTTGTGACTTGACGACTCAGGTAATTTGCGTAAAAAGCAATTCCCATGTACACGTGGGCGATGCCGGCGCAGAAGAGCGCGTGTTCCTTACTCGCCAAGGTCTTGTTGCTCATAAAGTACTTGTTGATGGCCTCCGAGCTACTCATCAATGACAGAGCCTGCGCGACAACCCAGCCGACGTAATAGGCCATGACAGCTTCGGTCTCATTCACGACTAAGGCAAAGAACTGCTTGAAGAAATCGACGTTCTCGATGCTCACGAGCAAGACCAAGCCTTCGGATAAGTTCAAGCTTGACCGTATGCTGTTCTCCCAGACAGAACTCTGGATAGGATTATCGGTCTGGTTCACCATCACGTTGATGGTGCTGTTCTTCAGCGAGGTCGAATTCGGTGTCACGAGCGCAGCGCTCAGAACAGGCACCACTTTGTTCTCTAGCACTCTCAGTTCTTCGTACGAATACGCTCGTGCCCCGGCGCCACCGTACGCGGCGACCATGCTGTCGTAATACGCCTGGTAGTAATCTTCGTCGGCACTCTTCTCGAGCAGTCGCTGCCTTCCGAATAACATCGAGAGATAGAAGGGCGAGGGCCTCACTGTGACGTGTCCGCTACTCTGCAAAACAAACTGAAGGACGCACGCCCAGCTCCAGGTGGTAGCCATGGAAAAGAAGATGCGGAGAAGGCTCGAGGTGTTGCTCAACTTGGGCCAGTGCACGCCGAAGTCTGCCAGAAGCGACCGTGCCTCTCCCATGTGGTTGCGGTCTAGCGTGTAGACGTGCGCGCAGGATTGATACAGCATAGCAGCTTTCTGCATCGCGGTCTGCCTTTGTTGGGGAGGTGTTGCATCATTCGCCATAGTCGACACTTTGGCCATGAGTCTGTGTAAAAGCGTATGTCAGAAGAATGGTAAATAAACTGTGTTTAGGTATGTTCTCCTGCGTACTTAACCCTATACATGATGCAACTAGAAATGTTTAAATTAACTGTTAGTAAGTAGCGATTAACAGTACTAGGCAGCTGAAAATCCAGAACACGTTAGCGGACTGAAACATTTCGGAAACGAATGCTCATGAACTGCTACCGGGACAACGTAACTCTTAATGCTTGGATAGCAATCGCTGGGGTTTTACGAGCCGAAACCACGGTATGCGTATCAGCCACGCAGTACTGGTGTGGCATAAAAATTGAGACGATCTGGTGTTTTTTAACGTGGCGCTAAGCCAAGTACACGGTCCTCTACTCTTTTGCAACCATGGAAATAAGACCACCACGCTTATATCTAAAGCTTCGATGAAGTTTAACGTTTAGAAACATATTACAAAAAAAACAGTTTATAAAGTTTGCAAAAAAAACAAAATTGGAAAATGGTTCTCTATCGAGGGGCAGTATTTTTTTTCTTAAGAAATAAACGTGTAGGAACGCCTTACAGCGAGGGACTGCGCAATCTATCACGTGAATATAGTGCGCGAAATTTCACGTACAGACTGCTTCTTGTTTCTGAGAAAAGGTACGTACATTGATCTTTCACCTCCGCTTGAAGTTCGTTTGTTTCTCAAGTACAAACACTCAGAAGTGACAAAAAAGTCTAGCTAGGAAACGCCAACAGCATGCCCTTCCAGCCCGGTAAATATCACGGTGAAATATTAAATACTTCTTGTAGTATAAAGCTGAAACTTAGGTGGCCTAGTTACCCTACCTTTTCCCATAAAACGACGAAACAGCGCTCAACCTCTTTCCTTTCCACGTGTACTCCAAGGTTCACCACACTGGTTTTAAAGTATGCACGCACGTCCACGAAGCACCTGAGGCGCTTATTCTGGAACTAAATTCGTACACAAAATGAAGACAACGGAGCCTGGCGCAGAGTATAAAGCATAAAGGGGCCATGCAACACGCTTCAGAGGGGTCAGAAAACACTGCTCATCCGTAGTCGAGGTTTCTGAGAAGAGGTGAGTCAAACATCATAGCGCAGAACGCAACCCGGAATTTGCAATTATTCTCAAAGCCAGCTAGAAACCATTCCTTCTTTCTACAAATGATGCTGCATACCCAAATGACAACGCCATATATCCAAGTTTACGGCCATTGGCCATTGGTTCACGGCCATTGGCCGATTTAAGCATCGCGGGCAGCATAGTTACCAAGGGCGCACGCACGCGATCGCACTGAAGATAAGCCGTCTGCTCAATGAAAAAAAAGTGTTCAAAGTCATGAAGCGCGCCTGACGTAGCTTCTTTTCCACATGCCATCCTACGCTGCTTAGCTTCCAGTTCACTTGCCTGGACGTGGGAAGACAAGGCAATGATAGCGTGCGACAAAGCGCTAACTCAGTTGGACCTTGACCAATTCTTAAAAAAATGCGGCTGTCCATTGGTGAAGCAGTAAACTCAGTTATTATTGCCTTTCTGTGGTCACTTGGAAATCACACTCGAGAACCATATCATGACCGCTGAGCAAGAGCAACTGCGCGCACATTCCCCTTGAAATCACTGAACAATCAAAGTGATGCATTATCTCATATACTTAAGCAAGTTACACTTTCTGTCCTCAAAAGTGACGGACGGATGACTCACAGTCGTTTTGTCGTCGCTTAGTGTGTTAAAAAATGAATTCAAGCAAATAAGCCCCCCCCCCCCTTCTTACACTTAATTTTCCCGGTACAAATGGATGGAAAAAGGAAGGGATCATACTCACTGTTGGTAGATAGTGTCTCTGACAGACTGGGAGTGCGCGGCTTCCCAGCGACTGCAGACGTGTCCGTAGAAGTCCACGCAGGGCGGCACCGACACGTTTAGGTTGGCGTCCAGCAACGCCTGAACTCGCCAGCAGGATGGCAACGAGCACGGCGCCGTGGTCACCGTTCGGACGTAGTAAGCGACCACAATGAGGGTCAGCATGAGCACCGCGACGGTCACCAGCAGCGTCTTCTGGAGACAGGTGACACTGCCCCTAGCAGCTTCGCGCGCGCCGGCCAACTGCAGCTCGGGCTGCCACACCGGGGTTATATCTACTGTAACGGGCGTCGGATTCCAGGAGAGTACCTCGCGGCGTGGTGGTGCCTCCTCTGGTTGCTCCGCCTTGTGTCTTTTCGACTTGGAAGCTGCTGCTCCTCCAGCCTGAAGCGTCGTGGCAATAGGTAGAGAAACATGACGAACGACGGAGAACAACTCCTTCCTTAATCATGCTCACATTACGCGCAACAAAAGAAAGTCGAAGTACCGATGACACTGATAACATCTGGTCAACGCCATCCACTGAAACGCACCGAGTTTTCAACAAATGAAGCAGCATCGTTCTGGATTGTTAACGCTTCAGAGGAAAACTAACCGGTAACACCAAGTGCCGATCACTTTCGTTCTGCAGTGCAACACTTCAGAGCCTGCTCCTCGTGAACATCCATTTCATTTCCAACTATTCATATCGCGCGTCGAGCAGACAGGCCGGTTCTCGCGATAACGGCAGAGTTGTGGCCACTTAGCAGCGGTCGATCCAACGACAAAGAGAGAAAACAAACTTTTTAGGTGTACGGTATATATAAGGTCACGTGCTATATGAAGGTCTAAGCGCTATGGTCAACCACTTCTGCGAATGCGCGGTCGGAGGTCGTTGTCGGGGTTCTTGATCATTAAAAATTCTACATGGCAAGGTCAACTTTTTCACCTATATTCCCAAGTGTGCCGTATAGGTTGTTACAAATACCAGTCAATGCAGTTAACCCGCGGTGCTGCCTGGCCGATAAATTGACAAATTTTATTTATTCACTTATTTATTTATTTATTTATTTATTTATTTATTTATTTATTTATTCAACATTGTTACGTAAAAATGACACGAGGTGTGTCTATTTAAAATCTATATTCAAAATGATGCGTATGGCGTCGACTAAGATGGAAGCAGCACGCACAACCGACAGACCGCTTCCTCGTTGTCGTCTTTTCACCGCTGATACGTCAGCTACGTAGCATTACCCCCCCCCCCCCGGCGGTAAAAGCGCCGTCTCGGTGCACATTAACTACGGTCTTCAGTAGGCAGGTGGTAAGGTTTTAGCCTGCTGACGTGCACAACATCACTGGGTGTGGTTGCAGGCAGGCTTGTGGTCTCAGATGCAGGAATGATCTCATAGGTGACGTCGGTTACCTGGCGGATGATACGGTAAGGACCCATGTAGCGAGACAATAACTTCTCTGATAAGCCAACTCGACGAACTGAGCACCACAGGAGAACAAGAGAACCGGGTGAGAAGTGAACGTCAGCATGCCGGCTGTCGTAGATGGCTTTCTGGGTGGCTTGCGAAGCCGAAAGTCTAGAGCGGGCGATCTGACGTGCGTGGTCGGCACGAGCAATAGTGTCGCGTGCATATTCGGTTGGCGGCATTGTAGTGGTTGGAAGTAAGGTGTCGAGTGGTAACGTGGGATCACGGCCATAAAGCAAATAAAAGGGTGAATAACCAGTGGTGTCGTGGCGCGAAGAATTGTACGCGAAGGTCACGTGAGGTAGCGCCAGGTCCCAGTCATGGTGGTCGGAGGACACATACATCGCGAGCATGTCCGTTAGGGTCCGGTTTAGCCGTTCGGTAAGGCCATTTGTTTGGTCAGGTTGTGGTGCGTCGAGGAAGAGCGCAGAAGATCGTCGATCACACGGGACAAAAATGCGCGGCCACGATCTGTGAGTAATTGGCGAGGAGCGCCATGCTGTAGGATGACGTCGTGGAGCAAAAAGTCCGCAACGTCAGTAGCGGTGCTGGTGGGGAGCGCTCGAGTGATGGCATACCTAGTCGCGTAGTCTATAGCAACAGCGACCCACTTGTTGCCCGATTTCGACTCGGGAAAAGGACCGAGAAGATCTATACCAACACGGAAGAAAGGTTCGGTTGGGATGGAGATCGGTTGAAGAAGTCCAGCCGGGGGCGCAGTAGGTCGCTTCCTCCGTTGGCATTGATCGCAGGAGGACACGTAACGGCGAATGGACCGGGCGAGACCGCGCCAAAAGAAGCGGCGACGCACGCGGTCGTACGTCCGAGATACACCCAGATGACCAGCAGTTGGTTCATTGCGAAGCTCGTGCAGCACGGTTGAACGCAAATTTTTCGGCACGACAAGAAGGAGCTCAGGGCCATCTGGCTGGAGGCTAGGACGGTACAGCGTGCCATTCAGGAGGACGTACATGCGAAGTGACGTGTCGTTCGGAGCAGATTCGAGGCGGTCAATAAGTTGTCGCAGAGAAGCATCACGACGTTGTTCATCACCAATCTGAAGAAACTGCGACATTGAGGCTAGGCTCAATGTCTGGTTCGTCGGGCTGATCAACAGGGAAGCGGGATAAGCAATCGGCGTCCAGATGGAGACGTCCAGACTTATAAGCAACTGAGTAGGAATACTCCTGTAGGCGTAATGCCCAACGACCAAGTCGACCAGTGGGGTCCTTCAGAGAAGAAAGCCAACACAGCGCGTGATGATCTGTGATAACACGGAAAGGGCGGCCATACAAGTAAGAACGGAATTTCGAAACCGCCCAAACAAGAGCGAGACATTCCCGTTCTGTTATAGAATAATTGCGTTCAGACTTAGAAAGCAGACGGCTCGCGTACGCGATTACACGGTCGTTGCCTCGCTGAATTTGCGCCAAAACTGCACCAATTCCGTGACCACTCGCGTCTGTTCGCACTTCTGTGGGAGCATCAGGGTCGAAATGTGCAAGAATAGGAGGTGTCGTTAGAGCGGTGATTAGCTGAGAGAAGGCGTCAGCTTGAGGAGGGCCCCAAGGAAATGGGACCTCTTGTTTGAGAAGGTCGGTGAGTGGCCGTGCGAGTGCCGCAAAGTTTTTCACGAACCGGCGAAAGTAGGAGCAGAGGCCCACAAAACTGCGAACATCATGGACAGAGCGTGGGACTGGGAAGTTTGTTACAGCGCGTACTTTCGCCGGGTCTGGCCGTACGCCGGCAGCGTCAACAAGGTGACCCAATACGGTGATCTGACGAAGACCGAAGTGGCACTTGGAGGAATTGAGCTGCAGGCCGGCCCGTCGAAATATGGATAGAATGGTCGAAAGGCGTTCAAGGTGGGTTGCAAAGGTAGGTGAGAAAATGATCACGTCGTCCAGGTAACACAAACATGTCGACCATTTATATCCTTGTAGAAGCGTGTCCATCATTCTCTCGAAGGTCGCTGGAGCGTTGCAGAGCCCGAATGGCATGACCTTGAATTGGTAAAGGCCGTCAGGGGTAACGAAGGCGGTCTTTTCACGGTCCATGTCATCTACAGCAATTTGCCAGTAGCCAGATCGGAGGTCGAGAGATGAAAAGAAGGTGGCGCCATGGAGGCAATCAAGGGCATCATCAATGCGTGGTAGAGGGTACACGTCTTTTTCGGTAATTTTGTTGAGGTTGCGATAATCAACGCAGAAACGCCATGAGCCGTCTTCCTTTTTTACTAATACCACGGGAGATGCCCAAGGGCTCGTTGATGGTTCAATTACGTTTTTCGTAAGCATTTTGGCCACTTCTTTCTGAATCACTTCTCGCTCAGATGCTGACACGCGGTACGGCCGACGGTGAATGGGCGCAGAGTCACCAGTGTTGATTCGGTGAGTGACAATTTTAGTCTGGCCCAAGGGACGATCGTCGGTGTCGAAAATGTCACTGTATGAGGCCAAAACTTGGCAGAGAGCGTCAGCCTGGTGAGGCGACAGCTCCGATCCAATCATGTTTCGAAACATACCATCGTCTGGGCTGGGTGACCGTGAGGCTGCGCTTCGATCAAGAGCAGATACAGCGACAACACTGACATCGTCCTCTGTTATGGCAGTTAGCTGGGCTAGAGACATCTGGCAGGGCAACACTTGAGGGGTGAAACCAAAGTTAAGGAGCGGAAGTAACACACAGTTATCCGCTATGGTCGCGACGGTATAGGGCACAGTAACACTGCGCGTCAGCCGAACGTCAGTAATTGGCGTAACGATATAATCACCGTCAGGAACGGGAGGGGTCGATGACAAAGACACGTACGTGACGGCTCGAGGTGGCAGGCGAACGAAAGTGGTTGGGCTCAAGCGGCTGGTGGGCTTTGCAGAGTAGTCGGCAAAGATTGGTAGATAAAGGCTGAGGGTACCAGACGAACAATCAATTAAGGCCGAGTGTGCCGAAAGGAAATCAAGGCCAAGTATGAGGTCATGAGGGCAGCAGGCTAGCACGGCAAAAAGGACCACGGCGTGACGACCGGCAATGCTGGCACGAGCAGTGCACATTCCGATTACTGGTACAGTACTGCCATCGGCAACACGTATTGCCTGCGTCGTAGATGGCGTCGTAATCTTTTGTGAGCGGCAGCGTAGAGAAGCGCTCATAATAGACAGGTGCGCACCTGTGTCAATGAGGGCGGTCACAGGAACATGGTCGACTTGTACTTCAAGCAGGCTATGGTGCGTGGGAAGCGTCAGTAGAGGATTTTCGGCCGTCATTGGTATTGAAGCTTCACCTCTATAAGCTGCAATATCTAGTTTTCCTGCTGCGGTCGTCCAGAGAAGCTCGGCGAGGAAAAGCGCCGAGGTGGCGGAGAGCGGGATTGGCGACGTAGCGGCGACAGGGAGCGAGAGCTGCGGCGACCGGACGAAGGGGCGTCAGGGTAGCGGCGACCGGGCAAAGGGGCGTCAGTGGAAGGCTCGTAAGATGACGACGAATAGAAATTGAAGGGTGTGGCGTCTGAACGTCGAGGGGTCGTCGGATGCATGAGCGCCGAGGTAGAGAAAGTCTGACGTGGTTGGTTTGACTAACGGCGGCGGCAATAGCGAGAAACGTGCCCAGGCTGGTGGCAGGAAAAACAAATAGGCCGGTCGTCGGGTGTTCGCCATTCCGAAGGGTTACAGAAGGGCATTGTTGGAGGTGAACGGCGAGCGTGTCCTCGGGAGTAGGACGGGACTTCAGGGCGAGTCAGGGGACATGCTGATGGAAGTCCGAGGTTCGCAAACTCCTGCCTCACCACAGCTTGTATTAACGCCACTGACGCCTGTTGTTGGTCAGAGGCGAGCGTTGCGAAAACTGGTGGCTGAAGAGGAGCCGGACAGGCGGCTTCGATTTCCCGACGAAGAATACGTGTGACGTTGTCATACGTGGTGGACTGGCGAGCGGCTTCACACGATGAGGTCGAGGCCGTGTTGGGCGGCCGTGTTGGGCAGCCGGGTGAATCGCTGAGTAATACGGCGGCTCTTGGCTTCTTCGAACCGCCGGCACACTTTAATGATGGCGTCGACGGTGGCAACGTTGTTGTAAACTAGTAGATTAAATGCGTCGTCTGCTATGCCTTTCAGCACATGGGCCACTTTCTCCGACTCACTCATGTGCTCGTCAATCTGGCGGCATAGGGCGATGACGTCGTGAATGTACGCGACGTACGACTCCGTCGACGTCTGTGCACGGGCCGCCAGTTGATTGCGATCTGCCGCCCAATGGTGTCGCCAAAAAGGTCGCGGATCTTTTCTTTAAAGGAATCCCAGCTCGTAATCTGCGCTTCGTGCGTCTCGAACCACACGCGCGGTGGGCCATCGAGCTAAAAAAGCACATTGGCAAGCATAACAGTCGGGTCCCACCTATACCTTGCGCTGACCCGTTCGTACCGGTTGATCCATTTGTCGACGTCAACGCCATCCTGACCGGAAAATACACCGGGATCACGAGCAGGAGGTAGAAAGACGTATGTAGAAGTCACGGTAGGGGCAGTTGGCGAAGACGATGGTTGTTCAACCTGTGACATGGTTGGACCTATGATGATGCGGCCGTTGCGGAGCTTCGTGATGAAGACGGGGAAGTACCCAGCATCTCCACCACAAAGATGTTACGTAAAAATGACACAAGGTGTGTCTATCTAAAATCTATATTCAAAATGATGCGTATGGCGTCGACTAAGATGGAAGCAGCACGCACAACCGACAGACCACTTCCTCGTTGTCCTCTTTTCACCGCTGATACGTCAGCTACGTGTAGCAATATTACGAGCTTTGTTTTACGGTCACCGATAGTTCGAGATTTCATTGGACTGGCCTCTGCGAAACCATACAATGTCATGCCTTCCTGAACTTGATTAACAAATAATGAAATGCTTTTATTTTCAGCGTACAAGCTCGCATTAACCTCGTAAGATCCAGAAAACCTCTGTGCCCCCTACATCAGCTTCCGCACACAAACTAGTGCGAAGGGCGTCATCACCACCTTGTGTGTTTAACACGCATCACTTTTTGCGTGTCCCACGTCATAAGTTTCAATGACGAAAAACAGAGCGACGCAAGCGCGGCAAACTCTCACCCGTAATGCTCTCTTCGATTCCGTGCTTTTTGCTGCCTCGGGATTCGGTTCCTCGGCAAGCAGGTCCTGCGAGAATAAAACAACATTATGTGCATACGTGAACGGTTAGAAACAGAACGTACTGTTTGAATCCCCGGCGAAAACTTCACACGTAAACAACTAAAAGGCTTCGCAATGCTGTTTGTGGTTATGCAAAGCAGCTAAGGCATGAACAGACTGCTTAAGCGCTAAAGTGCTTCATTTTCTGCTTTTTTTTTGTTTTCCTCTTTTAAATACATTGATGGCGGAGCCATTCAGACGTTCATACATTCGTTCAGATGGTACCATATTCTCTTCACAGATTACGCGCAGAAATTATGGACACCAATAGCGTATACACCACTCAGACCATTTCAAACATATTTCTATAGAAAAAAAATGCTCGCAGCACATAATGACAAAACTCAAAGGACGTGAGGACTGCTGAGAATGTTCAACCAGTGCAGCAATAAAACAACGTTCCGCATGAAGAGACTCGTGGGAGGGATGCCTCGAAATTATGCGTAAATGTATGGAACATATTTTTACTTTGAGCTTCTATTTCTGAAAAAAGCGATATTTTTCATTAAAATGGACCAAATAACCGCGTTTTATGTCTCATTCAGTTTTCTAAACCTAGAATTGATTAATTTATTGATTGATTGATTGTGAGCGATGCGCCTGACACTAATATGGAAACATATAACATGTATTTCTGACGTGTCTCCCAGAATTTCATAGAAAGCTCTCATCAATAGCCAATCGCAGTTACTACTTTCAACAAAGTGTCCTTTACATCATGCAAGCATGCAAGAATGTGAAACCGAACAGCCCATGACGACGCCGACATTACGTTTGTCCGCGACGAACTTTCGATGATGTCACGAATTTTCAAGGCGTTTGTTTACTCGAGTTTACTCACTCTCGGCAAAAAACACCTGTGTATAAATATGTAAGGGAACCATTTATGCTGCGTAGAATATTTCAACAACGTTATTAGCAAAAATCAAGACACAGTCCGTATTGAAATGCGTGAAGTTAACGTTGAAGTCGTTATGTGGCGCAAGAACGGTCCATCACTATTGAAGTAATGGCGCGAAATTCTGACGTTTTTTTTTTTTCGTTGCCGATAGGAAAAACAGCCTTCCATGGTGGTTCTGTTCCGGAAACAGCAATCCTCATCTTTTGAAAGATGCTACCAACAAAATAAAAAGACACATTCATAAGCACGGCTTCTTACTGACCACCTGCGTCGGTGGTATTGAACTGGACTGGGTCTGCAGTGCGTGAGAACCTGAGAAAACTCCTGATCGCGAACCAGCCGATATCTATGAGGCCAGGATAAATTAAAAACGACGACAAAATAAGGTGGCAGCTTTTTTGTGAATTAGCACGTCACTCAGACCGCACCAAAGCAAGGACCAAGCTAGCAAGCAAGGTCGATTGCCCGCTAGTTTCCTCATCTTTCTTTTTCGTGGACATCGTGTTCTACTGGCAAACGAACCATGAAAATATTTCTTTTAGACATCGAGTCAAGCTTGAATGTCGGCTGTCACGACGGACAAGATGGCCGAGATCAGTAGTTCCTTCACCGACCACTCTTGCAATAGTGTTATTTTCAATAAAACGGAAAATTCAACTTAACATGGCACTGTACGCGGAGCATGTCGTTTACGCGGAAAATCACAGCAAATACATATTTCTCTTACCCCTACTCTGCACTTGCTTGGATTTTGCACATAGAACACATCTTGTGTTGCAGCGTGTATCATTAATAGCCGTTGGGATTTTACGCCTTAATATCAAGATATTGTCGCGACGTGAAAAGCAGCGGTGCTAACGCAGAGATCTGGAGAACAGCGGCAGGTTGCCATTGTTTTCCTCCGGACATTGCACATATCCAACGGAGGGGATTCGCCGAGAAAACGGTGAATTCCCCAATCTTTTCTGCACTAATTTTAATAGTGCGCAAGCTAGTTCTTCTTTGCCTTTTTAACTATCTTGCGTAGCGCATGCGTCATTGTATTGTCATATGTCTTGCTTTATTGCCGCAAGCAAACGGCATGGTGCGAGAGACACAGTGAATGGCTCCAGAAACTTTGACGTTCTTTACCGTGCACCTAAATCTAAGGCTACGAGCCTTCTAGTGTTCGGACTTCGCCTGGGATCCGGTATCGGCTCAGGGATGCGTAGTCCATCACCATAATTGCTAGCACACCAATGCAAGTTTAGTGTATTGTACGTAGATATTTCTCCGCGGCATGTCGTTCATTGTAAGACCAAAAGTGGATTCAGGCTTTCTAAGAGAAAAATACATGTTCTTAACAAACGGATCTAGCTGCTGCCAAGCCGGCATCAGCGTTAGTGATTCTCATTGAGACGCGCTCGCACTATTTAAGCTCGTCGTCTGGCTCAGGCGGTAATTTGAAAAAGCTTACTCCCTAGCACTTCCGATTTTTTTTTCATCATGCTAACTACTTCAGAATTCATCGATAAAATTTTCATCGCTCCGTGTGCTGTGTGATGGTCAAAATTTCCGGAGCCCTCCGCTACGATGTGCTTTTAATCGTGCTTCGAGCAAGGAAAACCCCGAAAATATTTATTATCTAACACCTTGGGAAATATTTCAAGTCATAAGCTTGAGCCGTACCTGTTGTGTTCTGGGTTTTCGGTTTCGGTTTCGAAATGACATGTGAGGTTGCCAGGGGGCGCCGCTCTGGCATCTAGGATAAGGTCCCTAGATGAAACAAGACCTTAATCTAGGATTTCGAGGCGACTGTAAAATAAAACGAGTGTGTGTTGGGTAACCGTGGAGTGCGGTTGTTGTTCTTCTCTTCGGCGCTTCGCGCCAACCCGCGTGTTCGGGCTGGTCGGTGTCCCCGCCGGCCGCGTGCGTCTCCGTCGGCCGTGTTCTTCTTTTGCTTCGTAGAGACCAGCCAGCCCCCAACGCAGCAGTACCTTCTCCCAAAAGTTGCGGAAAGCAATCGTTCTGGAAGGGCTGCTTTCAGCAACTGCCAGCTAGCGGTGGCAACTTTGTTAGAGCACCGAGTTGACCTCATCGCTTTTCCCCCTCAAATGCCAGGGAAGTAAGCGTGTCACCGGTTAAATTTAACCATCTCAACCATAGTATGGAATCCCTATGCGAAATTCCCGTAAATGCCACACACTTCAGAATCGAGCACGACGTGGAACATTAGGATCGGGGGCGTAGCTAGGGGGTGGCACACCGGGCCCTTGCGCCTCCCCCCCTTGAAATTTTTTTCGCCCTAGTATGGAGATAAAAAAAATGACCATGTAACGGGGGAGCCCCCTCCCCGAAATAAATTTCTGGCTACGCCCCTGACTATTATAAATGAAACATGCCCTGTGTTGTTCTTGTTTCGGCCATGAATAACCAACTTGCCCACGTCCCAAACACATTGAGTAGGAGAAAAGTAGCACGGTAAGAGGAAAATCACACTGTATTTTGTTAGTTTTTAATCCGATTTTCAGCGAAGAACGATCGCCCCTGTACGTGGGCAACTACAGCAGCTCAATTCCCTTTTTGTTCCATTCTGGCACCTTGTCGAGTGCGCAAGGTAAGGACACAGTACTTACGGGAGACTTCAAACGTTTCGATGAACTCCTGCGGCTTCCTTGGTGCGATTTTCTCCGTCGACTTCGGCTCCGAACATTTTTGCCGGTACCTTGTTCCTCCATGGTCACTTCTTCTTCTTCAGTGATGCGTGGTCGACGACGACGATGATGGCCTATATGTATAAGCTGTTCATTTAATCAGTACCATTAACAATGCTATTAAATTACAGTTTGATGATATATTTCTGAAAAATTCAAAATTGATGCCGCTCAGTTTTTTATAAGCTATATCAAGAGATTACCTAGCACATACGTCAATACAAGCAGTCATAGCAACTGATGCGTCACAGAGGGAAGAAAAATGTGGAACTGGTATTTTTTCTCCTGCCTTAGACTGGTCCGTTTTGCATCGCCTTCCAGATTTTGTGCCCATTTTCGAAGCAGAATTTTTTTTTTTTGCGATAAATCTAGCTCTCCGTAAAATAACTGCTTCTTTAAAGACCACAGTAATTTTAACGGATTCACGATCAGTATGTGCCTCCCTTACTGCACATGAGAAGTGCTTTCAAAGCTTTAGTTTCCTCGGATCTCAATCCGATCAAATTGGCCCGGGTCCCGGGACATTTATATGAATAAAATGGAAGATGCGCTGACAAAGTCATCTTTAAATGGGCCTGTTATTGAGGTATTACTGGCATCCAAATTCTTGATAGGCGCTAGAATAAGAAAACTTCTGTTAGAGGAATATTCTACACCTTCACTAACAGCCACATTAGAATTTAAACACTTGTTATACCATTGGAATAGTGAAATATGTCAAACGCGAGGAACCGAAGTCGCAATCACTTGGCTGCGCTGTCAAATTCCGCAGCTAAATTTATATTTACACAGAGCTGGCCTGGCAGCTTCCCCTTATTGTCCTGTTTGTGGAGCAAATGACTCAACTGAACATTACCTCATTTACTGTAATAGATTCTCTGCCTTACGAAAAAAAAATTGGCAGATCCCACGTACAATGGGAATCGATGATATGCGAAGCACGAATGAGAAATGCTGATATGTCACTTTAAAATCGGCGCAAGATTACAAGGTGGAGGTAAATGATGCCGTACATGACTTCCGTTTCATGATTATTATGTTTGGATGTGTGGTTTACCTTCGCCATCTATTCACGTCACGTGATACCAAATTTAGTATATGTGGAGCTAGCGAAACGGCCGCGAGCGCATCAGGAAGGGCCCAATATACTCCAATGTAGCGTTGACGCGCGCGCACGCTGGGCCCAGCGACGCTAGCCACGTTAGCAAAATGCGAGAACTCTTTAGTCTGACGCCAGGCGCGACCTTCGTCCGTCGGAGCAGCCCGACGGCAACCGGCGCGAAATGCCACATGTGGCATTTCCCGCCGGATGCGTTATTCAGACAACACTGCGTCTCCCTCTCTTCGTGACGGAGGGACGCCGTACGCGCTGAAACGCGCATGCGTCAAAGCAACGCAGCGCGGCGCCCGCCTGCGAGTACACGACAGGACGGGCGCCTGGCGTGGTAACGCTGGCGTGACGCGACAAAATGAACGCCGGCGAGCACGTGCACCTACGTCAAAACGTATTGACACCTTGACTGTGGCATGTAGTCAGGTTCTCACATGACACGCATCTTACGATTATCACGTTTGCACCAGTCACGTACCTTCGTCATCCATTGGCATCACGTAATACCAAATTTGGCATATGTGAAGCAAGTGAAACGGCCGCGAGCGCATCAAGAGTGCAGCATGTAGTCATGTTGTTACATGACACGCATCTTATGATTATCATGTTTGCACCAGTCACATACCTTCGTCATCCATTCATGTACTGTAGTACCAAATTTGGTATATGTGACGCCACCGAAACGGCCGCGAGCACATCAAGAGCGTGGCATGTAGTCATGTTGGTACGACACGCATGACATGATTTTCATGTTATGGCTAGTCAAATATGTTCTTAATACAGTCGTGTTATGTCATACCAAGTTTGGTATTGATACTATTATCGAAACGGCCAGGAGAGCTAAAAGTCGTAGGCAGATAGATAGATAGATAGATAGATAGATAGATAGATAGATAGATAGATAGATAGATAGATAGATAGATAGATAGATAGATAGATAGATAGATAGATAGATAGATAGATAGATAGATAGATAGATAGATAGATAGATAGATAGATAGATAGATAGATAGATAGATAGATAGATAGATAGATAGATAGATAGATAGATAGATAGATAGATAGATAGATAGATAGATAGATAGATAGATACGCTCAAAGTCGCCCAAGTTCGCTAATAAATACTTCGCATTTAAAAACACTTTAGGTGCCGTTTGCCCCCTTCTCTGAATAGACTTAAAGTTCAAAACTTGCTTTCTTTCGGGGCGTAGTGGTTCTTGAGAAAGAGAAAGGAAGGAAGAGAAAAGTTTGCCCCGTTATTGTCTGCTTCAGTGAGCGACACCGCCACAGGGCTCACAAGGGATGGGGGTGAGGAGGGATATAAAAGTTAGGAAGGAGTAAAGGTATAGAAAAGAGGAAGAAGAAGCAACAACAAACTGAGGGGATAGGAGAGACAGGAAAGAGTGAAGCACGGTCACTGGAGTCCGAGGACGGGGTACACTTGCGAGAGATGTTGTCGGCGTCTGTAGATGGCGTAGAGCAGGTCCAGTAAGTCAGAGCTTCACTGCCATCGAAGGCCGTCGGCAACAAGAGGTGACGTAGGGCGAGCCCAGTCGGCCATAGCTACGATGACGCCGAAGGTCGCAAGCGCGCGGGCGCACAACCGGTCGGCACGAAATCCAGCGAGCGACTCCATTCTTTCGGGGCTTTGTCTCTTGGCCACAGCGACGGGTAGATTGTTGACGCATTGCAGAAGTTCGTCAAAAGTTCAGAGGTTTAAGTGTTGAAATTATTTTTCGGTGGATTTTGACATTTCCAAATTCATATTAAATCAAATACGCCACTTTATTGCATTACAGTACAGATTATTTACAATGCAGCCATCAAATTCGTCCTGTTGCATCTTTCTTTTATTTCTCGTAAATAGATTAATCTTAACCTGTTATTGGGAATAAATTCATGAAAACTATCCGGTTCTTAGCCAATCCCCCAGCGTGGCACATCGTCAAGGATCTTGACTTGACTTGGCTCACACCCACTCTGCGGGAGTGGCGTGATAGACGTGTGATCTCGCTCTATACTTTATCCAGCTATAGCTTTACTTAAGATGATGGTGATGATGATACAACAATTTATGAAGTTCAGCGTAATTGATTTGTGGCACTCCTAAACCCCAGCCAAAGAGATAGCAAAATTAAAGTAACAAAGTACTCTTCAGAAAAGCCCATTGGTTGGTTGTTTGCGAAACTTTATTGTGGTCCTGCAAGGCACGCGTCAGCGCTCAGCGGGCGACTCCCACGTACGGACCGTTAGGCCAAGCCTATCGGCCGCTCCGCGGGCCTGCTGGACAGCCCAAAGTTGGTCGGCCAGGAGGGAGCTGCCTAGGGTCGCCTCCCACTTGACCGATGTAGTGTCGGGGTTAGTGTACATTGCCTTGCACTCCCAGAGCATGTGCACCAGCGTGGATACATCTCCACACGCGGGGCAAGCGTCATTGGGGAACACGTCAGGATAAATAGCGTGAAGAGATCTCAGGTTAGGGTAAGTGTCGGTCTGCAGTAGTCTGAGCGTAAGGGCCTGTGGCCTATTAAGTTCTGGATGAGGGAGTGGATATAGTCTTCGCGCGAGGTAAAAATGTTTTATTTCGCTGTACGTGGCAGGCGCGTCCCTTTTTTCCGCAACACCGAATTGTTGCCCGGAACCGGCGCGGTCGGTTAGCGCGCGCGCGGTCTCGTGAGCAGACTCGTTGAGGTTGGGGGGAGCAGAGCGCCTTGGACCTGTCCAACATGTGGACGAAACCAGATCAGTACGTGATGCTTAATACCATCGCGGCCACCGCTCTGGAGCACGCGCAGGTCTTTCTTGGAGACGACACCGCGCTCGAAAGCGCGAATAGCTGACCTAGACTCACTATAAATGACCTCCCTTTCCCTGTCCAGGATGGCCAGGGCGATGGTCACTTGCTGGGCAATCGTCGGATAGTCAGTGTGAACCGATGCGCAGTTGGTGATTTGCTGTTTGGAGTCTACGAGGACTGCGGAAAAGGCGCGGCTCCCGCGGTACGCTGCCGCCACGCTCCTCACTGTGGATCTGCTTGAGAAGAGTGGCAGCCCTTCGCCTACAACGATTGTGCTCGGGATGGACATTCCTCGGTATCGGTGACTTGTGAACTTGCTCAAGCCCATAAGCGTGCGCAGGGTTCCTCTTCGAGAGATGAAGGTTCGCCACTGTGCTCCCTTCCCTATTTTATCAGTATACAGAGTTGACTTTTGCGGGCCCACTCTTGGCTGACCAGGGTGGCGCCCCCCTCCCGTACGCACGCCTTGCTCAGGCCTGCAACTAAGCCACCTTCGCCCGCTCCGTGAAACGTGCCTAAGGCCTGCAGCCGACCACCCGACCACCACTGCTGAATCAGTGGACCTTACTACCAGTCACTATCTTAGGCTATATAACACGATGCAAATATGGATGTGTTTTTGACACCCCAAATTACTGTGCTTAGGGACAGGCTCCCGAAATACTAAAAAAAAATTGCCATGATCGCTACGCCTTTCGTAGCCATGCAAACACCACCTGATGTTACCCTTGTTAATTTAGCTAGCCAATTCGAATTCAGCAAAAATGTAGTGGTCGACCGTCCATTTTAAAGTCATCTTAAGCCTTAACGGCTTCGGTGCCTCATCAAACGCTGAGGGTAACTATCGGCGTCGTAAAAACGAGTGATTAAAAAAATGGCAGCATGGCGTCACACGAATTCATCACATGACATCTTCACTTGATCAAAAGTGGGTCAATCCTGGATGCACTGAAAAACCACATTGGGCGCAGAAAGGTCTCACAGAGGAGGAGATCAATACGATTGGCAGACAAAAAATTCCGCCATATCCACGAAGTGAATGATGATGAGTGGGCGAAGCTCCGGAGGTAAACCTGGTAAACCATGAATCCTCTGTACATTTTGCCCACTCGATTTTATTACATCGCTCCCCCTAGCGTACGTCGCCGCACTAAATCGAACGATTGCCTTCAACCAATGACACGCGCCATATGTGACATCATTCCTATTTTATAAGATCTCGCGTCTTTCATCAACTACAAGTACCGCTTTCTAGTTTATAACATCTTGCATCTTTTCATCATCAGCTACAAGTACCACCATCTAGTAAACACTACAAGAACTAAACGAGAGGTGGCTACATACAGGAGACGGTACCGCCATCTAGTGAACACTGCAAGAACTAAACTAGAGGTGGCTACATACAAGGGACGGTACCGCCATCTAGTGAACACTGCAAGAACTAAACTAGAGGTGGCTACATACAGGCTACAGGGGACGCACAGCCCACGCCCTAAGGAGCTTCGCCCCTAAAAAAAATGATTGCATTTAACTTCGAATCATCTCCGGCAAATGTAAAGGCCTATGCGACTTCGTCGTCTGGTCTCAAGCGAACCAGAATAACAGTTTTGGTCAGCTCGCTGGGGCACTTGCACACATCGGTGTAGTCTAGTGGTGAAGTGAGCGACTACAGCTGTACAGCACTTCTTTTGCCTTATACTTTCACTTTCTTTTTCCCCAAGTTCACTGTGCCACCACTGGTGTATGTTTCAACTAACCTCCAAGTTTTTCACAATGATGATGATCAAGAGTTGCCAAACTGAGCTTTTCCCCTTGTTTGGTGGCCATTACCATGCCATTTTGTCCTATTCCACCTGCCCATTTGACCCACGCCTTTTTATGTGCTGTGTATTGACCCCCCCAGTTTGCCCAGGTGATAGCCAGCACGATGGTTCCTTTGCTCACTGCAGCAGCCCCACTTCCTTACACCAGAGTTCTGTTGAGTTACACCATGTCAGATATCTATCTGCTCATCTGATTTTGAACAAGATTCCAATTTGTTGCTATTGAAATCATTGCATCTGTCTAGTGGCCAAATTTAATTTTTTTTTCATATTCGATGCATCATGCCCAGATAGAGAACTCTCTCTTTTTATCTGCACTGCTCTGACAACCAAAAGAATGAGGATGCCCTCATTTTCCATTCAGTGCAAACTGTCAGCATCAAATAGAGGATGAGGTCATGCCGGTTGTCCATGCTGTTGAGGTGCCAATAGGGCCCTTGTCAGCACTACTTCATATCAAACAATACCATGCAGTAATAGATGCCTACTGTGAACACAATGGACAAGCATCATGAAGAAAGTTAGCCCGCGATTTTATATCCAGTGGACAAAACTATTCCCTCCATGATGGAGGCTAGTGTGCCAGTGGCTGCCGTCCTCACAGTAGTAGATGGACCCTTAGATTTTTTTACCTGCTTCCAACTATGCATGTAGTAGGTAGACCACACAAAATCAAAATCAACAAAGCCAGAAATGAAGTTGCCGGACAAAGAAAAAAGAAAAAACACAATTACGTTTATTTCAGTTCCATGTGCTCCAACCACCCATACAAAGATGCGATGTGATGACATATATTTATAACATAGATAAGTATGGTATGTCTTTTGCCTTGTTTTTGTTCCAATAGTGAACATTGCCTGATTTTGGGTTGTATAACACGCATACAAAGGTGCCCGCAGCGTGAACACCTTGACAAAACTTGTCCTCCATCTTGGACAGAATGAAAACGAAACAAAATGCATGGCATGCAGCCACTAAATCAGCATGCGGGCATTCAGCGAGGATGAAGAAAGTCCCTCGCTATCAACTTGCACAGTTCCACAACACTGCGCAGTTCCACAACAGTTGATGTCGGCGGCAGTGAGCGTCACAACGCAGCCAGTCCTATTCCCGATGAACCAACACAAATAATCCGAGACATCCTAGCACAAGGAACTGCAAAAAAAACGAAGAAGCACTTTTATTGACCATCATAAGACATACCATGAAAATGCATCCAGAAGTTACAAATTCCAAGCCCACAAAAATAAAAAAATGCAAGGCACTATGTGTAAGAGATTGGAGCTTTAGATAGTTATGCACACTTGGGAGTGCTACATAGTGCTAAAGCTGCTAGTGTAGCCAGTAATGACAGTTGCAGGTTAAGAGAAAACTGCACAAAACGCACTACATGTGGTGTTTATTAGCTTGCTGCATCCATGGCTGAAGTGCACGCAGCGGTTATCATAGTTAATCGCTAAGTAAACACCTGTAGAATGTAAAATATTTTGTTATTTCACAGAAAATGCTCTCTGCTTCAATGGAACAGTCTAATCTTGCAAGCTGCATACCCTGGTCATCTATGTCATGGTATCAATACTAACAAAATTAAGAAACATCTGCTTAGTGTTTTGTAGCCATTTCCTGCAAAACATTTCCATATTGGCAACTACAATAAAATGCCGAGCAAGACCGTCCTCAATTTTTTGGGAGATCTGAAATAAGCATGAAATAAGACTTAATGACCCGGTCCGGGGCCGAGCAAGCGCCCTCTCTCCAAATCTGGTAGAATTATTCTTCCCCTTTGGAGAAGGGGGGGGGGGGGGGGGTGAGCTTGCTTTGCTCGGCATTCCACGATACTGAAGGCTTGAAGCAATGGCTCACTCTGGCATGAGTAACATATTTTTGCACTTCAACTTGGCAAACATATAAAATCTGCCGACATTATGATCAAGTTTGAGTAACTTTTCTTTGTATGCCTTTCTATGATGTTATAGCTTACGATTGACGCTCCATGACCAGTACTGTTACTGCTTTTGCTGTATTGCATATGTGCATGCACAGCAAACTAGTGCATGAAAAAGTCAAACAGAACATGTGAACTTGGCATAAAAATATCCAGATGAAATTTTATTTACATACACGAAAGACAAATATAGTCCCCTTTGCTTGCCTCCTAGCCTTGCTTGCATTCTTACAGGGGCCACGACACCCCATTTTCGCTCATAATCTGTGGTCGGCAGGTTAATCTTTGGGTGCTCACAAACAACTTGGCGAAACTCCAGCGCATTTAGTCGAGCACTTAATTTATAAAGAGCTTTTTTTTATAACAATGCGTGCAACAAGAGAGTCGCTCGCGACCTGTAACGTAACGAGTCGCTCGCGACCTGTAACGTAACGAGTCGCTTGCATTGCAAGCGTCTGTATTTCGGCTAATGATATTGTTTCGTGGTCAGCTGCACAAACAGGGCTGACAACACTAGTGCACTCGCAACCTGTAACAGAACAAGTCGCTGGGACTGTACTGCATATGATAACACATAGCAGGCTTTGGTCATGCACTTGTTTGATAAAGGCATGCTTGAGGCAATACCAACAACTGCAGAAGGTGAAACCGATTCATATTTTTGCATATACACACAGAGATCGAAATAGACACTATGGGCTTTGGTGTTTCTTTCTAATCCGTGTGTGTGTTGCGCAACAGTCATGAATGTTTGAGGACTATGTCCTGTTATTAACTCAGATGGCCAACATACAAATACTATTAATTCTTGAACGAACATTTTATTGGTGTCGCTGTTTCTAATGAGCACTGTATGAACTCACTGAGTTAAACATTACTGTGTCAGCGAAAGAGGGCACAATTGTTTCATCCTATGCCCATGCCTCAATTCAAATCCATTGATAGTGGCTGCCCAAACTTGCCTGGTTCACTGGGCCTATTCTATGCTGAAGGGGATACATACAGGTTCAATTCTGGTGAAGAGAACTGTTAAAGGCTGAAATCTGTACATTTCAACTCTGGCTGCATGTTTACAGTCACTCTGATTGTAACTGCGTCATGCAGATGTTGCTGCAGTCACAGATTGGTTGCATAGGATACTCAGCCGTTATTCTTTCCTAGCTTTGCTCGAATTCTCCTTCAGAACGTGACACACAATGAGAAGTGATGAAGTGATTCCGAGGCATACACATAAACTTACTAACATGTATACTAGAAAGAAACAACCCAGCAAAGAGGAATGGACAAGCAACAAAGCTGCTCTATACTTGCCTTAAACTTTGGATAGTCGTTCATTAATATCGTAACAATACCGACGTATGGGACGAACCTGTAATGAAAAATAAGTGAACACATTCAAGCTTATTATAAGTAAATCTGCAAACACTCAGTATAACTTGTTTACCATTTTCCCTTCACCGCACAGTTTTACAACTAATGAAAAAGATAAGCCTTCCCCTCTTTCAATATTTTCATATCTGCAGCCAACCACGATGTAGTCAAACAGGCAAACATCAATATTCCTTTCAGATTAATGGAATATGCAAATGTGTTCATATTACTGTGACCTTCTCCTCAGAGCGGAGAAGCATGTTTGAACGAATGTGGAATTAGTGGAGCTCACACACTCCTGGCAAAAATTTTTTTGAAGAACATCTCAGCTGAACTATGAAGCAGCAGCGAATATTGTATGGTGCTCGATCGTATTGGATGGACAGCACTGATAACAACATCCAATGCCCATTCCATCGGCTCAAGCAAGTGGTGCAAAAGTGTGGTCTTGGCATCCTGTTCACAGCTCCTCATAAGGCTGCACAGCTATGCTCCACAGCGTTGGAACCTGAGAAGCCGTGCTGTTCCGAGAAGCACCAATCAAAGTTTACAGCTTATAGAATAGGAGTCGTGTACTCCATTTCACTTGCCTGCAGCAAAGTGTATAAAAAGCCAAATGGGCAGATGCACCAATGAATGGCTTAGTATCATTCGGCTGTTAGATTGCTATCAAGGGAAGAATTATAGGCGATGCATTGCAAAAAGTGCGAAGGTTGAACCCCGGCATATGGTGCTACTTTTGTGATTCCCACTGGAGGTCAACAAAAAGAAAGGGAGGCAATAGAAACTCTAGAAATTCACTGGGTGGGCGAGGGTTGTGTCAGCACTCCATTCATTGCATCGCTGAAAAAATAATCTGACTATCTGTGCAGACACCACGTGTGTACGGGTGGTACAGGTAGGCAGAGGGGAAATTCCTTTTGAAAAACTTGTCTGTGATGTGGAACCTGCATTAGCGCAATAGTATTCTAAATATTATGTCCCTCTAGTCTATTAATATTATATCTATTGAAAATTGCTCTGTAGTCCTTCTGCATGTTTGATAGTAATATGAAAGAATTCAACACTGATCTCCCCAGCGAAATGTATATTTATGGCATCTGTTGCTTAACAATGACGGCAAGAGGCGGAAATCTCCCACAGCTGATGTCATACTACAGCTGTTGGTGAGCACGCAATCAACCTCACTATGAAACGACATATGTTAGATGACATTCCACAGGTTCTATTTCTGCTAAACCCCTTACAGTCTATACCAGCTGGACACTTCAAATAAACAGCTAGGGTCCCTAAATGTGCACTAAAGCACAACTACGGAATAGTTTAGGCTGGTAATACCATTATTTAAAAACCAGATTTCTATAATCCGGCGAGAATTCTAGAAAAGCTTTGAACTATAGAAAATGGAGGCCAATTATTTCTTCTTCAATTTGATGCCAAAGCTTTCTCACTGGTACAATAGCAAGAGGTCGTAGATTTCAATGTGCTGTATTTACACTGCCTCAATTTGATTTTCTTCCTTAATAGCCAAAGGAAAGTTCACGAGCACATCTAGAGTTGAAACTTGGTTTAAAGAAGCCACATGTGCGCTTGAATCATTTCCTAAAACTGGGAAGTTCATGAAATCAAGAAATGAATGTTTCAGCTGTTAAAAATTTATAATGTAGCATAGCACCACACAAAGGTTACCGCTGCATTTCATATGGCACTAAAAAATACCTGCCTGTCTGAAAAGATCGCGAGGGCGTGAAACCTCCAATGTGCAGGCGATACAAGTGAGGAAGATGGTCACATAAAACTATGACCAGCAGCTGATGTACAAAGATGATGGGAAAGAATGCAGCTACCATTTGAACAGACAGAACTAGAAAGCTGCGAAAAGACTATTAATGCGATCTCTCACAT
Organism: Rhipicephalus microplus; assembly: GCF_043290135.1. Classification (NCBI taxonomy): domain Eukaryota; kingdom Metazoa; phylum Arthropoda; class Arachnida; order Ixodida; family Ixodidae; genus Rhipicephalus; species Rhipicephalus microplus. The sequence continues at coordinate 3,111,256 of NC_134703.1, forward strand.
AGACTATTAAATGAAGCAAAGTAACGAAAGAGCTACTGTGGGAGCATTCACAAAGAGAATTAACCGCCACCACCTCTAGCACCACTTTGTACGTAAATGACTGTAAAGTTCGTTGCTCCTTGCATGGGTGCGAGATGCAGCCTCATCAAAGTAAAACTATGGTTGTGACTAGGGCGGCTGTATGTTTTACCGCGATGACATTACACCACAAGCCCAGAACAAAAAAAAATTAGCACGTCAACTTTTTGTCAGGCCAGTCAGCTCCAGCACCTCCTCACAACTGTTGGGGGTGCTCATGTCCCACTCAACATCTATTCAAGGCAAAATAATGCTCGCTCAATGTAATGTATCTATTTTGCACTGTAAAGAGACTGAATCAATGTTTATGGTATCCATTCTCTTTAGTGCAGTAGAAAGCTATTGGTCAGTATCTGTAATTATGAAAAGGTAACGTGAAAAATGCTGGCAGGTGCCTTTCGTCAGAACCTATCTGCTGTAGCAATGAAGTCATACTTGCAACACAGGCTGCAAACAGTAGTTCGATTGTGATTATAAGCCAGCAGACAAGTACGAGTGAGGACCTGTCAAATAAATTTACGTTGTGGCGGTTCGTAATCCTGTGCATCGGTACACCACGCAGATGCCACTGCTCAACATGACTTTTCATTTGCATGAATTGCCGCTGAGACAGCGTTGCTTCTCAGCGTTAACTCCTTTTACCTTGTAATAAGGACAGAATAAAGAGAGGATGTCTAATAAAGTGTAAATTGTATTTAAGCCTTAAACGCCCATAGAGAAGATATTTCCCAATTCATACCAGCACCACTATCTTCAAGACGCTTAATTCCTCCAGCCAGAGATAGTTGATACATCTGCAGCAATGCTTGAAATATACAAGAAAAACTTAACTCCAATGTGACCAGCTACCCGGCGCCAGAGTTCCCAATGGTGCCGAAGGCATTGTGCTCAGAAGTTTATCACGAGAGCTTTCCCTGGCTACAATAACTTTGTGAATCAATGGATTTGTCGCAGAGAGGAAAGTGAGAAAATGTATTTATTAAAAGCCTCAACTGTAAGACTGCTGGTTCTTTTTGATAGTATAATGCAACGGGGAACTGCTGTACAAAGAAACAGATCTGGAACATAATTAAATAGGCAATCAAGCAAGAAACTACGTAAGCATGAAATCTTCGAGTAGATGGTCATGAAATGCTTTGTAATTAGTGATGGAAACTACTCATTTTGCCAGATACGTTGAAGGTGCTTGATTATAAAGCCGTACAGACATGCACAGTAGAGTTACCAAAGGGAGGGAACGTGTGATGCTGTTAGTGTATCTGTGAAGCAGACAAAGGGATGAGGCACTGGCAAACCTGAAGAGGATGCAAGAAATGTTCCTGCTTTATTTTCGTAATACAGGATTCGCACTCGTAATTGCGAGTAATGAAACAGATGGCACACTTTTCTACACCCTGAAAGTTGGATGAGGGGACCATATCAATTACACGAATAACTGTGGGAAAAAGAACATTAGGTGTGCTAACTTGCATATTAGGTACTGATTTATGCAGATTATGGCGAGTGTGAAAAAAGAAAGTTTGTGATGCTTTAGCACAGATAGCAGTAATTGAGGTGACCATGAAAGATTGCGAATCAGGCACACTCCTAGATACCAGAGTGACTAAACAGGAGATATGGCAGAGTTGTTCATAAGTAAGAAATATCTTTGCTCAACTGTTTGCAATTGATTGTGCTGCAAACATCAGTGTGTTTCCTCTGTATGAAAGTATTCTAAGGAGAGGGTAAAGTAACAACAGCAGCAGCTTGCAAACATCGGCAGCAGATTTTCAGGCACTGTCAGTTAAAGCTTTGAAGTAGCATGGAGAAATGTAAAGTCCTAACAACAAGGCTGGCGTCAGGTGATAAGCAAACTGGAACTCATAAATCAACCAAAAACAGCGATTACCCCTTGTGATATCCTCTGGCACCCCTGATAGTTGACATCATGACGAGTATGGAAGCCACCCAAAAGCACAGGACAGAAGTGCAGGATTGAATTTGTACTGCTACTGCAGCCCATCACGCTGTCCCACTTGCAAAAGATTTTTGAAGCAACGTTGTAACCCTCGTTTTGATCCTGAATGGGCACAAGTAATATGCTTCGCTTCACGGAAGTTACTTTTCCCAGCCATCACTATTTAATGTACTACACAGCTGTGCAGCAGTACAGCTTTCTAAAGCAAAGTTGTCATTGTAATACGACAGTACAGTCGCCGACCGATTTTTCGGACCTGGCGGGGACCGAAAAAAAGTACGAAAAATCGAACAGTCCGAACAATTCGTTTTCGCCAAAAATCTGAAGTTTATTGCATCAGGCAGGTTTAAAAAAGTCCTTGATGCTGCCTTGCCTCAAACTACGCTTGGGGGCAATTTGGTTTGCCCGTATTTGCGCCAAGGTGACATCGTCGCCGTAAACGCTCGACAAAATTGTCACCGCGTTGGCGATCTCCGCCGCCGACGGCTGCGGGCTCCACTCTGATTCAGATTTGTGGGGTTTAACGTCCCAAAACCACCATATGATTATGAGAGACGCCGTAGTGGAGGGCTCCGGAAATTTTGACCACCTGGGGTTCTTTAACGTGCACCCAAATCTGAGTACACGGGCCTACAGCATTTCCGCCTCCATCGGAAATGCAGCCGCCGCAGCCGGGATTTGAACCCGCGACCTGCGGGTCAGCAGCCGAGTACCTTAGCCACTAGACCACCGCGGCGAGGCTGCGGGCTCCACTCTCTATTACCTATTAACGTCCACTCTCTATTAGCTTGATTATGGCAGCTTTCTTCTCCATCGTCAGGGTCGTATACTTCCCAGGCTTCTTCACACCACCTGGCTCGCCGCAGATAGCCGCTGCGAAGCACACAACGTCTCGACGCTACGCGACACAACACGTGCAGAATGGCGACTGAAAAAAGCTGCAACGACAATAAAAGAATCCTTCTTTCGCCTCCTCCCCGTGCGATGTGATGACGATAGTGCTGACCGAAGACGAAAAAACGGCATCCATCACCGCGTCTTAAAAAAGCAAACACGGCCTCCGAAACTTAAAATATGGCGTGCGCATTCCAATCTCGAAGGCAGGAAAGGCATCTGAAGACCAAGCTTAGCCAAGCCGACGGAAAATCCAACATGGCGGCGTTCACAATGGCTTGGGTACAGTGTCTAGAAATATACTGTATATTCTAGGCACTATAGCTTGGGGCGTGGCACAAAACGAGCGATTTAGTCCGAAAAATCGAACTTTCAGGGGCAAATTCACCCAAAAAATCGGTCGAAACAATGCATTAGCTCTATGGGATCCCTGACGGTGCATTTATAAAGTCCGGAATATCCAACAAGTCCGAATTTTTGGAGTCCGGAAAATCGGTCGGCGACTGTACTTGCCATTTTACGTCCCTAAACATGAATATGAGGCAGTGGAGGCCTTCGCAAGTTGCCTCTAACGAAATGCTGCTGCCAAGGTCCAGGGTTTAATCCTGAGACCTTCAGGTCAGCAGTCAAGGCCTGTACGCATTAGACTACCGCAGCAGGTCAATTTGACACTATAGAGCGCAAATAAAATTGTTTATGCATGAGCCGTTCATATCTTGAGACACGCAGTTTTCTTCCATACCTGTCTATAGCTAAAAAGTGTTTCTTTCCACACCTCTTTTTTTATTTTTCCGTATTAATCACGCCAAAGAAGTTCAGTTTTTATTTTGCTACGTACCAACTAGACCCAACACAAGTTTTACTGTCTATATCTGTTCTACGGCTGTTCTGTAGTGTCATTCAATCAGCATGAAACTCTTCAATGGGATAAGCAATAGCTGACCAGAAGCAAGAAATTTGCTGTGCTGTAGATCGGCACAATAGCAGACAATATATTTCAAAAGTGGTGGTGAACAAGAGTTCAATACATGAGTAGTACAGTGATATGCTAGTTGTGCATGAAATCCTGAAAGGAATGTTATAAGCATTGAATATGGCAAATAATTCGATACACCCAGGTTCAACTACTGTACATCTTAACCAATAAAGTATTAGACACCTATCAGGCGTGAACCAGTCATATGGTATTTCATTTAAAGAGCAAGAACTTTCCTGGCTTGTAAACTTTATTGTGTTCGCTACTGTTAGAAAAGAGTGAAGAAACAAAGGGTGGCCAAGTATGTGCAATATAGCAGGCAATATGCACAGCATACCAGAGGTGAAGGGAACACTATGCGAATGTGCAGATCTGGCTTTGTGAATGAAAGAGCTGCAGATGCAGCTAGAAGCGGCTCAAACTGTGAATTCACACATAGGGTGACCAGTGCCACCTACCGCGAATCATTTGCTCCAAACTTGCTAGAGACCGGAGTGTATTTCAGCCCCCACACTTGCATGTTCCCTTTAACAATGGTCTGCACTGAATGCAAAAGGAACAGAGTTGAAGCACCGATAGAAAAGCCCCGAGTACACAGTTGCTCATTATTGATCCCAATGAACAAACATTCAAACAAACATTCAATAGGGCATTCATAAACGACTGATGTCCTGCAGTGATAAATATAACTCTGGAGGCTTGTTTTCTACATACAGCTAATTACTGTACAGATTTACAGTCGGCCTCCGATTTCTCGGACGCCCGAAATTCCGGACACTCATCTGTGGCACCGCCAAGTTCCCTTTAGAGTGAATGTATTAAATAGTCCGAAATTCCATACGTTCATAGCATTCGCCACACAATTTCCCATACTTTTTACTGCTAACCACAGACTCGAAATGACTATCGATGCCGCCATTTTGATTTTTTTTGGACCCTCGAACCCACTGCTCCACTGCTGCCGTACCCTCAGAACCGAAAATGCCGCAATCCAGCGCACGCCGATCTGTTGCCAGCCATAGCTTAGGGCCGCATGGTGCTTTAAAGCCTGTGGTCCAACAGAGGGAAAAGCTACACTGTTGGACTTAGTGTGTCGTCAGCATGCTTGCAGGCTCGTGGAAGGCGGCTACGCAGCAGACCCTCCGAACTGTTTTCGTTACGGGAGCTTTATACTGGATGCTGAGACGGTCAGCCGTCTCGCCTGGAGTGGACAGCGCGTGCAACTAACTTCCACCCGTGCACTTTGCCGGTGTTTCGATTTCAGCCAGGATAACCCTTGAGCAATGATGAAATCATTTGTCAAGTTACGGAGGATTCAGACGACTCCGACACCAAGATCAAAGAGGTAGTGCCTACACAGCCAACGAGCTCGAAGTTGGCCTGAGCACTGACTACCGTATTTACTCGCATAATCCTCGCACTTTTTTTGGCAGAAAACCGATGCAAAATTGGGGGGTGCGAGAATTACGCGGGAAAAACTTTTCACGAAAACATACAGAGCGACAAAGAAAACGAAGTGGTCACAAATCTAGATTCGCACACCAGCAACTAACAGCAAGCTTTGAGAAGCACTAATTGAAACTTACCTCAACAATAAATGTACAGGTTCAACACAAAGCAAGATTTATTTGAGACACAAAAAGTGCAAGCAAATATTTGAGAATTAGAATATTATACGCAAAGCTTGTGGGCGTTGCGGGTGTAGTGGTAGCGTTCGTCGCTCAACAGGAGCCCTCAAAAGGTAGGCGTAGAACATCAGTATTGGGCTGATGGCTATTTAACAAAATTGTCCGCAGTTTCCTTCTGAAGAAATAAAGTTTACCATCAATCCCAGTTTTAGGCACACAGCAGGCCCAACGCGCCTTCGTGGCTTTCAGCTGCTGTCCCCAGTAGCGAACACAAAACTTGTAGTCTCCGAAGCGCCTGCCAGCGGCCCTGTTGCCGTTGTTTAGTGCATGATCTATCACTTTCAACTTGAAAGTGGCCGTGTAGCTTCAGTATTGCCCCATAACGTGACAAGATTACCGACACAACATACAAAACACGCCCCAACGTACACTTGCCACTTTGGCTTGGCTTGAATTGAATCTCTGTGCAATAATAGTACGCTTGATGCTTAAGAGATGGCACGCGCTATTATCATCAGTTGCTGGAACGAGCACACGACATTGTTGCGGCAGTTTTCGGAGATGCGATAGTTACTCGAGGAAAAACAGAAATTATATTTTTGTAGGGCAATGTGGGGGGTGCGAGAATTATGCGAGTGCGAAGATTACGTGAGTAAATACGGTATTGTCATCAGCGTACAGCGACTGCATTATGTTAGAAATTGAGACAAACATCGCAAGCAAGTGGAACACCGTACAAAGAAATATAAGCAACTTTTTTTTGTGCCTAAGTGTTTACAAATGCGGCAGCACAGGCCACATACTTTTTTTTTTCGTTCTTTCAGCTCTTTTTAGAGTCACCTTAACACTGAATTTGCTGAATTCCAATGAGTTCCAATGAACCCCGTACTCCTGCCACAACCTTCTCCGTCAGCGTAAAATACCTATTAAAAAGTGTGTTCTCGCCGCATTCATTTTCCCGGATGCTATGGCAATCCCTTGAGGGTCCGGGAAATCGGACGTTGACTGTATATGGTAGTGTTTATCAGTCACACGTGGCATACCTTTGCAAAATGTCTACGAAGATTTGCAATGTCACACCATAGGTCGGCCAAACTCATTCACGAATTGACTCATTCGGACTCAGATCAGGCCGCGAGTCAAGCGAGTTCGGCTGGGAAAATTTCAGTGGGCTTGAATATAAATACGCCCCAAGCTCAAACTATATTTCATGAGTGAATGAGCTTATCCACGTTTTTTGCCAACCTGTGATGACAACTGCTTAATTAAGCATTACTATTAAGCTCCCGCAAGCTTGCACCTATACACACACGTTTACTCGGACATATTTGAATGCACCAGCGTTCATATACCAGCTCAATAATTATTCACTAAATGCATCAGTTACAGGGGGTGGCTAGGGGGTGAGTTGCCTCAACCTCCAACTCGGAAATCCTTTCATGGAAAGTCTCTAAAACTATCTTGTGAGTTATCTCAATAAAGGATAGCCTTACTATATTACAGCCACTACTGAAGTGTACAAGATCAAAATGTGCCAAGTAAAGCACCAATCTTGCGAGACTTTGCTGTTACAGAGAATTGAAGCCATCGTCAAAGAAGCTAGTCATATGTCAACGAACAAGTCGCCTTGCCTCAGAGCGAGCCGTTAGTCTGGGTCTGAGTGAGCCCAAGTGAGCAATACTATGATGAGTTTGGGTGAGTGAGTCTGGTTTAAAATAATTTCACCCGGTGCGAGTCCAAGCGAGTCCGCTTAAAATACATTTTGGGGAGTTTGAGTTGGAGTGATCTCTGCGGGAAAATTATATTCCGTGCGTTAGTCTGGCTGAGCTCCACATTTTTTGTTGACCGATGTGTAACACACCCGTCACCCAATGCTCTCCAACAAGAATGCAAAAGTCAAACATGGGGTTTAACACCTGATCACCTCAACTATGTATAAATAAGTGCACAGAATCAGTGCAAACTTCACTCAAGCAATCTAAATAGGTGGCAGGAGCATATTATATAAGGTAAAAGGGTGAAAAATGTAGCAGTATCTTTACTGCATCGAAGTTCATAGATTACATCTGAATAAGAATGGAAATCCTGCCATACTGAATAAGCTCCATAACGGGCTACATACGCTTGAACTCCTTCATAAGAGACGTGCGCTGGGAGCAAATCTTGTCTTTCTTAAGAGGCATCTTTTATAAGCAGGGTACGCGTTTTTTCTTATCAACTCAAGTTTCTAAGCAGACCCACAGGTGTCTTTTTATACCCATTTGTCTCTTGCATCAGAGTCTCTTAAAACAATAAAAAAAAAAGAGGAACGAAAGCCTGAAAATAAACAGGCTAGCTGTGGCTACCACAGGCAACTGGTGTTGCAGAGAAGCCATAACTCACCCCCTTGCCCGGCCGACAATGTCTTTTTTGTCGAGCCACATCTGGCCAGGAGCATATAAGCCTCGGTCGTCAACAGAGTTGTTGTCGCCCTTGGTGAGAATCTTCACGGACCCATCGGCCCTAATGTGCAAGGTAAAGAAAAAAATATAAGACATCATGAAAATAAGATCTGAGCAACCATGCCAAGCTGAAGTGAACATAGGTGTGTGCACTAGGAGGCCCCACGGACCTCGCTGTGACAAGTCATAACTTGGGAAGGTTAGGGCAAAGTTGCGGCCGTAGCCTTTTATTATTTTGCAAGTGTATAAGGAAGCTTGTACATGTCAGCAGAGTATTGTCCTAAATAAACACGTCCTTCGGTAAGTGCCAACTCGCCCGAGAAAAACTAATTGTGGAATGTAAACACAATAGCAGAGCAAATGAGACAGAAATGGAAAAGATTTGATGAAACCAGGTTAGATGTATTGATTACAATTGTTAATGCAAAACTGGTTTAGTAAATGTGGCTTAGTTTGATCGCAACAACTGCAAAATTTCGTGCTTTTTTTTAAATTAAAAACTGCCTTTTTGAGTCCATGTTAGAATCAAGAATGACCCCATTTTGATTAAAAGTGTTCGTGAAATTAAAGACATCTGGGTGTGCTTTGTATTACCGAGAAATTTAGCCTAGTTTCAGTTTAGACATTTGGCTCTTTTAAAAAAAAATTGTCACAAATATCTTTGAACTGGCGTCAAAACATCTCCCTTTTAAGTGGCATGAATTGCAATTTTCTTCGTTTTATTTTGCAGACGGCAGACAGATGAGCGCCGTCAACTTATACTGCAAGTGGCTGTAACGTTCAGAGATCGCTGGAATATCGTCAAACATCACGCTCTTGCCCTAGCTGGTGAGAAGGAATGTTCCAAGCTCATACCCAGCTGGCAATAACTATCTTTACAGACTTCACGAGTGGTGGCTGGAGAAACAGATAAAGCCGCATTCCATTTATGTAACAACTATACCTCATATCCCTTTCAGTGGTACTGGCCTGACAGAGTCGCATACTGTGGCACTTGTATAAGATTGCCAAAGAAACAAAAAAAAAACAGCCTGTGACACAATCGTAGCGTAGCAAATAAAGTAATGCGATTTCCTTCGTATTACAAACGAAAATTCCGAACAAAACAAAAATAAGTAGCATCATTGTAAGACAGTCATCATTATAAGACAGCGCAGTTCTCCACCTTGTTGTGGAGAACTGTGCTGCAGCCTTGACAGCACCAGCGATGAAGGCACGATGCCATTGAAAGGTGAGCAGGATGTCAGCGGCATCATGCCGATTCATGACAGCTTTCATTTCGAATGAAACCACAAAAAGTTGAACACACCAATATGATTGAGTTGAGAGCACTCTTTTTCTTATTGATAGCGCTGCTCACATGTGGCAGACATGCAGAAGCTTTTAATGGTTAAGACTTCAAGAGGCAGTTATCTTAGTGTAAGATATATGCCATGCATTATGGGGTCTGTAAAGGCTCTTCTATGATACTTGTCTGTTAAACTGAATAGTTTTAAGGCCTTCACTTGGCTATTTCAGAATCAGTGTGCTTTTGTGATTTAAAGGGATACTGAACAAAACCAGAACTGACTAAAACATCAAAGCTGTACAGCCGAATCTCAATAGTTCGAACTCGAAGGGGCCCAAAAATTTGTTCGAGTTAAAAGAAGTTCGAATTAATGAAAGCTAAATGAACAGAGGGCTCACCATGCAGTGGCGCATGTGCGTTGAGCTAACACATGAGAGGGAAGCTTCAGAAGACATACATTTATTCACAAATCACAGAACATCCATCATTATTTAAAGCAATCAGTGATGCACGTCTGCACACGTTTCCTTCCACCTTGCAGCAAGTCAATAAATTTTGCACGCAGTTTGCGAAGCATTTTAACTTCGGCGGCAGCGTTCTCCTGGCAAGAGAAGTAGCGTGCGACTAAGTCCAGCACCAACACTCTCTGAAGATGACAACAACGACTGCGTCTCCGCTGCTACCCCCTGCTCCGTAGCCAGGGCGTGGCCAGCACATAACTAGAAAGAAGGAGCATCTCCACGCAGGGGGAGGAGCAGATTGGCATTTGAGAGAGAACCAACACTCACGGCAACTTTCTTTTTTTTTCTTGCACTCTTCGCACGCAGCACTGAAAGGACAAGGGTCTCTACGTAACGTTACATGGCAGGGACGGAAACGGGGAAGTGTGGCACCGGCTTGTTGCAGATCGACGAGCCTACACTCCGCGACAGGCACTGCGCCGTGCTCCCGACCGGGCTGCAGAAATTAGGTGCCTTTCTCCTCTTCTTACCACTTCACCACCACACTCCGCAACAGCTTTCTCTTTTTTTCCCCTTCCTCTCTTCGCGCATGGCATTGAAAGGAGAAGGGTCTCTACGTGGCAGGGACAAAAAATGGAGAAGCGTGACACAGGCGCGTCTCAGATCGGCATTTGAGAAAGAGCAAAGATTCCACCACAGCCTTCTCTTTTTTTCCTTCTTCGTGTGCAGCGTTGACGTGTCGGAGGTGCCGTCGTGGGATTGGGCGTGGTACTGAGAGCATTTTCGGAGCGGGGTATGTTGGAACTAACTGTCACAAGTGCTTGTGCGTTCGAATTACACGGTACTTTCGCCCATTGGAATACACATAGCTTTGACAAGATTAGAGTGCGAGTTCGAATTAATGAGATGTGACTGTACTAGGAAGATGCGGCTTTTCCGACAAACAGTTTACTTTACATATTTTTGAACAGTCGGATGTATTTGGTGGGTTGTTAGCATACAGTGGCTCTAGACGAGCGAGAGCCATTACGTCCCATTTGCCGAGAAGCACGCAGGGTGGACATGCTCCTGAGCTCCTCTTTCCTTTCTCCCCCTCTGTCGCCTTCCACAAAAGTGCCGATGCTTTACCCCAGCCGGGAGCACTGCCTGCTGCTAGTGTTGTTTATAATGGTTCTAAAAACTCTAATGGCAGCGAAATGAGTCGAGAGATGTGAGCGAAAGCAGGCATGCCCATTTTCGGTGTTGTAGCATCGCCAAACGTTACATCTTCCTGCTCAAAGCGTGATCACCAAACACCGCAGTGTATGAAAAAACACATTTAATTAATTATTCTCTTCCAGTTGCCGCCTAAAGTGAAGGTTGTGACGACTGAGCAATCATCATTCAAACTATCAATGTGGGTGAAAATCTTGGTGGCAAAAATTTTGTTCTTTATCGCTTCAAAGTGAAATTTTTATATTTCGAACTGAGTTCAAGATGCTTTCATGTCAGTCCAAAGAGGAAACTATTTGCATACACCATATTTACTCGCATAATCGGCACACTCGCATTATAGGCACACCCCTAGTTCGGCTGCAAAAAGTTCGCTTTTTTTAATTCTGTGCATAATAGGTGCACCTTGAACTTCGCCGTGATCAGAAATGATTCTACCCCCCAGCGGTACAGTTGGAATGCGGTCCCCGTACCCTGAAGAAAAACAATAGGTTGTAACGCGTTCCCCGTACCTTAAAGAAAAATAGAAGAGAAATAGACGAGCAAATCAAAATATTTGAAGTGAAACGACGTAACAAACGTGTTTGTCGAAACAAAACAAAAAAAAAAGCGTCCATGAGTGAAAAAACAAAGAAAGGCTGTTCCATGAATTACTGATACTCCCAAATCGCCGCACTCCTTGGCGGTCACGTGTACAACGCCGTCGACTCGATCGCCATCACCACCATAAGAAAAAAAGAAACGCCATTTTGCAAGCGGTGTGTGTATGTTGTGGTCGTGTATTCAACTTTGGTTCCACCATGGGGGCATACGCAAGCTACATGGCTGGATTTAAGCTGAAGGCAGTGCAGTACGCGCTGGAGCACGGCAACCGGGCTGCAAGCAGGCATTTCGGTGTTGGAAAAATCAGTATTCGGTACTTGGGGGATCAAGAAGAAAAACTTAAGGCGACGAAGAAGACACCACGAGCTTTCCGCGGTGTGAAGACCGGCAGGTATCTGAACGTTGAAGAGGAACTGGTTTGGCGTATGCGGAAGCTACAACAAAACAGCTATGCTGTGTCATTGGATACTGTACTGAGGCGCGCAGAATAGCCTGAGCGCAGCTCATCGAAGCAAAAGTGTTCAAAGCCAGCTCCGGATGGACACCTCGTTTCATGCAGTGTCATGGCCTTGCACAGCAAAGGCGGACCACCATGTGCCAGCGTTTGCCCGCAGCATATGAGGATAAAGTGGTGAACTTCCATCGTTTCGTTATAAAGCTCCGACAGCAGAAAGACTTCATTTTGTCCCAGATCGGCAATGCTGATTAGACGCCCATTTGCTTTAATATGCCCTGGAACACGACAGTGGAGGAGAAAGGTGCACGGAGCGTCATCGTCGGAACGTCTGGTGCTGATAAACAACGATCACGGTAATGCTGGCAGTGATAGCGGATGGGCGCACCACCTTACGTTTTTAAACGTAAGACGCTCCCAAAGGCAAATTTTCCTCGAGGCATCTAAATCAGAGCCCAGGAAAAAGGCTGGATGAGCGCGGAACTCATGGTGAATTGGATGAAAACAGTCTGGGGTCGGCGGCCGGGTGGTCTGTTGCTCCCGTCCTTGCTTGTCCTGCACATTTTTCGTGGACACCTAGAAGACTGCGTACGAGATGAGCTAAAGGAGCTGCGCACAGATCTGGCAGTGATTCCGGGCGGCCTCACATTGATACTGTAGCCTTTGGACGTGTCCCTGAATAAGCCTTCAAGGACAATGTTCGAAGGCTGTACACCACATAGATGGCTGGAGGACAACATCACCTGACTCCAGGTGGTAAGATTAAAACGTCGACTGTGAAAATGCTGTGCGCTTGGACCGTGGAAGTGTGGCAGGCGATCTCCGACAAAGTCGTCAGGAAAAGCTTCAAGAGGATGGGCATCTTGAACGCACTGGATGCGAGTGAGGATGACATGTTGTGGGGTGCGGATGATTCGGACACCGAAAACGAATCCCCGCTCGGCAAGGATTATTGTGTGCTCTCCTACTGTGACTCCGAATAGGGAAAACGAGGAACACGCTATGACATTTGTGTAAATATATTTTACGCGTGTGTGTGCAAGCAGTTGACTGCTCTTGCTTGTTCATACTCTTGCTTGTTCATTAAAAGGTACGTAGGTATGCTTGCTTTACACTGAATTAATTGGTAAACGATAAAGTCACCTTTTACTTGACAAATGTGCAGATTTAAAGTGCCAGAACGGAGTTGAAAAAATTTCCAAAAATTTTACCACGCGTAATTGACGCACCCCTAATTTCGAGCCGGATATTTTGAAAAAAAAAAAAGTGCACCTATTATGCAAGTAAATACAATATGTAGACTCAAACCTCATCACGACAAAGTTGCATCTTGCACGAAAATAGCTTCGTTGTATCTGAAAATTTATTATAAAGGTATAAAGGCCCTGTATCTGCTGCAAGAGTACTTTTCATTTACTTCGTTATAAGCAATATTTCTTTATATCGTGGTTTGAGTGTATTAAGACTACGTAACACGAGTCCACCAACAAGAATTGCTCCAGCTCCTATGAACTATTCCAAGGGCCGTATTCAGAGACTCAGTTTCACAAATATCGCTTTCAGTGTGCAGTGATCGGCTGATCGAAAAGAGGTGGGAAGTTTCCGCTCCGACAGTTTTAGGTGTTATATTCCTTGCCCACAAAGTAACGCTGCGTTTAAAAGTGATAGTCCCAGAACACGGTCCTAGCAATGCCCTCACCAGAAGAGCATTAGAGGGACCTGGAAATTTTTACATGCAACCGAACCCATTTCTTCAGCAACTGCCTCACATAAGTCAAGTCAGACTTACTTTTCGTGCAGCTTGAGCACCCTGTGAACAATTGGGATGTCACGGCCCTCCACTTTGAAGACTACGATGTCGCCCACGCGGATGGGATCTTCTTTGTAATTTGTCAGGAAGAGCAGGTCTCCGCGGTGGAATGCTGGCTCCATGCTCCCACTGGCCGTGATGGAAAAAAAATTATAAGTGTGGTTCAAATTTGCAAAGCATGCAGTGTTGAACGCATTATTTTAGAATTTTCGTGTGTTGAGAATGCTTTAGCTAGGCAGTAGTTTCAGTCAGGCCAACAATGGACTAACTTTAAACTTCATTAATGCGTTCCATTTCTTGCTACTTCACTTTATGGTAAAATCTTAATACTTTTTAACAGTCATTACATAACACTGCAAAGTTCTTTAGAGACTTAAAGGGTAAGAGAAGGTTCATTCGATGACCTCACGTCTCACTAGTTGACCCCCGAAACCTTCCAAGTACCTGAAACTACGAACAGAAGAAATCACAGTCCACTACAGGCTAAATCGGCAAGTATACCCACAAGCGACCGGATCGTGTAGTAATAAAGAGAACTTTGTGCAGTGAAAATTACAAACTGGGGTCTTCCCAAACCCCATACTTTACAGCAAGTGGAACCAAAAGGTATTCAAGTCATAGTGCAAATCTTGTGACAAGGCAGCAAATTTAGCCCGGCCGGTTTTGATATGTCTGACTCAGTATGACAGTTCACACACAGTAGAATTCTAGGAAACCCTGCTCAGACCCCAGCGTTCAGCAAGGCATCATCAGTGAAACCATAGCTGCTGCCATGTATCAAGGGATCCCGGCCAACGGCTAGGGGGAGGCAGACTTTCTCTCTCTACTGAAAAGCCATACTCCAGAACGAATTGGGTGAACTATTTTCAGCGAATCATGACATTCGTGAAGCATAAATTGGTATGTTCATGCAATATTTGAGGATTGCACAAGTATCAACATAACCAAATTTTTAGACCAGAAACCAGACAACCTTTTTTTTTTCTTTTCTGGCGATTGCTGTGCTTCTCTTCGCTATGCATTTTGCCAACCAAGATATATATTAACATAGTATTCTATGTTTTTGTCCCACCACACAAATGCTCTTTTGTAACATTTTTTTTAATGTAACAAACTAACAAGCTTTCAGTAGGGTAGGTACTAACATAGTACGTTAACAATAAAGTGTCAGCAGAGCTGTGCAGCGGCTAGCAACTTTGCACGGTAGAAATGCAGCAGGACAGACAAGGCAACTTGTGTGAAAGCAATAACATAAAACTTCGAGGAACCTTGGAAAAAAAAAAGCAAAATCATGAACTGAAGCATGTAGGCTAGAATGTGTTTGATGTACTGTAACTTTAAGCATGTAAAAGTGATGGGCCCATGACAATACATGCACAGGTCATGCTTTTTCCCACGAATGTGGTTTGGTTACATATGTTACGTCTCCATTGCAGGGCTTCGTACAAAAGCAGTCGGCTACGCTGCCACACCTGAAAGTTAGTGCAATGTTTTCCGGTCACGTGGTACGTGTCCGACACTTCTACAGTTCTTGTTTTTACATTGTCGATATGGCATATTAATATGAACCCGTCCAATGCTAACGCTTACCTGAGCACGACTACGATGGGGCTGCCGCTGCCGGTGACGACCATGAGACCTTTCCATATCATCAGGGCCGACGACACGATCATACCAAAGTTTAAAAATTGGTATACAAGCTGCGGACAAAAATGTGAAGGTCAGGCAAAAATAACTGGCCCAATCAAACAGGTTGGCACGTGGACACAGTTATAATTAAGGCGCAGAAAAGCGGGAGACGGTTGCAAGCGAAGGCACCGATAAAGCGCAAGAAGCCAGCAAAGCAATCAGTCAAAAAAAAAAAAAACGTGGAAACGGTATGGTTGAATTTCACTTGGTACGCTTGTCCAGACTGCACGAACGAAAGTGAGAGAATGCGAATATTGGGGGCCGAATGTAGCCTTCAGGCTATTTCGTGCCTTCGTAGATGCGTGATATTAAAATATGCACTTAAAAACAGTAACCAGTAAGTAAGATAAGCAGAAGGAAAGTATTGACTACATAGAGTGCTGTAGTGCCACGTAATATTATTGAAACAGGGTGTACGACCGAGCAATCGCTGACATTCGCAGCGCAAAACATCTGGCAGTGCCCGGCTTTCCCCCACTGGGGCCACTTTGGTGAAACTCGAACCAAAGGAAGCACTTCACACCACGAACAAAAGCGTAGAATGCTAAGGGTAGCTCATTCCGCTTCCATAACATTAAACGAGCAGGCAGAAAGTTCATGTACACTGTATTTACACAGGTGAGCAAGACGTCACCGTAGTAAGCGCACATCGGGAGCATGCGTGAAAATGCAACGCTGTGCTTACCTGCCGCTTATTCATGCGTTTGAGGTCATCTAGCATGCCGAACATGTTTGGCTAACAATGTCGTGGGTCCCTAAGACCCTGATAAACAGAAAAATCTGTATGTGCACTGCTAACCCAAACCGCACCGCTGAGCGCTACCGCCGCCACATACACCTAACCGGTACACGTCAGTTGAAAGGGCCCCCAGCGATAACGAAATCAAAAAACAAACGAAAAGTGCCTTCACGTCTGTGCGCTAGCGCCACTACTCGTCGATCAACGCAACTAAAGTTGTGGTTGCCAGGCAGAAAAGCGTTTTTGGCTAGTTAAAAAGTGTTAACAACCAATGCGTTAAATATTTTGACTCAAAATGACTTTAAATAATGGTTTTTTCCTTTAAAAAATTAAAGTTAATTTAAAAGTTTTTTCTAAAATAAATTAAGTTCAGAACCGAAATCAGCTCAAATTGGCGTCATAGAGTTTCGTACATTAGAGTTACTGCACAAAACACCTACCAGGGTTATTGCATATTCTACCTTAGGTATGCTTTAGGTAGCAGCAGAGAGACCTAGATAGCAGAGTACGGGACGTCAGACTCTGGAGTTTTGCGGACATGCAGCGCAACCTGTCGACGCAGTTTTGAGTAGTGCACAGCCCCACTCTCTTGCACAGTTTGCTGCGCAATCAGGTGCAACTACAGCATACGAAACAACGGTTGAGCTAAATATTGGGTGTTTTCGCTCATTGAACCCTCAGAAAAAGAGCTACGAATTTCCCCCTGCTAGTCGGACGCATCACCGTACCGTCGTGAAGTGCTTGCTGGTTCACTCGCCTGAACGAAGGGGAAAACTAAAGCAGACGCAACCACTCCGCGCTCTACGAAAAAAGATCCTAGTCTGCGCTACTGTTGTCTTGTGAATTGCCGAGGACGTAACTGACTTCAGTTTTACTGATTTCTGCAGCTTTCGCAATGCACAAGGGCGAGAGCGCTAAATACAGGCCATTGCGAACGTGTTGGGTAAGCGATTACTCGCGTTCTCCACAGCCGTTCGTTTAAGTAAGTGCTATAATGTAGGTCTCCTGTTATTGTTTTGAGTAGACTTGACGGAGGGCCGTGGTAACTTTGATTATGAAGCTTAACAGACCCTCTGACCGCTGTGCGTGACGTGCAACAGTAGACAGGTGACGCCCTGGATAAACATCGCACACGCCGCGACCACCGATAATCTGAAGTTGTCGCCACCACACAGCATTAACGCACGTAGGGCTTTGAGGGCTTTACGTCCCGGCTTGAACTAGAAAATGCGAACACGTGCGTCATACACGTAAATCTCAAAATGATCGCGACCACAATCATGCAGTTTTTATTGCCGTTGGTCTCCGCGATTTCCGGAGCTATCTCGGAGGCATCGGTTTTGCCTTTTGTTGTACACTGAAAGTGTCGACACGCGTGTATCTCCATTTGCAGTATATACAAACGGGAGAACGGAAGACAACCGTCAACAGGGCATTCGAGCGTGCGTAATAAAACAGTTCACTGCACAGGAAGCGAGAAATCGATGGAGAATGCAACTGCAAAGCGAAAGTCACCAAAGCCATTCGTGCCGGATAAAGCGAGCATCGCACCACTGACCGCACAGGTTGCTCATGTATGCACTTCATCGCTTTGGCATCATGTGTGCGCCCAAGTTTAACGCATTTAGGCGCTATAAAACGCCCGGCCCGTTGGAGTGCTTGCCTCTCTTGCGATGCTCTCTTGCACTTAACTTGCCAGTTGCAGCACGCCGAAATAAATGAAACATAGTTTGCATTGTGCCCGCTTTTCGTTCTGGTGAGCTTCCTACTTTTATGAAGCGAGGTTGGACTGAAGGAAGAAGCTTGCCAGGTCCTTGATTTTCTGAAAACCGCGCCTCAACACCTACGAATGAGGAGGGCCTGTGCACGTTCGCTTGCGGACGGCTCTCTGTGCACTACCCATTTATGGCCGGCGCGGCGATGGGGGCGCTGATGGTAGCGTTTTACGCAGCGACGCCTGAGCAGATCTTGACGCACGTGGCTTGACGTCTATACCTTTTCCTTCCGCCGCTCACGCCACTATTCGGCGAGTGCTGTCACGTGGTTCAAAGTGACGCCAAATGTTCAAATTTACACGGCGAAGCCAACTTTACGTGCACAATGGCGCGGTGCCCGCGCCGACTTCAGTTTAATCATGACCGGCATTGGGGGCGTTTAGTTTGTACGTTACCGTGCTTCTTACGTTACCATGCTACCGCATACTTACCGTGACCGTGTTACCGGATCTTTTGCATTGTACGTACCGCAGTTCGCTTTGATGAGCTTCCCACTTTTCTGAAGCGATGTTGGACGGACACAAGCTTGCCAGGTTCTTGATTTTCAGGAAACCACGCCTCAACACTAACGAAAAAAAAAGAAATAGAGGAGCACCTATGCGCGCTAGTTTGCGGACGGGTCTCTTTGCACTACCCGATTACGGCCACCGCGGCGATGAGAGCGCTGGTGGCAGCGTTTTTCGCAGCGCCACCTGGGCAGAGTCTAACGTCTAGAAATTTAGTATATTAAGTCTATAAGGCCGACTGTAAGGGCAACGCACTTCATTTTTGTTGTGAGGAACTACGTGCGGCCTCGTGCTCTAGCCTCGTAAAGGCCGCCAAAATCCATGACGTCACGCTGTTTGGCGCGACAGTTTCAAGGCGGTGTCGCCATACCTGCCTTTTCTTTTCGTTCGTTTTCTCGGTTACCAAGGGACTTCCGAGCGGTGTTTGCGGCATTGTGATATTGTAACTTGGTTGTTCGCAAAATACAGTGAAAAACTTTTCTCTTTACAGTTCCTTTAAATTGTAACCAGGTCACTTTACCGTTTCAAAGAGTCGGTAGACAGAAAACGGTCACCAAACCCAAAGCCGCACAACATGTTGGCTGTACGACAAATGTCTCTACAAAATAGAAAAAAAAAAGAATGCTGCACATGACGTCCTGGAGCGCCAATTTGATCGCAAAATAAACGTGCCTTACTTTGACGCCTACTTGTGTATTCAGCGCCTACCATGTTCTGCACCCCTCTCGAGATTCAAATGAAAGGGGGTGTCTGAAATAATGATCGACATGTGGGGTTTAACGTCCAAAAACTACCATACCATTAGGGGGGTGGGGGTGTCCAAAATAAGTAAAAAATATGCGTTTTTCTAAACTAGTCAAAATCGTCCACAAGTAGGCTCTCGCCGAAAAAAAAAAATTGCTGGATACGGGCCTGCCATGCATCATCATATCATCGTCGGCCTGTCTGTGCTGAAGTCCTTTTCGCAGTGATCTCGAAACATCGAGCCGTGTCGCAGTAAGCCATCACTGATAACGTAGCATGTAAAAAGTAAGTGAGACACAGGACAAGGTAAGGGATAAAGAGGAGCGCTGTTAGTAAGAACTCATTTGATGCCGGTGAATTTCTTAAATTCGTCGCTCTGCATAACCATTTGCCGACCTGGTCTACGCTCCATCTCTTGGCACCCATTCCAACTCTAAATGACCATCGGGTATCGGTATACGTTCTCATCTTTTCATCGTCCACGTTTCTACCTTAAAGTTAGCACTTGCAAAACACCATAAATGGTTGTACTCTTTCCGGTTTAACGAAAATGACAGTCGAGTTGACCGTCACAAGTTCGTGTGTATACTGCAAGTACTCCATCTCATTCTTATTCCCCTCTGTATGAGTAGGCTCCCCTGATTATAGATCCAGAGAGGAGGTCCACATGTCCCGGCAAATTTCCACCCCCCCCCCCCCCCCTCGGTCAGCCTCCCAATTTTTGAAGGTATAACCAGAAAAAAAAAAAAACTTGTCAGGTCCTAGCACCAACCGTTAGACGTCTTATGTTTCAGTTCATGTCTGATTTATCGCGCATCGAAAAGTACGCGATCGAAAAGTACATGATCGAAATCACGAGATTATGTACGCTCATCGCCTTTATTTACAATAAGTTTACAGGACAAAAATGTGGGATGATACAGATGACAAGTAGCGACCCCTGTAGGTGAAATATGACTCACTTTCGTTCTCGTCTTTCGCCGCCGAAGCCGTGAAAGTACCACGAATCAACAAGTCTATTCAATAAAGTACACTCAAGAGCAGAGGTAAAATCACGAAAGTCGGTGCACTCAAAATTCTTTATCCAACAGCGATATGTGTAGTGGTTCGAGATGTATATTTCGTAGCTTAAGGAATTATACACACTCAAAACAACTATGAATTAAACAATACATAGGATTTACAAGCATAGTGCGTGCAGAGTGGAACCTAGGAATGGCTTGCACAAAACGTGATTGCTGTCACCGAGAACCTGGCAGAAGCAACACCAGTGCAAAGATGCCATCGTTATCCGAGCCTGCTAATCCGAAACTGCGCAGTAACCCGGTATGGCGTAGTTCATGTTAACTGCAAGGCATTTGCAAGAAGATGTGCGCCGACACTAATGAAACGGAGTAGCACTGCGCGCGTTTTCACACTGGTGCCCGGTTGTAGTTAATCGCGCAGCATTCATTCAGCTTACGCCAAGAACACGCAAGCCAGTTATATTACACAACTTTTGTACAACTTTGTCGCCAGAGAAAAAGCACGACTGCCATCGGGAAGCTTGTGGCGCATTCATTCGCATACCACGCGCAATGTTTTAAAGTATACATACATATTCATGCAAACCTGACAACCTTTTCTAAGACGGGTCAATGATTTACTATCTTTTTAAAAAAAAGATAAACAATGGTGCATACCACGGACTGGAAAACTTGCAACAACTCGGCGAAAACAGAACTTGTGTATTGTAGCTCCGCAATAAAAATACAAGCGTACACCTGAATATGCATACAGTGTGCTTACATCAATTCTAAAATAAAATTATCATCAACAAGCGAAGTGCTGTGCTAAGAAATACCGTCGAAGTGTGAAAAAAAAGTGTAACCATGTTGTCAAAAACAAAACACATATGCAAACACAAGTGACAATGATGCGATTGCACCTCGTGCAGCCATTCCGACCACCACGAGCAGCCCAGAGGGGGAGGGGACACGAGGGTACTGGAGCCCCCTAAAAGTTTTCGCCTGCCCCCATTTGCTCCTTCTCCCTGCGCCCCCCCCCCCCCAAAAAAAAACAGACCAGAGTCTAAACACAACGCACAGCTGCTCGGTCTACGTGCTCCCCTGACGAAACCTGCTAGTCGTCAATGCCCCCCCCTCCCCCACCCCCCAGTAAGAAAATCCTGGAGCCGTCCTTGACCATGAGGCTACTAATACGTCACCCGCGACTGTCACTTGACCTTAGTTTAAACCAAAGGGGAGGAACCATGAAGTGACATTTACAGCAAGTCTATCCGAAACAGCTACAACCATCCACTTTGATTCGAGGCAGCGTTTCAAGAAAATTGTAAGGGCCTGAAAACAAGTGCAATAAGTCGCAGCACGTACTTGCCCCTCCACATGGGTAAAAAAAAAAAAAAAACTCCAATCGGCACTATCGAAATGACACGTATACGTAACGCACAAATAATAAAAAGTGCAATAAAATGCGTTAACAGCTTACAGAGCATAATCAGCGGGAATAAAATCAGATTAAAACACTTTTTTTTCATCAAGTGCAGGACAATCACAAGGCCGTGTTTTTTATTGGTCAGCATGCGCACAGAGGGAAAAAAAAAGGAAAATACGAGGAGCGTTCAGGCAGCACTACTTGCGGAACAATGTGCACAATCACTCAACGCACCCGGCCCAATCCTCAACTGCAAACCAGAACCGAGGAACGC
The DNA here is from genome assembly GCF_043290135.1 of Rhipicephalus microplus. Lineage (NCBI taxonomy): Eukaryota > Metazoa > Arthropoda > Arachnida > Ixodida > Ixodidae > Rhipicephalus > Rhipicephalus microplus. The sequence continues at coordinate 3,133,218 of NC_134703.1, forward strand.
AACCGTAATAATTTTTCGCGGGGCAATTCAAGTAATGTACAGAGGACTGAAGGGCAGCAGACAGTCTTCAATATAAGAACTCCGTTTAGCTGCATACAATTCGGCCGGACGAATGGATGTCTACGGCATCAAATGAAGAAAAAAAAAGAAAGCGCATCTCAGTTTTATCAATTTGGTATAACCTAGGATGCCTAAGCGAGGCTGGGCGGCTACTTTATTTTCTCGTTCAGCCAGTCCCGTATCCGGGCGTAGTTCTTCTCCTTCCAGCGAATGTTGGACTCGGCCTTCTCGACGGTCTGCTTGTAGGTCCGGCCCACCGCCGACACACTCGCCTTGTGCTTCTCGTAGAACACGCCGAGCTACAGGAGGGTGAAAAAACAAATAAAAACAGCCGGTGTATATGGCGAAACCAGAATTCAACTATAAGCGTGCGCAGGGTTGCCCTACGGGGGGGGGGGGGGGGGGGAGGGTTTGTCAAACCCCATCTATATCATGCCAATGTATGGGGTTGACTTTTCGCCCCCCTCTCTTCCCCCTGCGCCTGCCCCCCTTAAGCGTACGCCTATGAATGCAACCACTGTTCTCCAACGTCTCACACATTAGCATTGGTCAAGTTCTCTTTTACGTTCCGTAAGTGAAAAATTGTACCGTTACTGGCGCTGGATATATTAACGAAGTCTGAATAGAGCTCGTCGTATAACATATAGTACGAAGAGAACGCTCTGTAAACTGGGTTCTAAAAGTGCAACGTAACAGTACAATGCCACAAACTATTTACCATTTCGTCGGCGTTCCTCAGAGCACGAGAAAGAAAGAACCACATAGTGATGATGAAAAGCGCATCTCAGCGCATGCTATTAACTCTTCAAGTACGACTTGAATCGTAGAAACGATTTTGAAGATTACATAGTGATAGTAATTATATGAACAGTCCAAATGCATTTTTGCCGTCGACGTCGGCGTTGCCGTGAGGTTCCGTATAAAGATACAGAGCGATATGATCACCTGCGTGTCATGTTAAGAAACCTATCTAAGTGAATAAATAAAACAAACCGCAAGTAACAAGAATAGTTCGAAACGACTCGAAACTACAGACGCACACTGCTAAATTCTTGTATATCACGTACGAACCGCAAGTAATAACAATAATTCCTTTATATCACGTACATTAAATCAGTCACATGCCAGTTCTGCGCAATCCCAGAAAGTGTAGGACGATTTCTTAAAAATAAAACATGGAGGTGTGTTAGCCGTTCTCCGAGTTATACACATGGTAACAGCTTTAAGGTGTACACCTTGAAAGTATACCCTTACCAGTCTCTACTTTTGTGATGTATGCACTTGGAGAAAAGAGACTTACCATCTTCAGCTGGAAGCGTGAATGTATCGAGCCAGTTACCAGTCACTACTTTTGTGATGTATGCACTTGGAGAAAAGAGACTTACCATCTCCAGCTGGAAGCGTGAATGTATCGAGCCACTGGCTGCACCGAAGATGCGAGGAAGAGAGAATGCACCGGCGGAATAGCTGCAGCAACGGAAAGAAGAAGAAGAAAGAAAAAAAGGACACATATTGTGGCGATTGCCGTTTCGACCATTAATTGCTTTGTTAACTTTTCGACCATTGCTCTGTTAACTTCCGATCATGCAGATCCGCACATTTCCTTTTATCTTTTGAGAGAGTTACCTGATCACTGCAATTTTAGGCCGTATCACGTGCTTCTGCGTTAGGTATACATACATGCTTAGTATGCACACCAATTTTTAAATATACGCTATATGCAACAAGATATGAGCCGACACAAACACTGTGCAGGCGATCAAGCCACACAGTAAGCGCCCGTGTAATCATTGCGCGATATTGAAGGCCGTTGGTAATGGTGGTCGCACCACGCAATGTTCTAAACAGAGATTGTCAGCTTACGGCATTGGGCACGCCCGCACCCTGGTTGCTGAGCATGTAGAATGCACATGCGTGAAGAACTTACTGTAATACCGCCATTACTGCTTCTCTCGGAAGAGTTCCGTGACGATTATAATGATCTAATCTAGAATGCACATATTTGTCACGTGGTCGCCACGTTTTGGGCGTTACTATAGTTTCACAAGCCACTTACGTCTTGTAGATGGCTTCCCAGTTCTCGAGCAAGAAGTTGAAGAGGAGGCTGCGACCGAAGACAGTGGAAGCGACTGCGCTGATGACCGCCCCGCCGTCCTGCCGGCGAACGCCGGAGTCAGGCGTGATCGTCTTCATCAGGAAACTGAGAGAAGACACAGCGTCATTACTCGTTAAAGCTGTTAGAGGGACGCTAGACATTTCTTTCTCATATTAGCAATAGTAAATTACACGTTAACAATCACAAAATCGCTATACTCTTGCCGCGAAGTGACAGTTTGTTCGAAAGTGACCACAGCGAACATATTTGGACTTGCACGGGCAGAACTCGCAAAATGCTCTCTTGTCAAAAGTGCTGGAAATTGCGGGTACCCCACGCCACTCGCCAGCTACTCGTGTCACGACCTATACTAAACAATGCGCTTAACTTGAATACGACATGTGATAAGCCTTCATTCAGCGGCTTCCGTGCTCCAAGTGTACGTATATATGCACACCTGTAATTAAAAACGCATTTTTCTACATGCAACTCGCAATACGGTGACAGGTTTCAGGCGCAGCGCGCAAAGTGCCACAAAACGAGAGAAAAAAAAAGCGGCATTGCGGAACGAGCCAGTGGCTTTCAACTTAGACACGCCTTCCAACCCTACGCCACTCGCCAGGTACTCGTGTCACGACCTACACTAAACAATGCGCTTAACTTAGACACGACATTTGATAAGCCTTCATTCAGCGGCTTCCGTGCTCCAAGTGTACGTATATATGCACACCTGTAATTAAAAACGCATTTTTCTACATGCAACTCGCAATACGGTGACAGGTTTCAGGCGCAGCGCGCAAAGTGCCACAAAACGAGAGAAAAAAAAAGCGGCATTGCGGAACGAGCCAGTGGCTTTCAACTTAGACACGCCTTCCAACCATTCGCGGTCGATAACGCGTACATTCGTTCATGCTATGAATAAAACGCCTCTAAGTTATTTCCCAAACCTCGTTAGCCTGATCACCTGTACCTCCACGTTAATTCGGGGGGAAACTCGCTCCTGCAATTTGCAGAACAGCTTTCCGCCTTTTAAAATGTTTTTTGATCGCAGATTCACTGCTTTCATTCTCTTCGGTGAAAGGGAATGCAGGTGCAAACAGCTTTCGGCTCTAAATGCGAGGACGGCTTACCTTTCGCACCATCGAGGCACCGTCCTCGTGTTGCCTAGGAAGCGGCGAGGTAGGAGGGAAGGGGCACTGGATAAAGGCGCGAATTTGTTTTCTTAAAACATTTCCACCGCGTGAAATATGGGCGAGTGGGCCACCGCAAGTTTAATGGAACGCGCCGAGTTTCTTCTGGGAAACCCAATAGCCCCCGGCGAGTCAGGGCGACTGTTGTTTCTGACACCCCACCGCGAAGCAAATGCTGCCCGAAGATTTTTTTCCTCTGGCGCTTCTTTCGTAGAGACGTATTTTTAACTGCGATCTGACCGGAAGGAAAAATCAGGGTTAAGTTTTGCTCTCGAAAGAAGAGGGCTCGAAAGCCCACATGCGAATGACTCGATTTCGCTCAAGCAACAGACCAGCGGTATACGATCTGCGTCAACTGCACACTACGAAGAATTGTTTCATCTTCACTATAATTGGTCGGCAATCGCAGAGCAGCCGGCGAAGCGATAACAGATGCGGACCGAAGGACGCATAACCATGACTTTCGTGAGTCAGTCATGTGTTTTTTTTTGTTATTGTTGTTGTCCCCACATCACATGCAGAGCCACACTACTGGTTATACGATCAGCGCTTTTGCGAAAACCGGGCCCATTTATTATCACGTACTGCTGCGAATGGCAGGAAAATTCATTCAAAAAGGTAAACACCGCAAATTGGCCTATCTATATATTTGTAAGGAAAATATAGCAGTGCTTTGGGCACGGGAGCATGCTCGACTATACATATAACAACGTGGTCGGCAGCGTCACTGTACGTGTCAGCAAGGCAGAGTTATTGTGGTAACATTTATGCATATAACGTTTTCAGTTACCGTGTTATTGCTATAAATGTTGATCGCCCGATAAGGCCAAAACTGAGCAATCAAATCAGCAAAGATATTACACAGCATTACGGCTTTTACCTTTCAGTCACTATACGCACGCGTGATAACGGTTATCACGATAACGTTATCCCGACACCTTTTTACGCCAGTTGTACTAAGGAGCTTGCCAAAGTGCACGCTCTTGGGGTTGGTGCCATTTTGCACAGCAGAGGAATCGTGGGAACCAAGTGTGCACGAGATCGCAACAGCTTGTGAAAAAAAAAACAAGAAAGCAATTCGGTATGGTTAATTAAAGGGGTCGTCAAAAGGTCGCTCCTAAAACAGCAGCGCAGAACCACCGGCAGCCTCACACACTGAATAGGTGATGACGAAAGCGCTGTTTAAGTTGCTGCAAGCGACCCGCCTCGGTCGAACGATTGTGCCATTCCAGTGTGTGTCACAATCGTTCCCTCCCTCTCTCATTCCTATTTTTCTTACTTTTCCGTTTGCATCTTTACCCCATCACCAGTGAAGGGTGGCGAACCCGATACTTGCTTTCCGGTTAACCTCCCGGCGTTAGCTGCAGTTCATCTCACTGCGCTCAATCCTTAGGCCTGCATGGAGACACTTTGCCACGATAATCATTCACGGAGGCCTACTTTTCTTGCGCTGACGTCACCTAAAACGTCACCTAGTCAGTGCGTGTGGCTGCCGGCGGTTATGCGGTGTCGGTTGAGGAGCGACAGTTTCACGACCCCTGTCAGTAACTTGGGCACTGCATACAAACTTTTATAGCCAACCCAACAGGGTTAGAGTACGTAGAAATAAAAGAAAGAAAGAAAGAAAAACGTGGCCGAATGAATTCAAGCAACTCCTTAGTGCTGTTCGCTAAACTTCAAGTCTTAGGCATCCAACTGTTCGAGTTGAATGCAGAACTTAAGCTATAAATGGTTACGATAACGATGATTGCAAAGTCGGCATATATCCGTTACATGATTACATCAGTAAGTAAACAGACACGAATGAGCTTAGGAATTGCTGGATTGCACTGCGGTCACACGGTCACTTCTAATCGCGATTCAGCCTGATCTGGATTGAATTTCTTTATCGTGATTGGCTCTTTCACGCAAGCTGCAAAAGAGAGCCAATCACTCTTAAAAAGCTTTAAGCCTATCCTCATTTATCGCGATCAGCCTTACACCATGTGACGCCGGTATATTGTGAAAAATGCATCGACTGCCAGCTGTGGCTGCGGGCCAAGACTGCGGAGTAAAAATTCCCGCTGGTTCCGCAGTCAGCGCGTCTTTTTCACCTGGAGCGCAGCCTGAGAGTCTATAGCAGCCCTGGTGGACCATGCTCCAATGCTGACAGAGAAGACACACACCTGTTGAGGACCCATGGTTCCCTGGAACAGGCCAAGCTTTGCAGCTGCTTCACTTTCTCCGAGGCCACGGAGGTCTTGTTGTACATGTCCCACATGAACAGCCAGTCATCGTAGTTGCCGTTCGCGATCGCCGTGCAGTACACAAAGGAGCGGAAGTTGGGTTTGATGCTGCGACAAGAGTTGAAACACAACAACAATTCAGTCATCGGTAGGCAAGCGGGTTAGCACTCCCAAGAAATAGCCACGATGTGCCCTGCAATCGCAACGCGCCCCTTGAGCGTTGTACGCACATATCTGCTTCCAAGAAACGGACTGCGGTCATCTGCGCCAACGCCCACCAATAGAAAATCCCGTCTTTACGATATTGATGATTGATTGATATGTGGGGTTTAACGTCCCAAAACCACCACATGGTTATGAGAGACGCCTTAGTGGAGGGCTCCGGAAATTTCGATCACCTGCATGGGGTTCTTTAACGTGCACCAAAATCTGAGCACACGGGCCTACAACATTTCCGCCTCCATTGGAAATGCAGCCGCCGCAGCCGGGATTCAAACCCTCGACCTGCGGGTCAGCAGCCGAGTACCTTATCCACGAGAACCACGGCTGGGCCGTGTTTACGATACGTCCACAACTTGTTCTATTGTGGCAAAAGATGCCATTGGAAGCAGAGATCAACCGCCGCATTTGAAACAATTTAGTAGTGCTATTAGGTATAGTTTGTTATTTGTGCGTTCCTTACATGAAGTCCTCTCTGTAGTCACCGTACACAGAAGTGCATTTATAACTTATTTGTAGCTTCGAAGAACTTATCAATCAATCAATCAATCAATCAATCAACCAATCGATCAATCAATCAATCGATTCATGACATGTTGATTTGCCGAGCAGACAATCCTTGTGAAATGAGTATTCGCGCCGAAACCAAGTGATATAACCGGCACAAAACACTCACGGGCTTTTCTCCGCCTTGCTCTCCTTCCAGGTGCGGAAGTAGTTGAGCGCCTCCTTGACGCAGTCCTCGTGGTCCAACTCGCACGCCGTCGCGTACATCTCGCTGCGCAGGAACCTGCGGAAGCGGAAGTGGTGTGGTCTGTGGTGCGATGCAGTGAACACTTATCCCAGACAAAAGAGGCAGCCCAATCCGTCCGACTCTCGATATTCGCGCCATTCTTAATAGAGGGGCTGTTGAATTGCCGCCATTCAACGGTGAGGTCGTTTTTCAGCGAGGGTGATGGCAGCTATAGCGGTGAAGCGGTGACATAACGTCAAAGAAGACGTTGTACTGAAATATCACCTTTCGTTCCGCGTGAAGTGTTGCACTTATAATCCAAGGCAACACAAATTTAATGTTCGCCTCATACACAATTTATTGAAATTGAATTTCAGGTTCATTTTGCAGATGATCGCAGTGTTTATTTAGGGGTTTCTCGTACATATTCAATAGGTCCCGCCAATTCTCGACGCCGGCTGCGGATAAAAGATACTGAAAGTGCTATATGTGACCAAGAATTTCATGTTAGCTACAAAACAGGCCTTTGATACTTCAAACTTAATCTGCTGGTGTAGAGTAGGATTCGGCCTCCAATGTATACGTATTCCTCATACTGTTCATGCTGTTAGACGGTGCATGCCGCGGACTACACCGAAATAGCGAAATTATGCTGTACGAGACTGCTCCATTGAAAAGGAAACAAAATCGCACGCTAAATACACTGCGGTAACTTGCATTATGGCACCCATAAATTTTATGAGATTCAGAGTGAGATGAACAGAACGAAGAGCATTTCGGTGACTGCCAAAATCCAGGCAGTGACTACCAAGAGGGTTACGTCGTGCAGGCGTATAAGCGGAAAATAAAGCAACCAGAAACGAGTCTCACGTAGTGAGGATGGATTCTCCTTCTTCCTCGTTCCACGTGAGGCGGTCGTAGTTCGGCTTCACAAGGCTGAGCATGTATTTCTGTAAGATAATAAAAAAAAGAAAAAAGAGCATGCCATGACATTTACTGAAACGTTCTGATCTACATGCACACGTCGTAAGTTTTGTGGCTAAAACTTCGCTTCACTGCAGCAAGTTAGGCGAACGCCAACACGACGACATAATTTAAGGAAAAGCAGCGTACTTCAATTGGCGTGAAAAGATTTTCTCTAAACATTCAAGTTAAGAAGTAGCACACTAACTAAGAAGTAGCACACTAAAACCCATCGAGCCGATTTATGAAGCAAATTAAGAAACAGCGAGTTTTAAGCAAGCACCCCAATTTAGTATATGCTGTTGAAATTGGACTTATTTTCAAGAAAATCAACGTCATCATTCCTTTGTTCGTGCTAGGTGGCTAAGTTTAAACACCACCTAGCCTTCGTAACTTTTTTTCCGACCGTCCAAGAAAACAAACACACAAACAAACACACAAACACACACACACACACACACACACACACACACACACACACACACACACACACACACACACACACACACACACACACACACACACAAGGCTCACTTAAGCGCGTGAATTGCGGATCATTAAGTGTAAAATCGGTTAAAATATCGCCGCACCGACCTTCCACTTTCCGTAAACTTCAGTAGTTTCCAGCATGCGGCTGATGAAATTTAGATTCCAGGCGATGGGGCTCCAGGCGATGTACGACTCTTCCTTTGCCAGGTATTGCGTCGCGTCCAGAGCCAAGCCATAGTCGACGGTGCCAGCCCTGCGACATAGAAGCGTGGCACAAGAATGGCTTCGAGATCAAGACAAGCCCATCGCTCTCAGAGGCAAATAAAAAATACAGTGAAAAAAAAACAAAAAAGGCACCGACTAAAGTTAACAAGCCAGAGAATGATTGCATGATAACAAAATCAATTAAACCAGCAAGACCAAGTGACCCTCACCTAAAACATGAGTTTCATTTATTGCTTATAATGAACCAACATGGCCGGAAAGCCACGTACAATTTCGCAAAAACCCACTGAGAACGTGAGTGACGCCGATAAAGATACAAGGCGAGAGGGAATCGCTGATCATTTTGAAATCTTGTTCATTCAAAAAAGAATGCTACATAAGCAACATGAAACTTGTGAGACAACTATGTGCCCTTTCATGACTATTACTACGAAACAAGTATAATGGAGCTGAAGACATGCAAACAATACATCGTTGTACCACGTTGCACAATTTTTTTTTTCTGCGCCGAGTGCTACGTGACCTCTACGCCAATCACTTTGACAATTATGTGCCTGACGTAAAAATTAGCACTGATGCAACGTCGCTATTGTTATAACAAATTGAATAGAATACGAACATTGTGTAATTAAACTGCAACTTCCTGTGCTAACCCGTCACACTTTTTCTCATCAGCATGCAGTCTTAAAATAATTTTAAGAGTGCAATTTGTCACTGTGTATGCGTAAAAATTCGATAATATAGTGTTATCCTTAAACTCCGGCAGCCGAAAAACAATGCAGTGTGCCGAAAAAGACTCACTTTCAGTTCTCAGATAATAGGTGCGGTCTAGAGCTCCACAGACAGAAAAAAAAACTATATTACGATGCCATGGGCTTCCCATTTCCTGCGTCGGCAGGATACGTCACACGAGCTCCATTTTACGCAGTGAATGCAGAAAATTTTACGGCCGCTCGAAGAGGTGCAGTGCCATAACGAGATCCCGAATCGCGAATATTATTTGTCAAAATATCTACAAGCTGTTTTACGAATTTACGAGAATTTTAACGGCCTTCGGGTATAAAGATAAGAGATAACTCAAAACAAATAAAATGAAATCTATTCTCTCTCCGTACAAAGTGCAGACAGTGGGGTTAATGAAAAAAAGAAAAAAAAAACGCTGCTTGCCAGGTTCGCAGCCCCACTAGTACTTCGGAAAGATCCATGGACGCGAAAATATTTGCGAATGAGACTTCATGTACGGTATATTACGCAGCCAGCTATGAGAAATGAGCAACTAATATTGATAATGGGCGACTACAGTATTAATGATTATGCCTGTAGATGGTCATCAGCTACACGCCCAGAGTGTTAGAGGTGCACGGCGGTTAGCAGTATCACCGAAACAACACATACAATGAAGCAGCGGACTAGCCCTGCTTAAAGCAACGCACCTTGCCAGATCCAGAATGTCGTCCAGTAGTTGAGCCCTGTTAATGACGTGAATGTCCTGAAACACACACATACACAAAATAATCAAATGAGCGACCTCCCTTTCCTTCGCGGCCAGCTGTTAGGAATGCTGCGTCCACAGCCACATCTGACTGAAGCTTCTTGGCAATCTGGGTGCTTCAATAATCCTCACTGACGAGAACAATTATCACAAAGTTTCTGAAGCTACAACAACAAACAGAGTATTGCCGAAAAAAAAAAAGGCTGTAGAAACGGAACACGTTCGGCATATGATAAGAAATTTTGCATTTATCGATCATCATGCTCACAATATATATGCTACCACGTCAAACAATCAGTTTTTATCACCACCAACTACGTTCCACGAAGCACCAAACTAATGCTGTTTCCTTCGTTTTCGCTTTATCTTTACTGAAAATCTTTTTCACATGCTAGGAGTGAATGAAACAATCTCATGTCGCCCCCATTCACGATGCGCGCGGTAAAGCTTCAGGGGCGAAACACCGCAGGTCCTTGGCTTGTCGGCTAGTCGGTGTGCCACACCCGTAGGTCACGGGATCGAATCCAGTTTGCGGCGGCTGCATTTCCGATGGAGGCGGAAATGTTGTAGGCCCGTGTGCTCAAATTTGGGTGCACGTTAAAGAACCCCAGGTGGTCGAACTTTCTGGAGCCCTCCACTACGGCGTCTCTCATAACCATATGGTGGTTTTGTGACGTTCAACCCCACATATCAATCAATCAGTCAGCGTGCCACGTCGTGGTCACTGTTCATTATAGACGAGCATGCACCACGAAAATTGGGCAAAACCCACTACTTGACATCCGACCACACTATGCGTTTCATGAGTGACAGGTTCGTCGTTATTGGCGAAAACATTACGTTTGGCTAGGCAGTGGTGTCAGAATTCCTGAGAAAATTTGCCAATGCACACAAGTTTTATTTTTAAGTCTAAAACCAAGGACACAAACGTGCATCTACAGTATAGTGTCGAATAGAAACACTACTTCTTAGAACCTACTTGCAAATTAATGATACGTTAGTAGACTGGGGGCGAGTAAAGAAGCAAGAGTACAGATTTTCGCTGTGGGAAACATTGGTACACACAGCATGCTTCTTTCATACCCTCTTTACATTAGTGGAGTTAAAACACCCTTCCCTACATGTCCCTTCGCGACTATTTCATGAAATGCACTCGCACATTTTTTTCTTCTGTTGTTAGATTTTTTTTTATTGCTATCAACTAGACAGATTATTACTTGTTAGCTACCAATGTAAATCACGTTTCTCAGTAAGTCGTAGGCGGTCATTCGGGTGAGTAAATGAAAAAAATAATAAAATCTTCCTCGAACCGAGAAACAGCCTCGCGATGTGTGAAATGCAGACGTTACCGCATACCGTATGTTTTTCCATGAGCTGCTTAATCAGCAGCTTCCAGTTCAGCTCGTCATAGTTGACCTTGTAGAATCCCACTTCTTGCACGTTCGCAATAAACCAATCGGATCTTGATGTAGGCAGATCCGTGATAACGGCTGCATAAAGAAAAAATTGGAGCGATCAGCTCGCACTTATGAACAAAGTCCACAAATAATTATGAACACTAACACTAGCCAGACATTCAAGGCGGATGGGGGAGTGGGACGGTTCCGACTTTGTTGATTTCCATTGCGCATGTTCGCGCGCGTGTCTGAAAGTGTGCGTGTACATAAACAGGTATGCATAAAATAAATAGGTATACATAGAAATAGGTATACATAAATAGGTATACATAAAAAAATAAAAATATCGAGGGAGGAGGTTTCAACCCTTCAAACCATCATCTTTCTAAGCCAATGACACCAACGTTATGACCCTCAAGCGAGGGTTGACAGTATTATTAAATAAATAAATAAAAAATAAAAAAATGTGAGGTAAATTTACCAATAACATTGCTGAAATGGCAAACGCGACTTGATGTTTTGTTTGCGACGAGACGACGCGACCAAACCATTACAATGTTGTAATATTGAAAGTGGTATTGGTTCCATCATGATCCACACCACTTTGGAGCAGTACGCATATTCACGATTGAAAACCCGATCGAGTCATTGCTTTCAAACTGCCTGCTTGTGAGCGGTAGCAGATAGTATAGTGCGTTAAACAGCGAAGCGTCGAAACCTAGCTATTCATAATAATGAGACATAGCCGCATAACAATGAGATAGTTTTGTTATTTTGTGGTTAGGGGAGGTGGGGAAAAAGAAGAGGTTATAAAATAACTTATTGGTTTATTTAGTTGCTCATTAAAAAAATTGTTTGAGCACCGTGGTGCCTGGGTGTATGGCTGTGTGAATGTGCCACATGTTTGCGCTCTATTTTTCTGAAAAAAAAAAGAAGATGCTGGCTTGCCTACTTTCAAACCTCACCTGTCTTGTTATTAAACCACAGCTTGGGTTCTGTCGCATTCCAGTTGGGACTTCTGGCATCGGTGTAGGTGAAAGGTACTTTCCACAGCGTCCTGATAAAAAAAAAGGCGGGAAACGATGTGCCGATAATGCAAGCATATAGCTCGAACAGTTCTGTCCCATTGAATCCACAAGTTTTAGATGTGCGCAAAAAAGCACCTTTGTCTTTAATTTAAAAAAACATTTCACCACATATGCAACCTCTGCACAAATTTCATTGTGACTATTCAATTTGTCAGTGACATTATGGTAAAAAAAATAAAGGAAGTATGTGCTAGAAAGGTGTATCTACTAGCAATATTTGTTTTCTATTTGCACTGCATCCAGGTAATCCCCTGATTAACGAGTATCTTACGCGTATACGCTACAAATTATGGGTCTTGTCAGTATCAACACTAATATTGTCATTGATACTATTATTGCTACAAGGCTAACAGAATAGCAGTCCAATTCAACTGACTGATGACTGCCGTTCTCGCCTTGATGGTTTCTACCATGCAAAAACAGTATTACCCGTCTCATACAGGAATTCTAGCCCACAAGAAGCAAGTAAACTGTAAACGGAACGTTACAAAATACTGTACCGTTGTTATAGCATACTAATGAGCAGGAAGTGTTGCAACTGTATTTTTCAAGAAAAAATACAATAAAAGTACAATGCCCTCTCACGTGTTGTCCTTGGTGCCGTCGACCAGGAAGCGCTCTTGCGATATGTTTGCCGAACCACTCTCATACGACCTGTTTACGGTGATGACCGGGTAGCCCGTCTGGAGAGTCCACGAATCCATCACAGTCTTGACGTCCACGCGGTTGCTTTCGTTTTGAGCCTGCGTCCAATGAAATATTTCTTACAATATATTCTTACAATATATTCTTACAATGTTTAACTATGAGGTCCCTCGGTAAGCGTTTCTATGGCTCAATATTTTTTTAGCAGGAAGTGCAGAACATGCCTGCTCCTTTTGACAATTTTTAAACACATGCATTTACTTCTTGATGTCACTGCTTGGACTAACATTGTGATCTATTAGGTTTCTCTTATGCACAAGTGACTTGCATGTACAAACTGTCACTCATGCTTATTTTTATACGTATATTACACTGTCCATTAGCACTGTATCATTTTGGGCTACAGGGTGCAGCTGGACGACGCCTTCTCAAATTTTTTTGCCTTTTCGTTGGTACGCCAGGCAGCTTGTGCTTTGTTTTTACTTGAAACACCACCGGATATTTGCGAAATAAATAAATAAAGCTCGCTCCTTGTGTAGCGAATCACGCAACATATTTGTAAACGGCACACCCATGTCGCCAAGGTCATGCAGATACGCTATCAATGGGCACCAAATACATCGGGCTTTCTGCCATATCAATCGTGTCTTGCAAATGTTTCAGTGGTTATCTTTTTTTCTTCACTACTGTCACCTGACTTTTCCCAATTGTACAGAGTAAATCTCACCATCGTGAGCTCCGTCCAAAGATCATCCTGCCGGGCATTGCTGAAAGAGCGTTTCTTCAGGTAGTTCTAGAAAAAAAAAGAGAGAGAGCGAACATTTAGTCACTGTGCGACTATATGACGCACTACGCGCCAACACGCAATATGTCAAGAAACAAATCGTATCGTGATTTGCACGAATTTCTAGAAATCTTACCGAGACACCTTTCCTGAAGACCGGTTCCGTGAGGAAGAAGTTCATCATACGAATTATGGACGCCCCCTGAAAAGACGAAGAAAACAAAAGATCAAATGTTGACGAAGCGATTGCGGTTTGCGGGGAGAAGGGTTTATTCCAGAAGACCGGAACTGCTCTGCAGGGCTACAACTGTCTACAACTGTCGCGCGGCTATTGGCCGCTTCTCGCAAATTCATGATAAACGTAATGCATAACGGGCAAGTGTGTAGTACCTAGTTGAACTGGTATAGCGCGTTACAGGGAAGAAGAAACGGCCGAGCAGACCGACACAAGAGGACAGAGCGCTAACTTCCAACTCAACAGTTGGAAGTTAGCGCTAACTTCCAACTTCCAACAGTTGAAAGTTAGCGCTCTGTCCTCTTGTGTCGGTCTGCTCGGCCGTTTCTTCTTCCCCGTAATGCGCTATACCAGTTCAAGTACGACGAACCAACTCGCCCAATCTTCAACACTCGTATAGTTCCTAGGATTTGAGCACTTTTGCAAAGTCGCGAAAATCATCCGTTACACGAATACTTGTCAATAAGCCTCGTTAGCTTGCTGCACAAGTCGCAATATTTTCACGACCCTTCTGTTTTTTGAAACACCTTCGCGTTCTTACAGTTGGCTAAGCGTTACTTCATTACATAACAACGGGCCCAGGCGTCTAATCACTGATGCCGACATCCGGCTTTGCTGTTGCTCGCTGCAGTATGCACCACATGAGTGTGCATATGGGGCTACCATTCAGTTATTGCCACTAAAACCACACATCGGCGCGACGTAAAAATATCTGGTAATGGAACGGTGACTATGAAGCCACTTGCAAAAAAGCTGTATCCTGCGCTAAACTGGCATCTGGGAGTATCATCGTAAAGAACAAAAATTTGTGTCCGCGCATATGTTGGCCGTTTGTTGAGTTTCCATACCTTCCCGTACGATATCTTGTCAAAGTTTTCGATAATTTCGTCGGGGTTGTAGACCGGAACCGAGACGGGGTGCGACGACTTGAGGGAGTCTAGCTCCATCACTGGTTGCAGTTCTTCGGCGATGAACTGTTGTGCCTGAGAAAAGAGAGAGAGACGCACTCAGTGGCCACATCGGCTTCTGTTAAGCACATACCGGTTGAAGCTTTTACGCGCAAGACGTTTTAGACGTTTGAGTTCACAGAGATCTCTGTGAAAACTAGATATTTTGAAGGCGCTTTTAACAGCAAACATGTTTACACCTTTACCTCCCTTAAGAAACATTTTCTCATGTCGACCACGTTTGGTGCGGCGGTTGACGCTAGCAAGCTAGAAACGTACCAAAAGGTTTATGAGCACACTTTGACCTTACACGCGCCTCCTTCAATTCGACAACGTGGCATGAATGAGGGAGCGGCGCTACCCTTGCGTACGACGCAAACATACAGGCGAAACCTCTTGCGTATAGGTCGAGTTTTTGTTTGTGCGCATATAGCCAACAAGTATCACAGAAACATAAAGCGTAGTACGAGCGCTCCATGTCAAAAATACCACAACGCGAGGACGCAACAGCGATGGACTATATATGTACAAACACACCCCTGCCCACGTGGCTTGTTTAGCCTACATTCAAAAATCTAATCACAACTGATGACTCGATTGGCACTACGGCTATGAGCTACGGCGACCGTACTGGGGTGTTTCGTGGCCGTGGTGCCAATGCATAAAAATAGCATCACTCACCATCTCCCAGTCCTTGTGAACGAAATCCACGCCCAGGTACTCAACGTAGGTGGCGAATCCTTCATTGAGCCACAGGTCGTCCCACCACTCCATGGTAACTAGGTTTCCAAACCACTGAAAAAGCAATGGACAAGACAATTGACATGTTGCGTGAAATATTACAAAGCTTAATAGGTATCTCATCGAAACAAGTTACGTACAACAGCTTGAGGCCATGGCGTAGCCAGGGTGTGGCACACCACACCCTCTTTCGATTTTCTTTACCATATCCATACAGAGCCCACAACGACATCCGACCACAAGTCCTCCCCCCCCCCCCCCACTGAAAAAAAAACTTTGTCTAGATCCGGGTGAGCTAACACGCTATATCTAAATCGTAGACGAAATGTTTCATCACATCTGCTAATCACACGAACGACAATTGATTATAAGTTATGGTTATCATATTAAAACGCTTCATGGTCAAGACATGGCCACATTTACCCTGTCCCATTACGGACAATATAGACAGAGTAAAACGAATGATGCACACAACGCGCTAGCACCAAGCCTGTATCTCAGCTCTATAACTCGGTTATTTTTTCAGAATGCCCAACGTCATCTGCATACTAATGAACCATCAACAGGTCCAAATAGTAAGCTTTGTTAAAGCATGACTGTATTAAGAGATAGGAAATAATGTAGACCGAAGCGTTTCCTGCGCCTGTTTTTTTTTTTTTTGCACCTGATACGCCACGAAACATGAAACTTCTATTCCAACACATGTCGAAACTTCGTGATATGACAGAAATCGCACCCATAGTATAGTGGCCACATTTTCGATGAAAGCGGAAAGGCTCGAAGTCCGTGTGCTAAGGTTTAGGTGCGCGTTAAATAAATCCGCATGGTCGATATTTCCGGAGCCCTTCTTTACGGCGTTTCTCAATCATATTGTGGTTTCAGGACGTAAAACCCTAATAATTATTAAAAGTAACTACAGTGATGCCACCACTTCTGCTATTTTTTATAGTGTGTGGGTTTGCCGTGACTACATTAAAATCCGAGTACTGTAAACTTGTCACTGGTAAGAATACTGAAGAAAACAGCAAAAGTATTCGCCGCCGATGTCGGCCTTAGGCAGGTCCTAAGGAGGCACATGTCTGATATCAAAGTAACGAAACGTATCCCACTTCTGTGATAGTTGCCGGCACCTGTATTACACAGAAACACGCACTTCGAGATCGGCATCCGTCACCACCAGACAGCTGTCCCCGCAAATGCGACTTCTATGCCACCTACAACCGTGTCACTAGGTTAGGTTAGGTTAGGTTAGGTTAGGTTAGGTTAGGTTAGGTTAGGTTAGGTTAGGTTAGATTAGGTTAGGTTAGATTAGGTTAGGTTAGGTTAGGTTAGGTTAGGTTAGGTTAGGCCACGCGTACCTGATGTGCGAGTTCATGTGACACGACGACGGCGACGCGCTGCTTGTTTCCGGCCGACGACTCGTTCGGGTTGAAGAGCAGGGCCGTCTCTCGGAAGGTGACCAGTCCCCAATTCTCCATGGCGCCAGCATTAAAGTCCGGCACTGCCACCATGTCTGAAAACCCAAAAGGACAGGCATTACACCGGTGCCGCCGTAAGCACGTGTGCATGCTGCCTGCCATCCTAGTCATTAGATGCTTGTCCGCAAACGTTCTCCTGATATAAATACACTGCGAAGCTACACGGTATATGGCTGCCAGTCTCGAAGAAAAGCAGTGCGTCTTGAACATGGATTTTCGTAGGAATTGTAGCGCGAACTGATAAAGTATCATACACACGTCGCAAAGCTGGAAACATCACGGTGCCAGTCCACAAACTATCATACACAGTTAAAGATGGAGAAGGCAACGCAACTCAGTGATCCCGTAAGATACCGGAAGAGTGGCGCCTAAAGATACGAATAACGCGTTCTACATTGTGTTTCACGCGAAGATCTATTTATTCAGAGGTTCGACTGCACAGAAGTATGCTTTTTCTTTTTTGGTTGCAAGACCAAGTGTAGGCGTACTCACCACCGCGAATTCTTCGATCCGTATACTTTATAGACGAGCAGTCGCGGTGCCGTAAATGAAAGGTAATGAACCGACAGAGTTGTAGTATGGAACAAAACACAAGAAAACACTTCGGCGGTGCACGTCATCACTGCCGGCTTTTGCGGAACGATTGATTCACAAGGTTCTAAGCCGGCCCGTAGCTAGAAAATTTTTCCGGGGGGGGGGGGGTGTACACTTGTTGAAAGCCTTGAAAATTATTTTTCCAATGTAAAACACCCCCTCTACTCAAACTTCGGGAGGAGAATACTGAAACTCTATAGGCCACCTTCCCCCTCACCCCCATCCCTCCTCCCTTAGGCTATGGGACTGGTTTCAAGTGCACAACTTAGTTTCCCCTCCTTAGTCAATACGCTTCTGCTGAAAGCCTTCGTTAGCAGATACCGCGTAATTAGGAACAATAATTAAAAGATTGAGCAGAGTACTAAATCTTCGTCCACACGTATTCTGCGGCTTGCAGACGGAGCCTGTACCACTCACCAGTCTTTGGGAGTGGATACTTTTCCGAGAAGTACTTTTCGTAGAATTCCAAGATCTTCGGACCGATTGATAACGAATAGTCCACGGCCGAGATGGCGTTTGGCCGGGCCCATACTCTGAACTGAAAAAAAAAAATGAAGCGTGACGTGACAAAATGTGAATTGTGAAAAAAAAGTTGAAAATAAATTACATTTTCAGACAACTAAAGAAGCAGGTATCAATTGCAAAAATATTTTTCAGAGAAGTACTATAGTTTGGAGATACAAAACGGCACGTGGGCGCCAGTAAGCACGATTTCTTTTTATATATAATGCACGCTTCTTCTTGCATGAATACAGAAGCAAACGTCCACGTATTGTGTGTTTGACAGATTTCACTGAGGCTAATGCAAGCATGTACAGTCGTCAGCAAGCTTAACTCCAACACACCTGCAGCGTGTCCCGAAACGGACGGACGGACGGACGGACGGACGGACGGATGGATGGATGGATGGATGGATGGATGGATGGATGGATGGATGGATGGATGGATGGATGGATGGATGGATGGATGGATGGATGGATGGATGGATGGATGGATGGATGGATGGATGGATGGATGGATGGATGGATGGATGTGGCTGTACCCTTTAGATCGGGCGGTGGCTAGCGCCACCAAGCCGTTATACCTAATGAACCAAAAACTATATTTTTTTTTCCTTAAAAAGTGAGTTTCGTACTTTGCAGTGAAGAGTTTAATTTACACTCGTGTCTTGACTTTAGCCACCAATCAGATAACCTCCTTCTAGTTAAGTCTACCCGCTTAAAGTTTATTTTGCCCTCCCGGTCCCTAAACCCCAGTGCTTTGACGTTTCGAGTTACGCCAGCGCCGCGTAGCTTTCAGTCTTGTTGCCAAAATGTTACCCACGCATGCGGACACACTATCCATGGCTTTCATCTCGTCAGCAGAGCCCAGCGCTTTGCGGCTGCCATCAAACTAGTAGTTCAGGCTACGTTACGGAGCGTTAGCTAAGCCTAATGACTGTACGCACACAATGAAAAGTGAGGTTCACGAATGAAGCAACGTGACACTGACCTTGTCGTCGCCCCGAGACTCGAAGTCGCTCACCACGAACGCCAGCAAGTAAGTAGACATACGCACAGTAGTCTGGAAAGCGTCCGCCTGTAGACCGTTAGGCCTGCGAGAAAAAATGATGGCCGTCCAAAATTTGTGGGACATCAATGGATGCGCACAACAAACGACACGGGAAAGCAAAATTGGCTTACTCACTATCACTACAGAAGTTCATACTAATCAGTATTGATAAGCACTTATCCGTACGTGTCAAAATCGCGTCAAAATCGTCACACGAAATCGTAGCTCAACAACAGCGAGTCCGAGACTCGGCTTTGCCCTATTTCGCAAAACACGTCCTGCATGTAAATTTCTTGCGCCCCACTTCGGGAGCCCGCTAAACAAAATCATTAAACGTTAGCTTTGTGGGCTTTAAAGGCGTTGCTCAAGAGTGTGTTTTTATTCAATACAAAAGGCTCAAATCATCTCATTTTAAATCGGGATATGCCACTGGGTCCTTTTTGCAACATTTGCGCACACGCATACACTGAATATTTGTTGCACCTTCACGAGTGAAAAGGAGGGTTTGGCTGTCCGATGACTATAACATCCCCACCTTTAAGCGGTAAAAGCGAACCGCAGGTAGACACACATACAACTTCCTTGCTTTTCAATAACTTTGTGCAAATAATAAAGATGGTGGCTGCAATATACTACAGAAGGAATTGCAAATATTTTAATAGCTGTCGCTACTGACTTCTCATATCAGATTTTGATTCACGACCTTCTCATCATTATAAAGCCTACTGTTGTGTGCAAAATGTTCCTACACCCCAAAGACTTAAGAGCTCACCCTGGGACTACAAACTTTACTATTAGCTTTTTTTGCACATACTTTTTATAGCCATTCAATCGGATAACGATATACAAGTAGCGACAAAAAAAATTAAGTGACCGTAATCATTGACGTATAGGCTAATGGCACCCACACGTAAGCGTTCGTGTGCCCCTGTGTACTGCTCAGGTTAACGTTGTGTTTCTCGTAATAAAAAAAGCGGATCTCGGAGGCCACGCAAAAGAAAGCTCATGCTTGAGATCCTCTCCACCAGGTCCCACAACGACGCTAGGCTGCGGAAGATCTTTCAAGTGAACTCAATAAATCAATATTCATTAATTACCTTGACAACTAATTGTCTCTCATTTTAAGTGCTAAGTGCTTCGATATTATAGGTATCGGATATAACTCCCAACTTCAGCCGGAACTATCGATTCGCATTGTTTAAAAGAATCTTTTTTTCCGAAATATTCGGCGAACCGGAAGTAAGTGCTATACCGGAAGTGTTTGGATAAGAAACAAGAGTACGACTCGTTGCTGTAGCGCCACTAGAAATCTGTCTCACCTATTTGTGGTGGTATTGATAGGCATGTTGGATAGTGCCTTCATGTTTGTCGGTCGAACGATGGTGACGGCGAAGGTGGCCTTCATGGCCGGTTCGTCGAAACAAGGAAACGCCCGGCGGGCGTCCGTCGCTTGGAACTGTGTCGTCGCCAGCCACCTGCGGAGAATGAAACACCGGTATGGAGCGACGTCTGAGACAGCATTGGAGTGTTTTAGCATATCGGAAGACGCTTACGTTAGCTTCAGCATGCACCTAAGCGCTAACGCTAAAACGAAACGCTCTGCCTCCCAACTGGTGGTCCCTTAGTACAGCGGAAGGCACTCCCGTTAACGCAAACGCAAGCACCTGCGGTGCCATCTAGTTATCAAAGCACTATATGCACTTTAGAAACCTCAATCGCGCCATTCAATCGAGTTAACCCGAAGTACAATCGCTGTGTCTCCGTGCCACGTTTGGTTCAGTGTTGCGTCTGGCGGCCCGAAACACATCGTTTTCTTTCGACATACGTCGTAATCGAGTATTCCTCAAGACTCCTCTTACCGGGCTCCACTTGGCTTGTGGCCGCATTCGCCTTCTCTTGAAAACAGGATAATTAGTACAACATTGCCATCTCTGGAGTGCTGCCGAAAACATGAGCAAACCTTGTGAACATTTTTGTAAAAACTTGTTCACCCCAAATCTAGTGTGTATATCAAAAACGTAGTTCTTTAATTGACAGTGTACAGCTAGAGAAGCCTCATTGCTCATATATAAATGAAGTACGACCAGTATTTAGAAGTGAAGGACTTTGACAATGCAGGTCAACGACTATAAAGATTCGAAGTAGACGGCTCTCGCTTCGACAGGCACGGCCATCCTACCTATACGTGCGGGATCTTTTGCGTGCGTTAGCGTTAAACGCCATGCAAAAAATAGCGTTCGTATGCAAGGGTTTGGGCTATTTTAGCATTCTGCGCATGCTCACTTTGGTGCACGCAACGCTAACGCTAATGCTATATCCTTGCGTTTGTTGTTTTCTGCTATACTAAAGCTCTCTATTATCACAGAGCACTGACAACGGTCTCGAGCGAAGCGAATAAGCATCATCATGGATGAGTAGTTGACTGTTATAGTTGCTGCTATAGGGTTGTGTCACGTCTGACGTCGTTAGAAGGTGGTCCACTCATTCTAAGTTTTTCCTTCATGCTTCGCATCTAAAAAACCTACTGCTCGCGCTACACAACCATTCACGGGCCACCCCGTGTATGAGCCACTGGATCTTGGCTTCCAAGGTATAGTGCCAATGGGAGATTTCTGCTGTGCGTTGTTGAACAATAAAAATTCTCTGCGTGCGCGTTAACTAAAAGTGGACTGTGGAATGCGTTTTTATGCCCAATCGGAATCTGTTGTCTTGAATTGCCCATTAGCAGTGATTGGCATGTTCCAGTAGCAAGCATCGGTCTATCACTGCATGCGTTCTCTGCACCTCACCAGGTTTCTCTACTGCGCAACGCCGTGATGAGCGCAAGCGTCAACGCCACTGCATGTGTAAGCGTTACCGCCCACTGCTTCGCATCTACACATAGTTTCCTCTAGCGGAAGATAGTGCAATGTTTTATATTCACTACGTGTCATGATATTAGTAAACATGAAACGATTGGGAAATAAGAACGCAGAAGAACAGTAGTTGACAACTAATGTGAAATGGGATGCTCGAATAGTGAAATGTCAACACTACAATGTGCACATATCATGCGTAATTACATTAAAGTGCCACGTGTAACTGTTTAGCTGCCGGCTTATAAGGCAGACTCTATTTTAAAGTATGTGCGATTCCTTTTGGGTAGTTTTGAATATCCACGTATACGACTCTCTTTAAAGAGGCACGTTCACTCTTTTGTGAGTCACACGACTCTAAGAAGAGAGTGTAATGAAGACCTCCAAAGACATTTGATATGCTTCTTGAAAGAGAGTCATGTATGTGGCAAGTAGGAACTCTCAAAAAAGATTCATATGACTTTTTTTTTTCTTATAGTGCATTCAGCAATGCCAAATACACGTTTAAATAACATTTTTGGGAGATTTGCGTCCAAAACGTGGTATGTTTGTGAAAGACGCCATAGTAGAGGTCTCGAGAAATTTAGACCGCCTGAGGTCCTTCAACGTGCCTCTTAATTTAAGTAGACAAGTCTATAGCACTTTACCTCTATCGAAATGCGCCCGCCACGGTCGGGATTCAATTCCGCGACCTCCACGTTAGCACTACAGTTTCATAACCCTTAAACCACAGTATCGGATAGTGTACGTTTTCTATTCGCGCATACCAACGCGAAACCAAAAAAAAAAAGTAAGGGTGGTGCTGGCAACATTGGTGTGACCAGTCAGCTAAGTCAGCACTAACATTGGTCTCTCTCTCTCTCTCTCTCTCTCTTCCCTTGCACACTGATCTTGCATGGTAGACAAAACTAGCCACCCGACGACATATTCTCGCCCTTTAACGCATTGATGGCTGCAGAGTCCTATACAAACAATGTACGCAATTGGTGGCACTCTCTTCAGAAGCTGGACCGATCTCCTGTCACCGCTCACGCGTGCGGTAAAAAAGTCATAGGCACCGGGTGCTACGTGTCACGAACGATTCTGGCTACAAGCCGTGGCGTACAATATGCATGGCCCGTGGCTAAGGAAAAAAAATATTCCTTAAACCAGATTCACCATAATGTCTAATCCAAGTAATAAAGAAAATCGTGCTCGACGTGAAACATTGGGTAAAAATGCATAAATAGAATATTATCGCAGACACCAAAGTATATCGTCACGTCGCCATCCCCTCAATATTTCATCAGTTTCTCATTATAACGAACTACCGTACTCTAAAACAAATCACACGTTTCTAATCATCCCTGACGCTTACATATCTCGTCATTCTTCATTATTCTTCACGTTACATTCACATTATTCAGAATTATTCACGTTACTTCACATTATTCTTCACGTACTATTAGCGTCAAATGGAACCCTGAAACGCGAAAGCGCGCGACATTCCATATTATTTTGAGACGTCCGAAATGAAGGAGCGTTATTATATCAACCATTAACCGAATTCGTAGTGCGGGTGTGTGTGCTGCGCTTGCAAAAAATTACAGCATGAATTACGCGCATACGTTAACAAAAGGGGAAGAACTGCTGCCCTGTAACCGCTGTTTTGAACAGTGACGTCACTGTAGTCACCTGCTTGCTGCGCTCATCGGTCCTTTGGTTTCGGTTTCGCTGCAGAATTCAGGAGAACTTCATTATTTCGCAGGTATTACTAGAGGCCACTTTTTCGAAATCTCGTAACAGTAGTGGGTTGTTCGCGTGAATGACTTCAATTCTCCCATTTGACTTAACTGCCAAGCTCTACTAATTAAAAAGTTAATTATTTTAAATTCCAGATTACTGTCCCAAATGGTGTCTTCAAACCGCTTAAGATGCCTGCCGCTACAGAAAAGGCAACTGTGAAGGCAGCGAGCAAATAGCGCCTTTTTGCTGATTTTCAAAGCATATTGTACAGATTTCTTGAAACAGCCTGTATATGCGGATTTTATAGGCGATATTCCCTTCCATTTGTGGACCAACAAAAATTTGTAGTGCGAACTAAAGAACAAGCCTACAGGAAGTCAAATCAGCCTATACGGTAACACTACAAACACATTGAGGCCCTTGAGTTCGTTTCCAGTATAGTGAAAAAAAAATTGCTGTACATAGTACGCTTCCACGACGGATTCATGAGATACTATTTTTTCATTCCAAGCCTTATTGCATTCCTGACGGCACTAAATTATTTACGCCGTATAAGTGAAAGAAGAATTTGTGATCGCTTGCCTTTACCTTGATCAATAATATCATGATTGTTGTAGTTCAACATCCTAGGACCACGATAAGATTATGACAGATGCTCCGGACATTTCCACCTGGTGGGATTCTTGAACGTGCAGCGAATGTTAAGCACATCTGCTTCAAGCATATTTGCTCCTACTGAAAAAGCGGCTGACGCAGCTGCGATTTCATACCGCGACGTACACGGGCTTGAAGTGAAACACCACGAGCAATATACTTTCAAACAGGTCAAAGTAATGAGAGAGGTTGCACGCAGCATTTTCCCCCTTCTATTTAATGTCTATTAGCATCCACGAAGGATAGCACGGCTGGTGTTTATGCAGTCACAAGAAGAGAAAACAACTGATTGATGTGTGGGGTTTAACATCCCAAAACGACCATATGATTATGAGAGACGCCGTAGTGGAGGACTCCGGAAATTTCGGCCACCTGGGGTTCTTTAACGTGCACCCAAATCTGAGCACACGGGCCTACAACATTTCCACCTCCATCGGAAATCCAGCCGCCGCAGCTGGGATTCGATCCCACGACCTGCGGGTTAGCAGCCTAGTATACTTAGCCACTAGACCACTGCGGCGGGGCAAAGGGAGAGAAAACAAGACTAAATGAACGAGAATTGAAAATTGGGAGCACGAGCTGCTTCGCGCTTGCTTTAGTGCCACACGCGCGCGAGCATTAAGCTTTCACGAGGCTCTACGCGCCATCTCGCGCTTTTCGGGGCCGCTGCGAACGCTTCACCACCAACGAAGCGCTCGCGAGTGGTTGGCCACCTTTGCTCATTCATTCATCTGAGTGCGTGGATATGGGACGACATGCTGCTGCGACGCCGAGCTGCGGGCGTCATCAATGCGGGATCGCGGGGCGCGGCTGCCGCTGAGGCCCGAAACCGCGCCCTCGCTCCTCTCTTATTCAAGCGAGCCGACAGCTTTGAAGGCTTTCATGACGGGGCGATGCGAGACCAGCCCGGAATGTAATGGAATACGCGTAGTTTAGCGAATAACTTATTTCTGGTTCTTCTAAATGACTAATATTGCCATTACATTACATAAACACTGCGCATGAAAGTCAAGTATAAGTGACTGTACTTACACGCCTCATATTCAGTTACCGAAACGCTAAGCCACTTCATGCAGACACAAATATTTTGAATAATAATAATAGTTCAGATTTTACGCCCCACAGCTACGATATGATTATGGGGTATGCTGTAGTGGAGGGCTGAAATTTTGGTTATCTGGTGTTCTTTAACGCGCGCCTAAATCTTAGCGAAAAAATGTAACTAGTGGAACTTTCGTAGTTAATCAATAGGCGTATTTAGCCGACATCGGAAGATATAATATGAAGAGAAATCGAGCTATAAAAAGCGGCAGGAGCCTTAAAGCTGTGAAGTCAAACTTGTGCATAGGTAAAAATCAGATGCGTACATGAAGAATACAAGGAAGGATATGCCATAACCAATATGAATAAGATAGTTGACGTGGCGGTGGAGTTCTATAGAGAGTTGTACGGAAGCCGAAATAACCAGGATGGTATCGTAAGAAGTTAACAACCCAGAGGAATTCGAAATCCTACCAGTAACGACAGGCGAAGTAACGAAAGCCCTAAAAAGAATGCAAAAAGGCAAAACCGCTGGTGAGGATAAGATAACAACGGACCTACAAAACGATCGCGGAGAAATTGTGTTTAGAAAACTGGGCATTTTATTGACTAAGTGTCTCTTAATAGGAAGGGTACCAGAATCTTGGAAGAACGTCAACATCATCTTATACCATATGAAAGGAGACGTCAAGGACTTGAAAAATTACAGGCCGATCAGCTTACTGTCCGTTCTCTAGAAACTATTTAGAAAAATAATAGCTAATAGAATTAAGGCGAAGTTATAGTTCCATCAACCAAGGGATCAAGCAGGATTTCGTACAGGCTACTCCACAATAGACCATATTCAGACTACCAATCAGGTGATAGAGAAATACATGGAATACAACCAAACCCTATGCATAGCCTTCATTTATAGTTTACGAGAAGGTGTTTTGACTCAGTCGAGACATCAGCAGTGATGCAAGCACTACGGAATCAGGGCATCGACAAACCCTACATAAACATACTGGAAGATATCTACAGCAGATCCATAGATACCGTAGTTCTCCTTAAAGAAAACGGCGTAATCCCAATAAAGAAGAGTGTAAGGTAGGGAGACACGATCTCTCCAAAGCTATCCACCAGGTGCATACAGGAGGTTTTCAGGGTCCTATATAGGGAATAGTTAAATATAAGAGTTAACGGAGAGTAACCTAGTAACTTGCAGTTCGCTGATGACACTGCCTTGAGTAACTCAGGGGACGAATTACAGATCATGCTTACTGAACTGGACACGCAAAGCAGAATAGTAGGTCTGAAAAATAATAAACACAGAACTAAAGTAATGTGCAACAGTCTCGACAGAAAAGAGCATTTTGCGATAGGTGTAGAGGCGCTGGAAGTTGTGAAGGAATATGTCTACTTATAGGACAGGTAGTAAGCGCGGCGCCGAGCCATGACAGTGAATTAACTAGAAGAATAAGGATGGGGTGGATTACATTCGGCAAGCATTCTCAAATAATGAATAGTAATCCACCACTAACCTTCAACAGGAAGGTATATAGCGACTGCATCTTGTTGGTACTTACGTATACGGAGCACAATGCTGGAGGCTTGCAAAGAGGGTTCTGCATAAGTTGAGGACGTACAACACAGCGAGTGATTGAATGGAACATGATAGGTGTAGCCTTAAGAGACGACAAGAGAGCAGAGAGGGTCAGGGAACAAACTGGGGCTAAGCATATTAGTTGAAATCAAGAACAAGAAGTGGACATGGGCCAGGCACGTAGCACGTAGGCAGGTTAACCACTGGTCATTAAGCGTAACTGACTGGATTCCCAAAGAAGGCAAAAGCACGAAGGGGAGACAGAGCGTTAGGTGGGCCGATGAGATTAGAAAGTTCGCAGGTACGACGTGGCAGCAGAAAGCACAAGACCGGGTTAATTCGCGAATCAAGGGAGAGGCTTTTGTCTGCAGTGGGCGCAGTCAGGCTGATGATGATGAAATCTTAGCACACGGACAAGACGCCTCCATCGAAATCAGGCCACCGCGGCTGGGATTTGATCTCGCAAACTTTGGGGCCGAGTGCCCTAACCACTACACCCATGTGGTGGTTTCGCACAAAGATTCTAACCCTAACAACAAAAAAATAAGGTACGCATGCATATGAAAACAATCTTTCTTTCGAAAGAAGTTTCTAAATATATATATATATATATATATATATATATATATATATATATATATATATATATATATATATATATATATATATATATATATATATATATATTTATATATATATATATATATATATATATATATGGGTTTAGTACGGTATATTTGACTGAATTCCACGCTGCAAGTTGCGCGAGGTTTTAATAGACTATGAAAAACAAAAATTCACTTTCACAATGGGCGATATTTCTGCTGCAGTTGTATAGTTGAAACGCCACCGAGTCCGCGAGCAGTACTTGCACCAATGTATGGCGAATGCGGAAGTAGAATCTGCAATAGTGCGCAATAATACTTGAACAGCCGCCAGAAAACACCTTTATCCAGTGCTGATTTTGTTCGTTTTGCCCGGCAGTTTCTGTCGGTGCGTTTTCCTTAGAGTCGGTGTCATGACCGCATTTCCGTGTTTGCATTACGTTGGTAGCAATCGTAATGGGATGTCGGTAAAATGCAACCATTTTTTTCGTAGTGCACAAAGAAATAAGGCTACGGTATAGGGGGAAAACATGCACGTTCCTTCGAGTGAGCGAATACGCGGTAAATGGTTTTGAGAGTGTTTAAGGAGATGCGTGAATTGGCCGTTAAACTTTTAGCGAAGTCTGACTGCGAGCGAAATGTCCGTGAGAATTACGTCTTGCGAGTTTAATCGGATTTCAATCGCGCGAGAACGACGAAGTCTAGTGTCATGAGCCATAAAGAGCTTGATAGCTAAAGCTTGTTTAATTAGCTAATTTTCTTTAATAGCTGAGCACGCTAAACAGCGACTACCAAGTCGGTCATCTTGTACAGAAATCAAACGTGGTTCAACGGTATGCGCAGTTCACAGAAAGTTGCGATACGAGGACATGTAATTAAGGTATGTGCTTTTAACAACGGGTCTTAGTATTTGTCGCATGGTGGTTGTTCCGATTAGGAAGTAAAAAAAAAAAGATTTAGTTAGGTGCGTGCGCTCCATTCCGAGTCGAAACGATATAGCCTCTACAAACCATTGCTGACCGTTCACGTTCCAGAAGTCAAGCACGCTAATCTATCGGCACAAGTGCACCTGAAGTCTCCCAGAGCTCTCTTTGTGATCATTGTTGTAGGCTCAGCCTGTACAACAACATTAGAGTTATAGTTATTGTCTCTACATTATGAAACACACATCCCAAATGTCGCAGTTGGCATCTGATTGCCAATTCTAAACGACATAATATATTGTCAACAAATAGTTAACAAGAGTAAACACCATGGAACCCAAGAACGTCCCTCATCTTTCAAATTTGATTTTTTGTTAGCTTATGAAGCATACATTTGCTATTCCCAAATAATAATTACTAATCCATAAAGAACATAACTTGATGTCTCTATGCGTCGCTATCGTAACAGTTTACGTTTAACTGCACCATGTTCTCTCTGGCACCTATATATTTAAACTTGCGTGTTAACGACAAGTATATAGCTATCCTTAACTTCGCGCTTTATTGTATACCAACGTTTTCATATATGGTTCATGTCCGCTGCACTATACAGCAGACATGCATGGTGCTCGGCTGCGGATCCGAAAGTTGTGGCTGCATGAGGTCCCGGCCATGGCGGTCGCATTTCGGTGCAGGCAAAACAGTAGAGGGTCGTGTACAATGAGATGTGAGTGTACGTCAAGGAGCACCAGATTGTTGAAATTTTGGCAGCGCTACACCACGGCGTATCTCATTTTAGATATTATTGCTATATACGGTGCAGCGCACGCGTTGATCCAATGCACTTAAAGTATCCAAAAAGCACAGTGGAAAGATGGGGAGCTTTCCATACAGCTGTGACCTGGATGCAGAAGATACTGCAAGGGAGCGGCGCGACTTCGAAATTAGAAGCGAACGCGGCCGGTGCTCTGGTTCGTTCGTCGTAAGGAGTTATAATTAGCGCCATTGATTGGACAAGAAACCACCTCCTGCACAGAAGGTAGCGACCACAAACCCTCTTCCCGACTAATTCGATAACGCCACTTCGGCGAGCGCTAACTTGAATGATCGAGCAGCACGGTAGTCTTGAGGCCCGGCGTTTACATTGAAAATTTTTTTCGAGATTGGGTCTGAATCACTTAGCGACGCAAAAGCCTCTAACAGCGAGACCATCTTTGCGTTTATTTTTCTATATGCTTTATCTAGAGATGCCTGAATTCAAAAGGCGGAATGGAGGTAATCCAAACCGGCAAATCTCTCTGCCAGAAGTGCACACTAGACATACTAGACTGAATACTAGAATGAATACTAGACTGAATACTAGACTGAATACTAGACTGAATACTAGATGTATTCTCACTGGCTCACGAAATTTGCAATTGCAGAACAAATTTTTCATTCTTTGTTTTGACTTTTTTTTTTGCGAGAAAATTACTTCGTGGCGCGCAATGTGGCAACACAATAGGCGATTGATTGAGTGGATTAATTCGTCAAATTGTACAACACTTTTGGCACAATTAATTGATTGATTGAATGACTAATTTATTGATTGATTTTAGTGCCCGAAGTAAACACAGCACCTTTTAGATACACTTTATAATAAAACATTCGGCCTTAAATTTAAGCGTATCATGTTAGTCAGCTCCTTATCGGGAGTCTTTTGCACTTCGCCCCAATCTAAACGTAGCTGGAAATTGAAACCTCAAGGTTGTAGTGGAAAAAAAAACGCTTTATACCATGGGGAGCCGGGTAAGCATTTGGGAAGTAACTATAATTTACGCAAGGAACCCAAACCATCTCGAAATTGCTCCGTAATTTATGCACGGTGGGCACGCCAGCCGTTTCATCTACTCCCCTTGGATGGTCATGCAACACACTCTATCAGAGGCACACTTGAGAAGAACAATAGAACTTGCGTCTTCCTTCGAAACTACGTAGGCTACCTTGCCTTTTCTATAAACGCGCTTTTGGAACACTGAATGCGAACTTGTAACTGATCAAATCCTAAGCAATAAAAAAAGGAACGATAATACAAACTGCGTCATTGATAATCACTCAGGGAGCTTGATCACAATGCTGCAAAATATATAAGCTCTCTCTGAGGATGTTTTCACGTACAGAGTAAAACTGAAGAAGTATATGTGCACCTGTTCTTTTTTTTCTAGGTTTCATATTGAAAGGGCTGCGACAACTTGACACATTACAAAGACGAAAAAAAAGAAGGAAAACAAGGTATATAGGTATTTAAGATCCTTCAGTACACAGTGTCGCCTTCAAATATAAAGCTTCACCTAAAGATGAACTGAAACAGAAAAACCAAAACAAAAGACAATGTCCATCTTCGTGAAAAGTTTCACTGAACATTCTTACACGTAGGAATTGCTTGGGCACGTATATCTTTGCCCCCATTCAGCGCTTTTCTTTCTATGCCGTCCTAATGAAACACGCCAACACTTAATTTATTACGCCCATGTCCTTTAGTTTTCTCAGCACCATCCGCTTTATGCACCCCGCCTCTTCTCCTGCACTGTCGGTTCTATACACAGAGGCTCCTACGAGATTGTTTCACAGTCACATACCCAATCTTTTATTTGCGCCATCGTCACTGCCAGCGGCTTATGTTATGCGGCGCTTTGTTGAGAGAGCGCGGCAATTAATTTGAATTATTCGCACCGCCTTGGCGCCGGCGAGTCCCGAGGGTTTGGCTGAGAACTCCGTTGCATATGACCGTGGGATAATGAGCGCGGCTCGGTGAATTGTTTCTGGTCTCCGGTGAGCTTTCATTAATCAAATTCGCTAGGGATCTATACCTGTAAGATATATACTAACAAGAGCGTCAAAAGGGATCTTTTTTTTTTTCTCAGTCCTCTCTGCAAGTGTCTGTGAAGGTTAATCTGGCGCTGGTGCTAACGCCAACCATCTCCCCCATGATCCAGCTTGTACGTGCATAATTTTGTTACGACTAAAGTTTAACTTTAAATGTTTCGATGAAGTTGTTGAATTCGTGTAGCACCCTTCTATACGCATGCCCTTTCTTTTTTTTTTTTCGCCTATACATGTACACCACTCCGCTATTAAATCATTGTTGAAAGTCAGCGCTCTTCTCTATTCTTGTATCTTTCATTCCGTAGTCACAAGTACTTTTCAGTTACGCTGTTCGTATATTCAGTTATTTTATGTGCAGATGTTTACTAAAAGCCGACTCTCTGCACGCGTGACTTCATCTTGGCGTACAATTCCAAGATGAAGCATGTGCTTGTTTAAAAAAAAATGGACTTGGGCTTTTCAGTAAGAGAGCTCGAGAAGCGCTGCAGCGGTGCGGCTTTTGGGTCTGTCTTTGGAGTGCTGCATGGCGAACGCCACGTGCGGCCAATATTTTGCTTGTGCAAAAAAAAAATCATACATGGCAATTCGCATGAAGATTTGAAAGCGCTATATACAAAAAAATATATACAATCCCATACCAGCTATCGCTTGACGCCGCTTCTATAGCGTCCTCTCAGCGAGATATCCTTGCCATTAGTGTCAGATTTAAGACTGCTATCTTGCCTACTCTTGCTGATTCACGTCATTCAACGTGCGTAGTGTGCGTCTCTTTTGCGCGGGATCGTTCGATACGAAGGTTTTTCGCAATCTTTCTGTTCAGCACTGGTAAAACGGAAGTCACGTAACAGGTCGCTCGAGTTGAAATGCGAATCAAAAGCTGTCAAGCTGCCCGAAAGCTCGTACTCTGCGCAATTTGAGCAACAAATAATAATAATAATAATAATAATAATAATAATAATAATAATAATAATAATAATAATAATAATAATAATAATAATAATAATAATAACAATAATAATAATAATAATAATAATAATAATAATAACTAAGGTCTTACATGGCGAAACCACGATTTGACAAAGAGGCAAGCAGCAGTATAGGGATCCCAGATTGATTTCGACCGCTTGAGCTTTTTTAACGAGCACCTATATGGAGCCAAGCCCACGGCTGCTTTTTGTATCTAATCCACATTGGAATGCAGCCGCTGTGACCAGGAAGCGAACCCGCGAACTTGAGTGCGAGAGCAAGACATCTCACTAGCGTCTAATTGAGAGTTGGCGCTGTTTCTGTCTTATACTTGTGTCACACGGGCGCGCAAAAAGTCTTTTAAGTAAGCGGTCTTTTACGAAGTTGAAAGACTTTTAACAAAGAGGTGTTTGCGGCGCAGACACACGGCAGCAACGATCTCCTTTTAGTGTTTTCGTTCGAAGACGCTAGCGAAAGCGTGGCGCTAGCATTTAAAAGAGAAGCAATGAAAATTAAACGATGTATCACGATGTACAAATTAAAGACTTGTTGCACTGCTCGTTTCTTCAAGTAAATTTAAGAATAAGAGATGAAGAAACACCAATGTGAATGTTTTTTGCACTAGATAAGGAAGCATTCCCATAACTAGCGACGTGCACAAGTCCGTCTGGCACCACTGTGCTTTTATTTACCGTATTTGTTTTTCGCTGCTCTCGACTGCTCTCGACACGTTATGGGCGACCGTACGGGAGAAAAAGCGAGGATCGCAAGCCTAAGGCTTGCCTTCTCGCTCTGGAAAGCGAGGCAGACGCTGCAAAAGCCGCCAAGGAGAGGATAAAGCAGCGCAAGACCGAGCGTCACCACGTGATATTGCCGACACGTTGTAGCTGCTTACGGGAGTAGAAAAGAAAATAACCATTAAAAGAGTTCATTACACCTTCTGCAGGATATGAAATTTGTTTTTACAAAGAGTTTTGGTGACAGAAAAATAAGCATTCGCTCTTTTTTTCCCACCACTCGAAAATTGCTGGCGCCCACTGGTTTCGAGGCTACTCATTCGGAGCCGTAAAAGAGATCGACGAACGCCGTTTACGAAAAAGACCGCTTCTGAAAAGGAGTTCGCTCTGTGCCGTGTGTCTGCTGTCAGGAACTCCTTTTTGGAAAAAGACCGCTTACTTAAAAGACTTTTAAGTGCCCGTGTGACAGGGGTATTATCTTCGTTCTCATCATTTCTTAAGCTTGCACCACGTCTATGAAGTCATGATGCACCAACTGACCCAACATAACGCACATGTTAAACGTCTAATTAGTTCGAGTGCTACATTATAGCTATATTTTAGTTATATTGTTACGGGTAGTTTATTTACGTTACGCGTAGGTTACGGGTAAGTTATAGTCGAAGTAGCCGATGGGTCCCGTTGCGACCACAGCGCGTCTCTATTGAGGTACGGGAGTCGTCCACCTCTACCAATAATGTTAACGGTACACAGGTTATATAAATAATCGCAGTACTGTGTGAACGAGATGACACCAGCCCAACAACAACCAGCAATCGTCGTCTTCTTTCTCTTTACTGACATGCTTTGGCCGCACATAACACACACACAAAGTAAAAAAAACACTCAACGACAACCACAAGCGGCGCTTCCAACTAAAGTAGACCGAGTGCCACGCGTTTCTTTACTTTGTGGGTGTGTTATTTGCAGCCAAAGCATGTCAGTAAGCAAGTACCAACCAGAACAACAATCAGTATTGTTACAATGTCTTTCTCTTTCATGCAGCAATGCTGTGCTGGCTGTTCTGTACCAATATATTTCATGCGTCATTACTGGCACGAGTTTTGTTTGTGCTGTGCTGTATTAAATTCGTTAATCTGAAACGTTGGCGAATGCGACAGTCAAAGTCTGACCTCATGCTGCCAACAACATAATGTGAATTAAAGCGCAGTGCATGTCCATTTTCGCACTCTATCACTGTCTCAATGCAGTGGTGAAGAGCCCAGGACGTCTAGGAGCCAAACCTGAAACCTCTTGCGCATGGTAGATTCTTGTTATCTGTATATGGTTAGCCTGCTAGAAAATAGCAGAGTCGATAAAGCAGTCTTTCGCCAAACAGCTCTGATAACGTTTCCCTCTCCCACTGGTCCCCGTAACGCAACACACACACACACGCACGCACGCACACACACACACGCACACACGCGCGCACACACACATACACACACACACACACACACGCACACGCACACACAGTTCCCTTTTGTCTCTCTCGACTTCCTGGTGCATGCAAGCGCCGGGAGCCGACCTGTGCTGTGTTTCTTATTTTGCTGGTGCCACATACGGCCGTGATCCACACCAGGTATTCGGCAGGACTCCCATTCGACAACTAATATCCACACCACACCGCCCGAACGAGTTTCGTGAGCTTTTCGTGAGCCCCACATCGCGGTTTTGTTTATTCTTCGCTGCCACTCGCAGAAGCCGACAGGGCCTAGACTCGACGCAAGCTATACCCACCGCGCCGTCTGCACGCAATTATAGCTTTACGCGCAAGAGACACCACGGCGCAACACGAACAAAACGAAAGCAGCGCGAACAGCGCGCGCCGTGATTGTATGCAAATGAACTCGCTGTTGGCCG
This sequence comes from Rhipicephalus microplus, assembly GCF_043290135.1. Taxonomy (NCBI): domain Eukaryota; kingdom Metazoa; phylum Arthropoda; class Arachnida; order Ixodida; family Ixodidae; genus Rhipicephalus; species Rhipicephalus microplus. Next base: position 3,168,227 of record NC_134703.1, read on the forward strand.
CCGCCACCCAACCGCTGAAACAGTTTCTTCACTAAACGGCCAAGTGTTCGAACGCGGCGTACAGAGTGACTGTGTAGTTCTCGCCAGCCAACAAAAAAAAAGTACCGAAATAGCGAACTATCTAGCTCACTGAATGTACAACGCTGCGTACGCCTTCATGCATGTTCGCTCAGTCTTCCCTCTGCCTTTCCTCGGTCAACCTGTTGTTTCGTGGCTAAGAAAAAACAAATGAAAACGTTCTATGGTCTCGCCATATGTACGAAATGGGCTTGATGACCTGGTGCACTGGTTCGCCCGCTGAGTACAGGAAAGCAAGAGACTGATGAAACCAATGAGAGAATCGGCGATAGAACAGCCACTTCGCGCTCGCTGTTGCGCGCGAATGAAGCTGCGGAGAGAGGCATGTAGCTAAACTAAACAAAACATCGCGTGCCTATCAGTATTCATGGGCCTGACTCGGGATAGACCTGGTCCTGCACCAGATATTGCGATGTACGCCAACAAGACGTTGTAGATTAGTAGTCCGCTTTGCGTGCCCACCTGTACACAAAGGAATGTGCACTGGGCCATAGCGCTGTGCCGTGCCCACTTCTACTCGGTGTTTTTTCACGCTGTTAACCATAATGAAGCTGCACCAACTTGCTCAGTTTTCCATCTTCCCGTTCTGTAATTGCTCTTGCAACGATGGGAGGCTTTGTCTTGCAGCATTGAACGTTTTGAACATGACATAACCGAAAAGTAGTGTACACGTAATTTCTAGCGCGAACCGTCAGGCCAATTGAATCTGCAAGCCACCTATATGTTTGCATTCGTCATTGTGGTCAGTCTATCAACGTGAAAGATTTTGCGAGTCTTGCATTGCATCTTCTCTCTCTTCGGCTACTCTTTTTGTTTTCGCGCTGTGCATTTATATATAATTATTTATGTGTTTAAAATCTATAGCTGGTCTCAAGAAGCAGTTGAAAGGTGCACGCACATTCACACAGTATGTATGTATATATATATATATATATATATATATATATATATATATATATATATATATATATATATATAAAGTGCACTTTATATATATTTATATATATAAAGTGCACTTTGCGTACCTCACAATCTAGTAGACGAACAGACGGTTCGGTTCAGATAGACAATGAATACCCTCGTTTCTAATGAAGAACGCTTCAACAAGTTCAAGAACCCTTTTCTCTTTATCGCTCAGCATATTGACAGTGTTACTCAAAAACGGTTTGCATCCACATGATCTACAGTGGGCCAAAAAATTGCGACGTACGTAAGCCGAAGCATTCCTTCGGCCTCAGCTGAATTTTTTTTATGCGAATGCATGCGTTGGTTTTCGTTGTGGTCATTCTTGTGTCATTAAACTTCAGTCTTTACACAGTGCTCGTACTGTGTCCTTTTTTATCGTGCTCCATCCTTTGTTCAAGATGCATCGAATCCAACTCGTCCACGTTTCCACCTTGCTGTACACTATAGCATGTTGCATGTTAAAGAATTCAGCGTGGTCAAAATGTAAGGACCAGAAGGCCAGTGTGGCCTCTTTGTTCTGACAACTCGCGCTTAATGCTGGGCGCACCATCGTCACTAAACTTCAATGGAACGCGGTCCCGGCAGCCGGAAATTACACACGCAAACACGTACCCGGCAGCAAAGCGTCCCAATCGGCGAAATAAATGGGCGTTTTGTGCTGATGACACTGCGGAAGCTATAGGTATTCTGGAAAACCCCAAGCAAAATGAAAAGTACGCCATCTGGCGCTAAACGGAACCATGTGTGGATGCGAAGCAGCGGGAAGATGATTCCCTTGAGCGGGAGACGGTTTACTTTAATGAGAGCTTGTTCTAATGCTAACACTGACACCGGCGGCGGCTTTGACGCTGGCGCTCATTGCGGCGCAGCTCAGGACAGAAGCCTGGGAGGCGCAAAGCACGCAGTCGGCAGTGATGGACCGGTGTTTCCTACTGGAACATGTCAGTCGCTGCTAATGATCAATGAAAGACATATGATTGCGATTGGACACATATGCCCACGCTAAACTTTTAATTAACACGCACGCTGCCAATTTTTATTGTTCAACAACGCACAGGAGAAACCTCCCACCGGCATTATACCTAGGAGGTCAAGATCCAGTGCCTGCATATACGGGGCGCCCACTGAATGGTCGTGCCGTCCGAGCAGTCAGTTTTTCAGTCAAGAAACTCGCTAGCAGACGCTGCCTGCGTTGCCGTTGCGAGGTGAGAGAGGGGGAGGAGACGCGCATGCTCAGTGATAGGATAGACGCCGCAGACTGAGGGACAAGGGACTGCATTTTTTTTTCCCTAGATTTGAAGCGTCTTATGCCTCCACTTCACGTACAGAAAAAAAGAAATGCAGTGGCTTAGCTCGGCTATGTCCGAATATAAGTAGCGTGAGCTCGTATGGACGGACGAACGGATGAACTTCGGATGGATGAACGGACGGAAGACGGAGGGACTGAAAAATAAGCAAGAGAGCGACCTCACGCGAGTGAAACGCCAGCTGTGCGCCGTGTGACGTCACTGGTGCTCGCGCTTGCACGGAACTGCTCGCCGTTAGCCACGCGAAGCTGCTCAACCTCGGCCGCTGCAGTTATTACGCTACAAAAGAACACAAATCGTTTTAGCTTCCACCGATAGGCACCAGTGCTTTCCGTGAAACGCGCGAATGTTGCGCCAAAATAGCATCTGTGACGTACGGAGCGATGCTCAGCGCCACATGCACTTCAGCGTGGTTGCAAGAGAAGTGAGCAAACGAACGAAATCCCCATGCTTGTACAAGTTTTGATGGGTAATAGAGGGGAGACTCTTTGAATCAGAACCCATTTGCATGAATCTCTCTAGTCTACATATTCAGTTGCATAACTCAGTCCTCCATTAGTCGCCACATGCGACACTGTTTTCTTTATGTATACGCGGCGATGCGACGCGGAGCCCTAATGATAATTGCCGGCACGCTTACGGCCGACGATTGCAGCGTGAAACGTCTGACACCTACAAACGCCATCCGGCAGCTTCTCAAGGTGACCATCACTAAAGCCACTGGTTTTTTCCTCAGTCGTTCAGGTGGTATACGACACGCGATAATGTGTAATGTTCTGCCATCTCCGGTATAATGTATGGTCACGTTCGCATATGACACGTGGTGTTTTGACACTTCCGTTGCATATGAAGTTTAAACACAAACCTTTTTTAATGCGTTTCAATTTCTCACAACACATTCACTCGCTTAATACTTAGATATTAAAATTTGCTCGTATTATGTATTTAGAAAGGCCAACATTGGACTTATATCCGAAGCACTGTACGTACATAAGCCCGTTTGATCAGTTTATGTGCACCTGTGCTGAAACTGATGCTCCCTCGATATGATTCGATCATATTACAGAGATCCGTTAACTCTGGCAATTAGTGTCCCTAACTGCAATACCACACAACACAAAATGAAATCCCGCCAGTGGTTTTGGTCAGTCTATCCGTCAGTCTATCTAATACAATAACGAATAAAACACAGTGTCCTTAAATATTTTTCTGACGGTAGAACAGTAAAGGAGATATGTTAATAACGCCAGTTTGAGAAAGTTGAGAAGTAAAAGTTGAGAAAGTTGAGAAAGTTGAGAAAGTAAAAGCTATAACAACACACCTATATATTTTTTAATTTGACTCACGTATACATGCCACTGACAACTAAGCGAATGAGGGAACGTTCTTATTAGCGAGAAGAAAAAAGAAAAAAAAAAGGGGGGGGGGGAGCTACTGTTTAAAGCTACTGACTCAGCTCACTTCATTATGTAATCCCTTAGGGAATCTTAACAAAAACAATCATCCCCGGTCAAAAGGAATTGTAGTTATCACCGCTAAGTGATGAACCGTTGTGAGTTCGAATAAGTTGGTAAATAACACAGATGTTTCTTAACCACTTGACAATTGGAGCACCGGTGTCTCATTTGACACGAATTAAACGATAATATAATTTCTAGGAATAAAATTACAACAAGTTAGCAAGGAACTGTATTGCACTGCCACAGTGCAGCATCTTTCAATGAAAAAAGAAAACAATAGTCATTAGCATATAATAGCATCGAGTGCTTGCAGCAGCTGTGACGCGTTTCGCACGTTTAGAAATTACACATAGTGAGGTTCTATAGCGTGGCCATTTTCGATTGTAAAGCATTCGTAACTGAAGTTTCAATGCGCGACTTTGTTATAGGCTAAACGACAGCGAATTGTGGGCTAGGACTAGAGCAGCTACTGTTTCCTGGAATACAGTGAAGTTATAGCATACATTACAAGCAACGCAAGTCAATTTTTCCCTCAAAAATGTGGCGTTCTAATAATATAAGTGTCGTTTAAAATCATGGTTGCTTGCGTTGCACAATCAACCTTACATGATCGACAAGCGCCGCTGGTTTTACATCTTGGTACGCCTAACGCGCTTTTGACTACTCTTATAGCTTACATAACGCGACAAACTGTATGTGCTCAAGGTTCAGTGAAATACACGTAGCTTAAGCCGCTAACAGGACAATGCTATCTTTGCAAAGTAATAGATTTGTGGCCGTAGCGAAGGTTATTGTAAGAAATATATAGCTTAAGGTGAAGATTCAATAGCTATTAATTCATCGTCATTGTCGTAAAATAATGATAATAACCGTAAGACATTTTTGTACAAAAGACTACGGAAAACTGTGAAAGTACCACCCATAACCAAATATTTGAACGCAAAAGCCATTCACGTCGAAAGTAAAGCGCTTACGTCCTGCAGGGGTCTCACAAATATCAATGTGTACTCCCTCATTCTCACTTGTCATGCAGTGAACCTATGAGAAAGAAGCTGACTTCGCAAGGAAACCGGAGCACCGATGAAGTGTTGTAAGCGACAACAGAAAGAAAGCCGACAGTCCTCGGTAAATAGCTTTCATACTATCAGAACATTCCCACGTCATACGTTATTTCAAGCAATGACACAACGCAATAATTGTGTTTTGCAGCCAGCAGAGCTACATTGCAGCCGTGGTTTCAACAAGGAGCATAAATAGTATCGTAACTAACGCCCGAACGTACAAAACGAACAGGCATTGTGCAGGAAACCGGGCGTCACGAAGGCCAGTCTAAACAGAGGTCCCTCCTTTGGCATCTGCGATGCCGTCGATCACCTGGTGAAGCCAACTAGACGAGCCACGTTCGCTCACGCACGGCTAAACCAGTTTTGAGAAAGCGAGGAAAAAGCAGTGAGCTTTCTTTGCGATGGTCAGCGATGTTCCGCACGTCGCGCCGGACCGCAATCGAGCATGCCTTTGCTGCACGCTGCTGTTTATTGGCCAACATCGGCGGCCTCTACTCCGCCGACGATTGGAGAGAGGGTCCTGCAGCCAAGGGACGAGCCACATACGACGCGAAAGCGACTTGCTCCGACATTGCGCCAAGGTGTTTCATGGTGCGAGCAAGTTGAAATCTGTAGACACCTCGTCCATTTCTGCGAACCGGAAAGAGAAGCCTTTAGGTACGCGTAGGTATACGCATGACCACGTTCTGGAAACCACGAGAAGATCATGCAACTTAGGCATATTTATCATCGGTGATTATTGCGACGATTAGAGGAAGTGGATTATAGTTACCCTGTACATTTAAAAGACGCCTTAGGGCTTGATGGCCAATAAACCAAATTACCAATAGGAGATAGTTTTAGCAGTCGCTAAACAAATTCATCAGTACGCTGACAGCTTGCTCGACTGAGAAAATTGACCAATATTTTACGTAATCGCTTAATATCTACCGACTGACCGACCAATTGATTGACTGATCAACCAATTGATTGACTGACCGACTGACTAACCGACCAATTGATTGAATGACCAACTGACTGACCGACCAATTGATCGACCGACTGACCGACCGACCAATTGATTGATTGATTGATAGATAGATAGATTGATTGATCAGAGTAAAGCCACCAGCCTGATTCCCCACGCCGTGTTCTTCGTATAGCACCACTTCCCCATTTAAAGAAAAAAACGTTATTTTCCCTATGATTGTTGTGCGTACATCCTTTGTGAAGCGGTGCACCACTTCACCCCAATGCACGGCGCACGACGCCATGACACGACTTCTGATGAGGCCTTTCGTCTGCTGGCACGTTAGGTTATTGGCCTTAGCAAATGAAATTCACTTGCCACCGGTGCTTTTCACGGACAAACACAGCCACGCGGCACGAGTGAAAGTTGAGTGAACGTTTTCAGCATACTGCGGCCCTATCATTTATCATAAACGCCAAAAAAACCAATCTAAGCACCACGAGAAAAAAAACTGTTAAAGAACGAGGAAATTTCTGTCTGAAGTGCAATGTGCGATGGTAGAATGCATGGGCTTTTCCTCACATCCGCGTCCGTTTTCACCTCGGTTTGTATGATTCCCGAAGAACGTGGCATGAATGCTAACCGGCGACCATATCAACGCTTGGAACCTGAAAACCTCCGCGCGAGAAAAGAAATAAAAAAAAGGAAGACTAATGACACCGTCAGACTTAGTACGGCAATCTCGTGTCTTCTATGCATACGTGCGCGCGTTCTAACGTGGTTTTCAGAAAGGCCGAACTATATAAAAAATTATTTGCTTAAAAATTTTTCGAACATATCTTACGCCGGTTGTATCGGAGAGACGTGAGAAACTGTGGCTCAGCATAGCGAGAAAAATCACAAAGAATAAAGGCCAAGCACAAATATTTCGCAGTAATGATTTGTGTATATGCACAAGTGCATGCGGCGAAAAACTCGCGCCTTTCATGCGTCGTTTGTCATGCATACAAAGCAAGAGACAAATTTTTAAACAACAAAAAACAAGTTGTCAAGGCCCCGCGTGTACCAAAATGGTCGATCACATATTCCACCACAAAATTTGCCTTTGCCCATGTGGTATCTCAATCAAACTATTTCGTGTCGCTTAAAATACTGTCATAAAACGTGGCCAGATTTGTTGCTCATTTACATGCTTTTAGAAACGCAGCTCTTACTAATGTCACTGAAATTTTATCCGCAAATGTTTTACTGTCGATTACTGACCGCATACACAAGAGCTGTGCCCCTCCATAGCACCTTTGGTCGAAGTTGTATTGCAAAATAAATAAAATAAGTAAACAAGCCTAGTGAACACGGTAAGACTCCCGTCCTCAGTAAGAATAAAAAGACTATTGTGACAATGTATGGTGCGCACTTCTTTGAACTTCAGTGTTGACGCATTAAGAGACGCTAAGAGAAAACATGCGAAGCTGTTGTCCCAAAGATGGCAATGAAGCAACAAGTACAGAAACACTGACATTCTCAACTGCCTATGCATGTAGTTGGAGGGTTCCACAGATGAAAGCGGAGGACGGCACGGGTGGGGGGGAGTACCCCCTGATACCCCCCTTCCTACACACACCCTTCCACTGCGGGAATGCAGTAAAACGGAGGAGGCATGGCCACTAAAAAAAAGGGAAAACGTGGTGAGGTGCTAAAGGCTAGGGGGAGAAGGGGCTCACCGTGCACTTCTCTCCCCCCATAAGCAAAACACACCCGACATTGATAGAACCCGTGCATTATGAATGGTTTAGCAGTTAATGTACACAAAACATGCAGCCGCATTTGATAAAACGAGAGCAGTGCGTTCGGTAAGCAGGGATAAAGTCGACCTGACGTGAGGAAAGCATCAGTAAATACGAGAAGTCAGAGTGACTCCCACTGCTCGTTAAATTCACGCGCAGAAAAAGGCATATGAAGGGTTGAATAAATTTTCCCGTACCACCCGCATTCAAATGAAAGAAATGATTGTTATCTGAATATCTGAAAGATAACGTGTTAGACATAATCGAGAGCTCGATTTCAACAACGACGCGCCATAAACAGTTCTTTGCAGGGGACAATGAGTATTGACTGTCTGTGCATTTTGTGCACAACGCCTAGAAAGTAATAAACCTCCATGGTTGTCCAGAAAAAAAAAATGTCACGGCTATAGCAAATTTCTTAGAACCTATGAACATAATACCACGGTCGTCATCCCTGTTTTTGGAAAGTCGATCTATTACTGTATCTTTTTCGCAGTGAAAACAACCTGACATTGTTCACGTATTTTCCACAACTCTACGGGGAAAGATTACTTTATATGGAACTGCAGTAAGGAAACTCAGAGAGACAATTTCTTTTTTGCTGACTTTTTTTTTAGTCCTGAGAGAATTCCGCTGACGAAGTGTTCCTGGAACTTATCCCTAATAATTGCTACTCGATAGTCGATAACATTTTCATCTCTAATTTCCCTGTGTGGCTTTAAACGGCTGAAGGTCAGTTCTGTCAACTTCTGTGCGCTGTCTGGAGTCATCAGCAACATCTAACGCTTCATACCCTTCAACCCTCCAAAACCGCGAGAACTCGGCACAATAGTAACAAAACGTGAATAAAACGCGAAAGCGTCGACGTAAATATTCAAGTTAAATGTGGCCGCAATTTCACTTTTTAGAACAGTGCGCCATACTAAAAACAGCGAAGAATGCACATTTGACCGAAACCATCTATAACCGTACCCACATGCAGCTGCAACTTAAGTTCGCAGCTCGCGAACATCACTGTCAGCACAAGCAGCCGATTTACATTGTTATGAACACACGTGCGCGATTACAATGGTGTTCGCCGTTCTGAAAGTCAAGCTATTTTTTTTAGGCTTCTATACAAACCTGTTGACCTATAGCGCTGTCACGAGCTTCACAGTCGCTTTATGCAGCTCCAAATCGTAATGCGGTCACGCTATGCTGAGAAAATCGTAAATTACGCGGTTTTACGTGTCGAAACAACATTACACACATGAGGCGCACATATTACACATACATAACAAGAACCTCACAGTCTGCGACTGCGGCGGAAAAAGCATATTTAGTTAAAGATACATTTAAAGCTTATTGAATGTAGAAATCATAAAAGACAATGTTGCAGCAAAGCAAATTAAACAAGAATACACAGGCAACAGGAGATAAGTCATCTGAAGGGCACACAACTAATAGAAACAAAAGCATCAAGTGCCTATACCAAGTCACTAAGAAAGCCTTTCATAACAGTTCTAGCGATAATTAATTATTAATAATTTAGGATTTCATCACATTTTCATTCACGACCATTATAGTTTCGAACGCTCACGATATGTCTCCCACTAACTTGTCTCGTTTTCTTAAATCGCTTTATTATTTTTATTTATCTACCTATTTATTTTTATGCAATAAATACTCTCCTGTCGTTCTGCAGTCTGTTTGCACATGTCAGGGCTTGAGGGGCTGCGTATGTGGTTCGAATTTTGATTTTCTGAAGCGTTCATTGCTTTCTTATTTTTTCTTTTTCTTGTTGTGACACGATCGTTGTTATTGATTTGTTCACTTTGTTTTGTACTTGTTACTCTCACTTCTGCCTACAGCATCAGCTGGAGGCTAGCAGTATTGTGTAAGTAAATATATAACATAAATAACAGACGATGGGTTGTGCTTCAAGTTTACTGCGGTGAAAGGTGCAGTAAATAGTTTCATTAAGGGCCCTAGAAAGTAAAGGTATCTTTTTGTTAGCAAAAACGTAACTTCGGAGCACCTCCACGAGAACTCACGTTCTTTGCGGACGTAATGACGCCAAACTTTCTCAACACTGAGCCAGCGATTCCAGAATCAACGGCGTTAGATAGAAAAAAGATAAAGCTTTCTGAAGTCACCAGCTTTGCTAGCGAAAATATACCTTTAGTCCTACGAAGTGAAGGTACCTTTTTGCTAGCAAAAAACGTAACTTTGGAGCACCTCCACGAGAATTCACTTTCTTTGCAGACGTAATGACGCCAAACTTTCTCAACACTGAGCCGGCGATTCCAGAATCAACGGCGTTAGAAAGAGAAAAGATAAAGCTTTCTGGAGTCACCGGCTTGGCAGCGCATTTCTGGTCCCCCCGCTTTAACACATACACACACTCTACGACAGCGCCTAGTCAGCGGGTGAAAATTATAGTGCCCATATAGGAAAGCGTTCGTAGTTAAGTGAGGCGTTGCCTGCCGACAGAACAACCACGCGAGTTCGGAAATAGCCTCCGTTCGGCAGCAGCAGCCATAAATTGTGCCCCGCTGGCGTGGTCGCACTTTATAAAATGTCAAAGCTGTCGCTGGAGAACGTGTTGTGGCTTGAGGCGGGACAGCATATGTTTCCGCTTAGGAAGCAACGCTTTTTCGACTCGATGGGCTTAAGCGACGCCCCCGCAATAGATAAGGAGAAATATACGCTCCGTGAACTGGCCCACGTGCACCCATGCCCGCTCCCCTCACCTTGCCCACGCTGTGTCACCTTGTTACAAAACTCGCTGTACGTTGACAAGTGTCCAAAATGTTTTACGCACGAGCAAGCGGCGAGCAAGTGGCGAAACGGCAGCCGTGCCACGGATGTTCGGTGACGGTGTCAGGTGTGTATAGTGGTTTGTTAGTGCCAGCCGTGAAATTTCGATGGTTTCCTTGACACAAAACACACACCTCAATGCAAACGCACGTGCGTCATAGAGTTATATAAGCCATTCGTCCTGAGAATTGAGGATTTAAAATTAAAAATAAAACCTGCAACGTGTCATTCAATAAAGGTATTACGGTCCGCTATCACAAGTCGCGAAGGTTCTCTGAGCCTGATATGTCTCCCTTCTCGGAATCTGTAATTAAGTTCAGCGCACTAGCCGTGGTGGCGCTGTTTCTATTTTGTTCTTTTAACGAACATGAAGCCGCTAGTTTGACAAGGTTAGAATGAATGTGAGCATGCAATAAAAAAATGCAATTGATAAGTTCTGAGCCCTGCCTACTACCTTGTGCTTGATAGCCTATGTGCTGCTTCACGAACCTCACCGGTATTTGTTGACACTCAGCACAAAGTAAGAACTGATTTTATTTCTTCGAATGTACCAGGAAGTAGTCGCATGAGCTTATGTGCAAGATAATTAAAAACATTGACTTCAAGTTGAAGCGGCGAACTCACCAATCAATTTAGGTAACGTAATTCCTTAATTCCTAACCCCGCATCCACTACGCAAACAGACATGAAAATGTAGGCATACATACATTCCTGACCCTTAAACAAACCACCTCTAACCCCTGCTGCCGATTCTAAGACATATCAGGGGCTGAATTAGGAAAGCTATTTGCAAAAAGCTATTTGCATTGGCCAAGAAGGCAAGTTAGCAATGTGCTCAATATTACAAGTGACTGCCTCCTGCTTTAATGAGAAAAAACTAGCGTAAGATATCTTCTTGGAGCCAGCTATGAGTGATCACTATGACAGCAAGCCGAGACAGAGTGATTGTTCCAGTAGAGCTGATGGAAGATGCCATATCGCTGTGGTTCAAATTGACCCATTGGCAAAAATAAGTGCGTTTTATTTCAGTTGATTTCTGAGCAGCACGTTGCGCTTAATATGCAAGAGTACAGGCTCCGTAAAGAGAATTCTATTATAGGGCTGTAGTTGACAAAACTACAATAAGAGCGTGACGCATGCCATATAATTCCGGGAATTTCGACCACCTGGTGTTTTTTAAAGGTACACTAAAGTGAAACAAGGGGTCGATTTAGATTGATAAAGTGAACTCTAGGAACTCTAATGTCTCAACTTTCACCATGATAAGTTCATTACTTGATGAGAAAATGAAGGTTGAAGTTTCGTGTCTAAATGTCGCGATAAAATCTCCGCATGTGACGTCACTGATCTGAAAGTGTATTTGTTGTACTCTCACGATACTGGTTCGATGAATTTTTTTTTTGAAACTTCGTACGTTAGGTTTATGGCACCCGCAGACGACAGTTAACTTCGTTTTTACCGATTAGGAACTGCATAGGACCCAGCAGACGCCGTCAAAATTTTCTACGTCACGGTGTTTGGTGCGGGAAATTCAAGGTGGCGTCTCCACCCACACTTTCTTTTCATGCAATGGTTGACTTTACCGTTATCGCCTGGCAGTATAAGTGATGTTTTCAGGATTGTTTAATTGTACTTTAATGATATAAAAAAAATTTTCTCTTCAGCGTCCCTTTAAGGTGCACTCTGACATCGCATAGTACGCGGGCCTCCAGCATATATATCTTGCGTCTAAATTTAAAGAGATTCGAAGCGCTACATGAAGCGCCAGAGTCTCTGTAAACTACATTACCAGAGGATCGCTCTCATCGTCAAAATAGAATATATTTATGAAGCATAAGCCTAGTGTCTATGGCTACGGCACTGTGCAATACTGCACATGGCAGACACGTTTGATTTTATGTCGGCAACCTGGGAGCATTTAACGTGCACCATGGTAAATAACAAGCGTATCTGCAATCCACCAACACCGAAAGACTATCGCCACGGCGGATAATCGAACAACACATCATTTATCATTCAACACATCATTTATCAACACACATTTATCAACACATCAATAATCATTTATAACTCTCAACTATAGAGAGAACGCTTACACTAAAACACGTGGAGTGAGCAGCCGATGCAGCTCGTCGACCCGATCACAGCAGTCGCCTCTCCACCAAACGAGAAGGCTATATGCACCGTGGGAAATGGAGCACGCAGATCCCGTACCAACGAGTCGGATCATGCCAGGCGTCATTAGTAGCGAACCTGTCGACCGTCGAACTCTGCAGCGACCATCTGTTCATACAAAATCACAGTGATAGAGCTAATTGTCGTGACGACTTGAGCTACGCAGAAGCAGGCCTGCGAGGCGATCTTAAAGAGAGGCTCCCAGTATGTGGAGGGGAACGACGTTCGACTTTTGGATCACCGTGAATGGGAGCACTAACATCGAAGACGAAAGAAACTGTATCGCAAAGGCGGAATAATTAGCGAAAATATTAAAAGCAGCGTAGTAAACATCTAAATGCGCAAGAGAGTCGCGAGAAGTGCTAAAAATAGACACGCGCAAAAAACAGGTACAATGAAATCAGGTTGCTGATAAAAGATAACCAACATCAAACAACGCTGGTCACCAAATATTAATCCAGTGAATTCAACTGAGATGTGGCAACGCTGCCTGACATTTGTGTATATTAAACCCACATTAGTGCTTCCCCTTTACTCATCCAAGTCGGTACGTCAGCTTATCTCAATATATACCCCCGTATTCACTTCTCTACCTCCTCTCCCCCAACCACCTTACAGTTCTCGCACTTGCCCTCTCCTCCTCCAGCTTTGCGGTTGGAGGACCGCCTACGAAGTGTACACATATACACCCGCTAATGCAAGGCAGTCGTTGCCTTGTAGAACTTAAGAGTATACGACTTGAAGAGTTGGTACCAGCGGCCCTTTATCATCTCGTCTAGCCTCCATCTTTTCTGTTACCTGCCCTGTTTTGGAGTTTAGGTGGTTTATTTGTTTTCTTTAGTAACAATATATACATATATAAGAAACGATCGCCAGGGAATGCTCGTTCCCGGTCCAGTGATAATGAAATCTACAGGTCATGTGCAGACTTTGTCCTCAATTACATGTCATGATTCATAAATAACAGAAAACTTCATAAAGTACACTTAATGAATGTACGTAGGTCAGAGATCCTAGTTCTCAAGAAAAAAAAAAGTGTTTAGCACAATGTTTGAAGTCACATGCGATTTTGCTCCACCGGGGTGTTCTAGTGGCTAAGGTACTCGGCTGCTGACCCGCAGGTCACGGGATCGGATCCCGGCTGGCTGCGGCGGCCGCATTTCCGATGAAGACGGAAATGTTGTAGGCCCGTGTGCTCAGATTTGGGTGCACGTTAAAGAACCCCAGGTGGTCGATATTTCTGGAGCCCTCCACTACGGCGTCTCTCATAATCATATGGTGGTTTTGGGACGTTAAAACCAACATAACAATCAATCACGTGCAATTTTAACATGTGGGGCGTAAATTATTCAAGATTTGTATGCCACTGACAATAATTGCTCTTTCACCGTGTAAATTATAACATTTTGGTAAGTTGAGCTTGCCTATCGGAGCATGCCCAGCATTGCGTCGTGAAAAAGTAAGTCATTACTAGGAATACGAAAGTAATTGCACAATTTTTCAACTGAAATTGGTATCTTATGATTACATAGTGCCTGAACTGATAGCCCATGTTGTTTTTGGAAAACTTATTGATCGATATGGGGGGTTTAACGTCCCAAAACCACCATATGATTATGAGAGACGCCGTAGTGGAGGGCTCCGTAAATTTCGGCCACCTGAGGTTCTTTAACGGGCATCCAAATCTGAGCACACGGGCCTACAACATCCCCGCCTCCATCGGAAATGCAGCCGCCGCAGCCGGGATCCCACGGCCTGCGGGTCAGCAGCCGAGTAGCTTAGCCACTATACTACCACGGCGGGGTGTTTTTGGAAAATGTCGCGAGATGTGTCACTTTCTTTAATTCCCAACATTAGAAATCATTTAACTATATGTGTCAATTGACGTATGCATGTGGGAGGTGGTGGCCAGATACTGCACCAGGGTGGCCAATCCTTCTCTGGTAAGGGAGTGCGTTGCCGGTGGTGGTCACCGGTGAGGCCGCACCCCAGGCCTCTTAATATGAGACTTTCTTGGGCACTCTCTGGAGAAACTTCAGGCCTCGGAGACTCGACGTTCGAGAAATATTGTCACCATTCTGGTATTGCTACCTGCAAATGAGACGTCTCGTAGGTTGCTTTCAATATGATAGGCGGTTTTTAAAGACGTAAAAAAGTGACAAAATTATAGCATAATAAGGGTCAATCCAACGACATTATTATAAGGCACGCTATACAAACAGAGGACGCGTCGAAGCAGTGAAGAGGAAACTTGGGATAGGCAAAAATCGGATGTATGCACTAAGGGACAAAGAAGGCAAAATAACTACCAATATGGATAGGATAGTTGAAATAGCGGAGGAGTTTTACAGAGATCTGTACAGTAGCCGGGACAACCACGACCTTAATACTATAAGAACTAGCAGTAACTCAAATGACACCCCACCAGTAATGATAGAAGAAGTCAGAAAAGCTTTGGAGAGCATGCAAAGAGGCAAAGCTGCTGGTGAGGATCAGGTAACATCAAATCTGCTGAAAGATGGAGGACAGATTGTGTTAGAAAGACTAGCCACCCTGTTTACGAGGTGTCTCCTGACGGGAAGAGTACCAGAGTCTTGGAAGAACGCTAACATCATCCTAATGCATAAGAAAGGAGATGACAAGAACTTGAAGAATTACAGGCCGATTAGCTTGCTCTCTGTAGTATAAAAGCTATTTACAAAGGTAATTGCTAACAGCGTTAACAAAAAAAAAAGAGTTCAATTAACCAAAGGAATAAGCAGGATTTCGAACAGGCTACTCAACAATTGACCACATTCATACTACCAATCAGGTTATTGAGAAATACTCAGAATATAGCCAACCACTATACATAGCCTTCATAGATTACGAGAAGGCGATTGATTCAGTAGAAATATCAGCAGTCATGCAAACACTGCGGAATCAGGGCGTCGATGAAGCATATATAAACATCCTGGAAGAAATCTACAGGGAATCAACTGCTACCATAGTTCTTCATAAAGAAAGCAACATAATACCAATCAAGAAGGGTGTAAGAAAGGGGGACACAATCTCCCCAATGCTATTTACCGCGTGCTTACAGGAGGTTTCCAGAAGCCTAGAATGGGAACAGTTAGGGATAAGAGTTAATGGAGAATACCTTAGTAACCTGCGCTTCGCCGATGTCATTGCATTGCTGAGTAACTCAGGAGACGAATTGAAACTCATGATTACGGAGTTAGACAAGGAGAGCAGAAAGGTAGGTCTTAAAATTAATCTGCAGAAAAAAAAGAGCAGCACTTCGAGATAGGTAATAGTCCACTTCAAGTTTTGAAAGACTATGTCTACTTAGTGCAGGTAATAACCGCGGAGCCAAACCACGAGATTGAAGTAACTAGAAGAATAAGAATGAGGTGGAGCACATTTGGCAAGCACTCTCAAATCATGACAGGTAGATTTCCGCTATCTCTCAAGAGGAAGGTATATAACAGCTGTATTTTGCCGGTACTTGGCTACGGAGCAGAAATTCTTCATTACATTAGATTGTAAAAACTTTAGCTAATTCTTTATTGATATTGTATAACTTTTTTAGTTACACTTTTCCGAAGTGCCTTTATAAAATCTTTCTTTTTTGTACCCAAACTAGCCTATGGCTATGGGTCCACGCAGTGTATGCAAATTTTTTGTAAAAAGTGTGACCAATGAAATTCTATTCAATTCAATTCAAACCTGGAGACTTACAAAGAGGGTTGAGCTTAAGTTGAGGACGACGCAGCGAGCAATGGAAAGAAGAATGGTAGGTGTAACATTAAGAGACAAGAAGAGAGCAGAGTGTATTAGGGAACAAACGGTGGTTAACGATATCATAGTTGAAATCAAGAAGAGGAAACGGACATGGGCCGGGCATGTGGCCCGTATACAGGATTGCCGCTGGTCATTAAGGGTAACTAGCTGGATCCTGAGAGAAGGCAAGCGGGTTATGGGGGAAACGGAAGGTTAGGTTGGCAGATGAGATTAAGAAGTTTGCGGGTATAAATTGGCAGCAGCAAGCACATGACCGAGTTAACTGGCGGAACATGGGAGAGGCCTTTGTCCTGCAGTGGACGTAGTCAGGCTGATGATGATGATGATGATGATGATGATGATGATGATGATGATGAACCATATGTGTCATGTTTCAACTCTTATTGATTATACATTGGCAATAACTTGCGGACATTAGCCATACTTTAACAATCTGAAGCCAATGTACGCCACTGCCAACCAGGGCGGGTAGCAAGCGTATGGATACGGTACACCAGGACATCTCCGCTCGCCGTTCACCATTCACAAATTACAAAGGCTGACGCTCTCTCGCCTGTTAAAGAAAAAGAAAGGGCCTGCCAAAAGCACGCGCCCCCTAGAAAACGCACTCGCGCTGCACGAAGACGTGGGTCCACATAAACGCCGTATGAAAAGGGGGGAGAAGGACATTCGCGCGGCAGAGGCGCCTCTCGGAGCAAACAAGCAAGCGAGTGCGCACATGGCCGGGTTACGTCACGCGTGAATTGAAGCGGTCGTTCGTCAGTGGCGCTTCTGTCGTCGCTCAAAGAGTGCGACGCCTTTGTGAAGGGAAGACGTCGGCGCTCGACCACTCGATCCCCCGTGGTGCTTATTTCGGTGCACTTTCCACACCGCACCCCAGCGCGGCGCGTGCGCGAAGGCCTCGCTGTTTGCTTGCTGTGGCGCCGAATTCTCCACCCTTCATCTTGGGGCATATCGCTTTCGCAGCGCGCTAATTGGCCGAGCGAGCGGAAGCTGGTGTCGCGAGAGCAGTCTCGGAGCTCTCATACTTACGATATTTTGCCCTTCGCACTTATATACTTCTGCAGCAAGGACGTAGCCAGAAACCTTTTCCGAGTGGAGATTGGGGGAGAAGAGGAGGAGGAGTTTCAACCATACTTTATGTCTGCATGTCGTGCCAATGCACATGCGAACCTGAAAAATGTCGACAGACTAACTTTACCCCCTCCCCCCCCCCCCTTTCAACGATACGCCCCTGTCCTGCACTATGCTTACTACGAGAACACCCATAGCTTAAAAAAAAAAAGCTAGACACCTTAATTGAAAGTCTCGGTGAGGAGTCGCGCTAGTATTTAGAATTTAAGACAGTGCAGAGGTTAAATAAATGATCAACCGCATTTGAGGCCCCTTGACTTGACTCCATCTGTCCGGGGAAGGCAGCGATTGTGACTGGTTTAGAAAGTAGTGAGGCCTACAGAGACGAAGGAAAAGGGGCACTCCAACAAGACAATGACGGAGTAACCGTGACTTATCAAGAAATCGCGTATTTTTTTTCCACCATATCACACTCAGCGCATAAGCCAAACGAATCCTGCTTACCCCCTGTTAAAAATGCATGTATGTTATTGTGCTGCATTAAATGCCGGGACACTGTTTAAGGCAATAAACTAGTAACAGAGAAGCTTTTTAAGATAGCCGCAAGTTGTATGCCTTATCACGAATAATAAACGAATACCTACCAATGAAATTGTGCAATGTTCAGTTCCAATGGCGGAGTCGCAGCAAGTTTTCTGCTAGCTTTAGAGCAAGTGTGTTCAAATGACAGGGTGACGGTGATAGTTGCAAATTTCAACAGGCACGGCCGCTGGATGAAAATGCGCTTTTTAATCCATTGGCCCTGCAACAGGAGAGTCGAAGTGGATTCAAATCGAGAGTCATTCCGTGGAGCAGGGATGCTGTGCCAAAATCGGCGGTGCGTACCGGTACTCGACGTGGCGGACTACAGCGTAAACGTTGGCCTGCTTGGCGGTGCTGCCAGTAGTCACTTGTTTTGGTGGTAATGGCGTACGACATGGAGTAGTAGGCAAACGGCGCAGCATTGTTTCCGCTGTTCGACAGCGACACCTTTGAGTCGGATGTTCCTGCACCGGCGATTCATCGAACAGTGACGGCGACGCGCTGAAACTGCTGCTCACCAGCGGGGATTAGAACCGAATTTGACAGCCGAATGGAATAACTGTATGTACGGTACTTTTAGCAAATCGTGCCCTCAAAAGATAGACCTTCCGCTTCCGCCTTGCTCCAGCGGAAGCGGAAGCACGTGTTCTGGAGGTGTTTGCTACACCGGAGTCGAGCGGCCACTCGCAGAGTCTGTCGGCCACTCCAACTCTGTCATTGGAATTCAACATAAGCTTCACTTCTCACAACTTCCACTGAACAGGAAGAAGGTAACAGTTGGCCCAACAAATAACTGCGAAGCGACGGCGAAGACCGTACAACCAGAGAGGAACGGGAACAGCCGCGGCGGCGAGAAAACCCCCGAAGCGTTGGAAGGTTTGAGACTACAACGGGCCCGTGCCGCGTCTGTGACTGTCTGCGGCTTAACTCGGACATCTGCACTGAAAATCAAGGTAGAAACAGAAAACAGAACAGTACATCGTCTGTATAAGGTCGAGTAAACTACACCACTCGGAACGGCTTTCAGCTCTCCCATAGTAGAGTACCAAGTACTGTAAATCGTTAACAACTTTTTTCTAAACACACACAGAAACAGCCTAACATCACACAGATTAAGCCTAGCAGCGACCTGGAAACACCCTTTATCACCTAGCTAAGGTGAACATGCTAGAAGCAACCAGGTTATTCTTCAGAATCATCCAGCCTCGCTGTTTAAAGGCTTCCGCGGCTTACTTCAAGCTTTGTCATTTTTTTCTCACAAGACAGGACAATGTTTGCTTTAGAGTAATAAGAAGTTGTGCCAATATGTCATGTACACTTCGGTTCGCTCTTCGTGAGACCCATTAAATCGTTGTAACAGACCACAGTTCAGAAATTTCTCTTTGAAAGTTAGTGCAGTTACTATGCTTCAAAATCATTTCTACACCTTTTTTTTTCGTGGAAAATTTATTTATTTATTTTTGAAGTTTATACAAGCAACGTGCAGACTGTTCAACTGCACTGCTTCAATTTCATTTCAACAAGTCAACTAGAACTAAAATACTGCATGCCTTTCTCATCTGACATTTGCGGTCATCTTCCCACTCCGAGATAAAGGCTATAAATTTTCGCTTTCAATTCGTCGAGTATGGTGCACAGTATATTCTGAAACGTCCTCATATATAAATTTTTAGCCTACACTCGTTGTGGTACAGGAAGATGCAAAGGATGTACCGACAATCTGCAGTTCACGCCTTGAGAATACTATAGGTCAGGCACTCGCGCCCACCTTCATGACCAGGAATCCACGTGACAACTCGACCAATATAAATATTCTCTCGCACAGCTTCAAGCGGCTGATTATCCATTAAATTCGTGTTTCCTTTAAGTATTAGACTGGTCATTAAGTGAGTTGGTGTGGATGCATCATCAAGAAAACAAGATACAAAAAAAAAGCTAAACGTTCACTGCACGAACACAAGAATTCTGTTCGTGCGATAGAAGTCTTAATTTACTTTTGCCGCGTTGTTTCCTTAATATCTTTGTTACTATCCCCAACATTTCATATACATACTTCCTGAGTGTAACTACTCAAACGTAAAGTTAGAATCAGCCGCTTCAAGAAATTAATCATTTGCGCCAAGCAGCTTAGGAAGTTACAAACAAGACAGGTATACAAGCTTTTGACATGTTTACCGTGATCTGAAGAGATAGGAATTAAGCGAAAGGTGGCCTTCAACAGACCGCTTAATTCGACATCGTTTGTTTGTTTGTTTGTCTGTGCGTGTGCGTGCGTGCGTGTGCTTGTGTGTGCGCGAGAATATAAATGGTCTTTCGCTGCAGCAACCAAGTTATTGCTGACAGCTTCTGTGATACGAAAATAGAGGTTCGTTCATTTATTTATTAATGATAACCGGCCACCAGATTCAAGCTCTAGATAACAGAAATTTTTGTACTGTAAAAATTGCGATAAATTGGGCCATATTATCTTATCTTACACAATTTTGAACATGGTAGGAGTGTAAATTTTTAATGACGATAGTCTTTCTTGGGATACTTTAACGCAGAAATTTTGGTCTCTCGGTTTATCTGTGTGTTTTTCTGCTTCTGTCTCCCGATACAATAAAATGGCGAAAGTTTAACTCCTTCCAAAGCGACCAGTCATCTTGATCTCGTTTTCGCGTTCATACGTGTTCACATAGTCAATCAAAACATAAATATTACGCATGTTTTCTATCGTCTTTAGACGCCCTTTGCCAGCGAAGTACGCCGGCCGATACGCCGTCAAGTTTTTCCATCTGAATGTTCCAAACACAGCGGCTAGACTGCCGATTTAAGATAGCTATTCGAGTAACAGAGGAAAAAGTACCCGCGCACGCAATAAATTTCACAAACAACGAGCAACATCCTTGGGCGTACAGCGCAAATGCGGCCAAGAGTAATGCGCAAAAAAAAAAAGCATTAAGATTGCGCATTTCTTGCCGTACTTTGCAAGCATGTAGCGAAAAATATACCAGTTTCGCGCTGTACTTGGCGCCTCAACAAAATAATGCAGCTGCTCTAAAGAACGATAGTATCAGCATGGAAATGTGCGAGGCACCGAAAGCGAGCCCGAACACCACGGATTGTTTTTTTTTTTTTTTTTCATCCTCCCTCTCGTCTCTCTCTCTCTCTCTCTTCTTTGCACTCCGGCTGTGTTTGTGAATATCCCGCGGCACGGTTACTTCCACAAGAAATTTCGAGTGCCCGTGTACGCTGTAAACATAAATTTCGGTAGTTGAAGCACCACACAAAATTAACGCCGTAATTTCTTTATTTGCGAACATGCCCAACAGCGCATTGGTTCAGCCATAGACGGGGGGAGGGAGTTATGGAGGTTCCCTCCCCCCCGTTTTTTTTATCTTGCATCCCTACAGGAGATGCACATGCATGCATTAAGGCAGTTGAACGCCCTGCCTCTTCTGAAAAAAAAAAAAAAACAACATCTGACTACAACCAGCCACAGGGCCATCATCATCATTATTGGGGAAGTTGGAAGTTGGGCACAAACCTTTGTGAAATAATTCTGCAGTCTCGCAGCCAAGCAAACATATCGATTACCAATGCTAAGCAATAATCATTAGAACTTTCATCGGTTTTGATGACGTATCGCCAAAGTATTGAATTCTCGGTCAAAATGTGAGGTAGTGACACTTCGACGACATAGCTCCGCAAGTTTGCAACCCAAAACTGTAGACTACAGTGACTGCATAATAATAGTGTCATATTACTGGCATCACACATAACTCTGCCTTAACTTTCTGCACCACAGTAAAATCCCATAAGCTCTCAAATATCCTAGGTATGTGTTTTACTAAAAGTGAATACGAAAGCGCGAAGTAACCATTCACTTTTCTTTTATCGTTGAAACTGTGAACACGGTGGTTTTCCGACGACGACGTGCACTTATTCCATGCGCTCAATATGCATCGAGGTCACATCTTCATTCAAGGTCACATCGCAACTGCATTCGAGAAGGCCGACGAAAGAAACGCAACACGCAATCGGCGAGGTAAACTCTTCACCAAGAAGTCACTCAAAACCCAGCATGCAATAATGATCCGAGTGAACTTAACTGCGTTGGTTCATTGCACGCGCTGAGCGGCAATTTCCAGCGAAACGTCAGTTCGGGCGAACAGATTTCCATATCCCGGAGTCAGCTGTAATGTTCGCGTTCTTCTTTCAACGAACCCTACACACCGAGACGTGGAGAGAATGTATACACATGCACCCTCGGGGCATTCCCGTGGGGTGGCAACGACGTTTCTCCGACGATGACTTTTTCCTCCTAACCCGAAATCACCACTCGAAATCGACAGAGCGTGTGCAAAAGTGACGCTGCATAAGGCGACGTGCCTCTCTTTCATCCATCGCGGAGCCGACGCACTGTATTTGCGAACGGCGCTTTGCCAAATCACAAGCTGCACCTGCGAACGCTGGCAACGAAGTCGCCCCGACCTGCGAGCGATCCTGACACACCTGTCTATTCTTGTGCACTCAATGTTTAAGCGCTTGAACGCGAGCTATGCGAGCACGTTTCGCCGAAAATTCACTTTGATTCTGTGTAAGCGGAAACGCATTTGTCGGGGTTTTACATCCCGACAAATGCGTCGGGAGAACAAGAACCAAGTAAGGAAAACAAAGTGTTGCTTACCAGCTACCTCAGGTTTTAAATACCCTTGCAGATCAATTGAACTTTAGGGCTCGTAGTGCGACTTTCAAGAAACAAATAAAGAACTTATTCATAACCACCGGTCTACACTATCGAAACTACGTAATGGAGTATCATGCCTCTGCAAATACTTAAATTGTTCATAAAATTTTATGTCAAATATACGAGTGTATACAGCGCGATTCATTGTATACGCATGCATTTTGTGTGTTTTTAGTTGTTTCATTGATATCGTATAGTTGTGAATTTTTACGAGAGTGACCTCTAATTCTTAAAATGTGTTATGTAAACTTCTTATGCTATTTATGTTTGAATTTTGTGTGTACAATTGCAGGTTGCTTGAAACCAATGTATTGAATATATATATTGTTTGTCAGTGCTGATGTCTAAGCTTTGCACTGTCACGGACTGCGGAGGGACAAGGGCCTTTGTCAGGCTGTTCGCCTTTAGCCCTTTGCCCCTGCAGTGAACTCTGTATCCGGCTTACTGTAAATAAAAGTACTACTGCTACTACTACTAAAACCACGATATGATTACGATGGACGACGTAGTGGAGGAGTCCGGAAATTTTGACAGCTAGATTTTTTTAATGTACACCTAAATTCAATACACGAGCTTCTATCATTTGCACCTCCATCAAAAATGCAGCCGTCGCGACCGGGATTCGATCCCACGACATTCTGTGCAATCGTACAAGTCGTACTGCAATATCTGAATGTGGTGTCCTACCTTTCGGGCAAAGTGACGCGTTCTAAAGTTGTAGACAAGTTCAGTTACGCTAGTTATGCTTGTTTAGGTTAGATTACATACAGAACGCCCTAGAACGACTGTTGGTGTTTCTCCAGTGTAGTGTTCGTGCAGATTCGCGAGTGTTATAAAACATTCGAACAGTACCGAACTAGCCCAGCTAAATACAATAACCGGTATTGTTAGTCCAGGCAGGGTCTGTTAGTCAAGAGTCCGGGCGTATATTTTCACGAGAGCATCGGATGGCAGGCACTACAAGCACTGCGCCCAACTCTTCCGATGGGGACAGGCACCGATGGAAACAGCGATAAGTCGGCGATGGCTTCCTTCGAGAGGGCACCCCAGGAACCTATCCCCCTCTTCACTCTTTAGCCGGCGTGTCGTCGACACCCGAGAGGCGCCATGGGAGGAGCGCTGGGTCGCGCACGGGGTCGGGAACGCAACAAGGGGGGCCGCTTCTTAAGTGCGTCCCCTCCCCTCTCATCGAGTGACAGAGAGACGCCCGGCGAAAACGTGCGCGGGCCCCGGCAGGAAAGCGAGCTCGGTCGGGGCTGCGAACACTCAGCCCCGACTGCTCACAGAAGCCACCGAGAAAGCCGCCCCGACGCCAGAATTGTGCAACGTCGTGCGATGAACAGATTGTGGGGCGGAGTACGGCACAAACCGTGCTTCGGGGGACGACCAGAAAAGTGCGGTTGGAAAGTCGATTAGGAAAATTCGCTACGCATGGCTGCCACTCAGTTCAAGAATAAACGGTGATTTGTTTGCGGGTGTGCGGGGGGATTTTACCGTTAGCACATTCCCCAAGACTGGCCACTGGGGTAGGTGCGTTCGAAAAGAGCTGTCACACAACAGGGTCAGAGTATAGAAATCAAGAGTGTGTATTCTCATCGTAGTACCGCACATTGCTAAGGTGACGCAGGCAGAACCGTACTTGGTGCCAGCGCTACAGAAATGCGATATGATGTACACTCGGGGAATGGCCCCGAATGGTTGTAAATGCTTGCAGATAAGCTTTATGAGGCTCATAAGGTGAAGACGGGACACTAAACTTGAAGTACAAGCAATAATCCGGGCGTGAAAGAAACACTTATAGAAAAGAGCGACGTTATACCTATAACACAGTCGAATGAACAAAGCACACGCTATTCCGTCGAAGTGCGCTAGACGAACAAAGGTTCAGTCTAGCAAGGTTGAAACTTAAGCAAGTTGGTAGGGCACCATGACAAGGCGATTGCAGCTCGAAACAAGGACCAAGAAGGACAGCAAAGCAGAATCACCTGTGCACACTGTGTCTCACCTCTTCCTGCTGCCTCTTTCATTTACTTGATTTCGTTGGGAATCCGGTATATTCGAGTATGGTGAATGAATGCAGCTTATTGTTCTGGCCTTAAGTTCAGCACTCCACCTGCTCGTTCAGTGGTCCAGACAATTTGTCTGGGAAGCGCAAGTCACGTCCTTTTGTGCTGACCTAACCTGTAACATCCTGCGCTAAGCCGGCTGGACGTTAGGGTGTGCGGGTCAATTTACCAGATTATTTGTCTTATTCCCTCCTATGGCTAGCCTCGTGTTATAATAATGCTGCTTATTTCTGTGAAAAAAGGGGTTTAAGGCAAGTGCATTGACGTGTGTGGAAGCAAAGCGATGGACGGACTTACTCACACGCTACACATTGAACTGTCCGAGACTCATTGATATTTATTTGATTGCTTTCATTTCCAGCACTTGTATTTACTACTAGTCTTGTCAAAGTTACGTTTAGCGCTTGACTGAAATAACTGTCAAGCTTTTATCAAGCATTGGTTCCACGAGTTATCGTGCACGAACCAACAAATACAGTCATTCAACGACCGAAATTTGGACGAAATGACATTTTATTATTATTATTATTATTATTATTATTATTATTATTATTATTATTATTATTATTATTATTATTGAACGTAACTAACAGCAACGCTCACCAAAATTTACGCATAGTGAGCACAGGACACGACGGAGTTTAATGACCGAGCTGCTTGAAGAGACCGATCAGTGAAACATTTGCACATGACCCGCCAATAACGAGTAAAAACCAAGGTTGACAGATTGGCAAAAAACGTACGGCAACCCGGCTTCCACCATAGCGGCAAAACAGCAAGAGCAGCGACCCCTTTCTTGACGCCGATAAGCCATGCCGCGGAAGTTCCGCCTCACGCTACCTATCGTCGCACGTGCAGTCTTGCGGCGGCCCGGACGGCAGCGACATGCAATCTCCGGGACGTTGCCTCATCGAAGCATGGACGATGGAGGAGTGCAGTGCCTGCTTTTTCTTAATTTCTCCCGTGAAGCAATCGCCTAAATTCATGCCACACTATAACATATAAAAATGAGTCCCTTGTAAATTTACTTCTTTAGTTCATTCACAGCTAGGGTCCCGTTCCGCACAGATCATTCCGTTTTCCGGTGTAGTATGCAAAGGTTCATTTGCAAGCGATCACGTACTATGCCCCATAAGCTAGTTAACCAAGTGTTCCACACTCGCCGTCGTGGTTACGAGTGGGGCTGGTGACACCCCTAGGTTTACACTAAAGAGCCAATGCGTGGACAGGTGGACGACCACAATAGGTAGAGCATCGATCGCATTGTCCTAAGTACGGTTGCCACCGGCGGCAAGTCGGCTTTTGATCCGCTTTACATTCTTCACATTTATGTTGTTACACACGAAGAAGACTAGGACGTACACGGCTGAAGGGGCCGTTTATTAGGTCGCAAAGGGGAGCGCAGGAGCGGCCAACAGGTTGATGATCACAGCGTGGTCGTCGTCCTCTCTTTCGCTGCAGCTCTGTGCCACCGGCACGTTTACGTCTCTTCCTTTTCCTTCTAAGTATACACAGCAATATCATTACTACACTGCATGCAGTGAAACGCTGCACACAATGCCGTTTATACTCTCCTTGTTTTCATTGTTTGTTTGTTTCGTTAGATAGTGCCTAACGAACAAAAAAAATGAGCCTTTAATTAATTCGCCTTCTTTCATTCACTGTATACTAACCGTAGACAATGAACAGATCGCGTATATGAAGAAACCACAATGAATCGTCTTTGCTATCTTTCGGCTAGAAGACACTTTTAGTGCCGGAGGAAGCCGTGGCAACGCGTAGCGCCGAAACGAAAGCCGTAGGAATGCTATACGGTATATACATGAATGGCACTGTCGTTGCCCGGATGTTCACAGAGAACGGTAGATACGTAGCGCATCAACGCCCGGCGTGCGTCAATGAGCACACAGAACATGAGTTAGCGGGAGAAGGCCTTCGCGTGTGCGACACGAGCACGCATGTGTGGCTTCGTTCGAATACGAAGCAGTCACGGAAAGCAGCGCTTCGCGTTTGCCAAGAAAGGTGCGCTGCGGCTTACAGACGTCATGATAAACCACGGAGGTAACTAAGCGCGACCAAGTACGAGTGCTTTCGGCCGGAACGTGCTTTTCACACGCGCCCGTAAGTCCTGCAAGTTACTGCAGGATCCTATTTATTTCAATAGGATGGCAAGGTGGGCTAGTTGGTTATTCATAATTGTTCAGCTAACTGGGAGCGCGGGAGGAACACAGACAAAAAGAAAAGAGGAGGCACACGAGCACTCGTGCTGTGTGCCTTCTCTTTGCTTTGTGTCCGTGTGTCCCCCGCGCTCCCAGTTAGCTGTCCTATTTATTTATTTATTTATTTATTTATTTATTTATTTATTTATTTATTTATTTATTTATTTATTTACAGATATACTGTCAGCCCTAAGTTCTCTAAATCCTCGTCTAACCAAAGCAGTGGGCTTTGTAGTTCAAAACGAAAGCCTTGCGTCATCGTCAAGACCTTCAAAACACGCTGTCCAAACCTCCAGAGCAGTCTGCGTCGACTCGGTTCTAATCACGAATGACAACGCGTTATTTTAATGGTCCACACAGGTGCCGCAGAGAGCCCTCTTTCCCCAATGTACTGAAATACTGTATCTATGGCCAAGCGCGCATTGATGGGCAATATAAGACGGAATCAGACATGCGTATCACACCAAAGTGTTTTCTACGTTTTACTCGCATACTGCGTGAATACGAACCAAACGCGTTGAAATGTTGCAACGCAGTTTTTTTTTTTTCGTTGAACATTGTCTTGGCGGGGCGTGGGTGTTCAGGCAGGGTAACGTCTTGAAACAAGTTCATCTAGTTTAATTATTTCTCGATGCGTTGCTTTACTTCTCACTGCTGACGTGCATTCCTACACCTCTAAGAAACGGACGACGCAGCACCACAGTTTTGTTATGGAACACCGCAAAATACGCCGTCAAGTATGCAAAATACCTCAGCGCGAACGAGCTTCAAGTATTTGCGCAACAATCAATGTACTGTCGCAACACGGCAAACCTTTTCATTAAAGCTAGGCAATGTGCGAGCGGATGTGCAGTCCTTCATCAACTATCATGAACTATAGAAAAGCTGACTGGTTCAAAACCTAATTTTCGAATGTACGCCAGTCATGCGACAGAGGCGCACAGCTGACGCTGCAATAATGGCGTAAGAATTCCTTGGTTTCTTTTGTTTCTTTTCTCTTGTTCTGGGTTCTCCACCATTTGCATTTCAAACGAAGGCACGTATTTGAACACACGAGCCAGCTTGTTCAGGAGAGCTTTGCATCTTGCGAACTCAAGCCGCCCGTTTTCTTGCGCAACTTGCCTGCAGCTTCGATTTAGTAAATGCGTCGCTACATTCGCGTATTCCATTCACGATCCGTCTTGACCCTGGAATACGCACGCGACTGATTGCGTGGTTCGAGTTTCCACTCAATCTTGTGCCGTGCATTGCATCGGCGTAAGTTGCGAATTTGTCGGCGAGGCCCGTCACGACGCTGTTCATAGCAGGAAAACTTGGAATGTCAACTGAATCGTAACAAGAGTTATCGATTTTCTTGGGTGGTGTAGTGGCGTAAGCTTCAACGGCAACTTTAAACTAGGTACACGCCCAGACACACCGCAATTGCATATATATTATTTTGTTGCGTAATGAATTTGTTTGCGGCACTACAGTTTAAATGTAGAATTCTACGAATGCGCGTCATTGATGCTTCCGTTCGGTTCGGCGCTGTGCGTATAGAAAACGATGCACAACTGCTCGACTCGAACCACTGTACTTCATTCGATGTCATGTCACCTCACCGGAAATATGACAGATGGGCCTTCCATGTTAAAGCAAAGAACTACAAAATAATGACATCGTGCTCGAATTTTGTGCTAACGTAACATGTGCTTTGTCAAACCACCCGACAATAGAGCTCCCTAGGTTATAACAACAACAATTGCTTGACTTTTATTTCCCAAAACGATATTATCAGGCACGTCATAGCGGAGGGCTCCAGGAAATTTCGACGTGCACATAAGCCTTACTTCTTGCAATTCGCTTCCGTTGCCGCCACGGCTGGGATTCGATCCTGCGACCTTCAAGTCGGCAGTGAAGCTCCTTAACCGATAAACCATGCACTGTGGCGGGTATTGAATCGCTTCGAATACAAATGTTCAGGAGGTCATGCGTCCGCATTTTAGTCTCTGAGAGAGGCACGCTTTACATTTGGCTCCGTATTTCGCGGTGCCGATGAAAGCATCTGCACTTGAAGAACACTCGGAGCTTGCGGTCGATACAGAGCAGCCTATTTTGGTTACGCGCCATCGAACAAATGAATCTCGGCTCACGCGATGGAAGGCACACGGTGAGCTATAGTTCGACAGTGACTTCGAGAACACCTCTCGTTGCACTGAACGACAGCCAGGACCACGACGGTAAATGAGTATACCGCCTTTTGATTCCGTGCTTCTTTCGCAACGGGAATGCCACTTTCTTTCGCGTACGCATGTGAACTTTTTTTTTAATTCTGAAATAACTCGACAGCACTTCGCAAATTATTCCTGCCATATAATAGAGTCTCGGTACGAAAGTTTAGTCAACTGGTTCTCTCTCAAGATTCCTCGACTCATTCCATTAAAATATCGCAATATCGCTAGGCATTCATAACTGATTCCGCTATCCCTATATTGTGCAAGCGATCGCCCTTAGAAATCGCCACGAACTTCATACGCACGCTCTAAAGCTGAGGAGAAAATAAGGGCTGGCCTCTCCGTTGTACAGCGCGCGTATACTCGCGACTGTGCGAGAGTAATATTGAAGCGGGTGAGATACTGCGGGTGTGTATAGTGCGGGTTGCTGCCTGCCTGCCTGTCTGCTTCAGAGATAAGGGTCCGGGACCAGGTGCGCTCACAAGCACTGGAGTGGATCAATAGTGGAAACCATTAGCATATTATGCGTCCCTCTGGAACGGAAGCACTTTGCCCCCGCACCCATGTACCACTCCTTTAACTTCGAAATGAGAACGTCAAGGCATTCCGCGCGCATTCGCGTAGAGTTTTTAAAAAAACACTGGCCCAGGCCGGCCCCGGCTGCAGAGCCGAATCAGAATTCGAATGCGAAGGAATACGATTAGACGCCGCCAACGTCGTCCTCGTTGGACCATTACGACTCGCGAATTCGTCCATATATGGAAAGTAGATATGACAGCCGCACAGTGGCACAGTGTACTACGGCTTACAAGAAATTGAAATTTCGATAAAACTTGCGCAACTCGAGATATCACCCGCATCAGACCTGGTAAGCAGCTATCAGTAAACTTCGACAAAGCCCACACATTTCAAGACAAACATTCGTTAGGAATTTCTGTGTAGCAAGGTTGGACGATTTCACCACGAAACATGGACTCCGAAATCTTGGCAAATACACAGAGGCGAAAGGGCAAACGATGCAATCGTGCATATTTGAGCAGCCCTCCTGTTGTGACGTGTTATAGTATACATGTACGTCATTTTTTTTTACATTTTTTAAGATTGGGTAAACTGATGGCTGCCTCAATGGAAACTTTTTTGCACACCAATGCACTCGGCTTGAAGCCCCCCGAAACCTGCGTTCTTACATAGTGGCAGTTTTCGCATCCAGCAGATGAGGCTGGAAACAGGATCCACCACAGACACCGACTCAGGGATGCTACGTGGCTGACGATGAGTTATGGTGCATGGTGCGTGGTTGTGTTGCAAATGCATGCAGGCACGGCATATCATTGAAAATAAAAGTGCTATGAGACTTCGCTCTGCTGATATATATATATATATATATATATATATATATATATATATATATATGTATGTATGTATGTATGTATGTATGTATGTATGTATGTATGTGTGTGTGTATGTATGTGTGTGTGTGCGTGTGTGTGTGTGTGTGTGTGTGTGTGTGTGTGTGTGTGTGTGTGTGTGTGTGTGTGTGTGTGTACAAGCATTTCTTTCGTTTTTTTTTCGTTAGGACATGGGAAGCTAAACTGCGAATTTTTCTCCTAGTACAATCTACAATATTGTTTTTCGTATGTTAAGGCTCACGTGGTGCATTACCCACAATATATCCAGTGAGCATACCTTAAATTAAGTGTTATAAGTCCAATGGCGGTAATGGTGAACAGAAAACACGCTTTCCAGCACTTGTCGTTTCCAAGAGCAAGAACCACTGCAACGCAGTCTACTGTGTCGACCACATTTTCGATGTGTTCTGCCAAGGATATTGTCATAGTTTACATGCAGCGTGTGAAAGCATAAGCTTACATCCACCAACGTGGTATGTGGCGCAATGAAGTCATGATTCGACTTCAACAAAAAAAATGAAAGCGGTAAGGCAGAATATGTAAACGAATAGCGCATGGATCTGTGGCTGAGTAACACCGACATCATGAAATGACATACACACAAACAAGTTTCGCGGCAAATGTCTTTGTGCGTTTAAATAGCTCATGAGGTCGGCGTTGTACGCGATAGATTGCAGTCATCAGAGGATACGTAGTCTATTTGTAACGCGTATTGATACTACAGAAACCCAATGGAGCAAGCATGGCACAGTTAATCACGCCGGTATATTCATATGTAAAAACCTCCAAGTGTGCTTGCAGACAGTTCATCCAACGTAAAAGTGACGTGGACGCACTTGCAAAACAACTTGCGCGTTGTACGTCTGACGCAACAAGTGCGCTTCTGGGTCACCAGGCACAGCTGTTCCTCAAGACAGTTCACTAAGGCTAAGCGCTGGGCTAGTTGGCACAGCATAAGTCGATGCTTCCGCAGCGCCCAGAACGAAGGCGGCAAAGAAAGACAACGCTGAGAGACGAGCCAGTGCACCCCCTTTTAGTGTTCAACGAACAATTTCAAAAGTAACACGGAGCTGCTTTCAAGACAAGTTATATTCATATCAAATAAGCGTGTTGAACGATACCGGCAGGTGTTAAGAGGTGATACAATAATTGCACTTTGACATGCACCATCTGTTTGTAGGAATATAGTGATCCGGTACACAACACGGAGTACAGTTTCGCTTAGCGCCGTCTAATAATGCTACGAATAATATTACCAAGTGCACGCAAGCTGTTTCTTTTATACCGTCTTGTACTGAGCCAAAATAAACCAGCAACGATACATTCATATAGGGGCGCACGCGCCTAACTGGGCTCGTTGGTGAACGACTAAGACGGTAACGAGCAGCGGACACAGAACAGTGGAAACGACACACACGGGGGCCGGACTAACAATAAGCCGCTTATAGCTGGCATATGCAATATATGCAGAAGCTTCGGGCAGCAGAACAACAAAAACACAGTATCTGCGCAGAGAGAGACGAAGTCATCATGACAGATGCACCGGTGAAACAGGCTGCCATGTTTCTCTGTTTCTCTGTTATGCAGGGGAACGAACGACACGTGGTCGCAAACGTTTCCGTGTGCATGAATATGTTACGCTTCACTAAATGCCTAAGCACATTAGATGCTTAAGCACGTGTAAAATTTCGTGGAAAAAGCGTAGAATCGCGCCAGGCGTCAAAATATGTGGATCGCGCAAAGAGCGGGCGTGTTAAAGGTCCAACGATTACAGAACACTTAGAGGTTCTTGATGTTTTAATTACCATTAAAAACATCAAGAAAGTAATCAGCGGTGTAGGTTCGCGCGTTGCCTTACGGACGTGGGGATCTTTTCGCCCATTCGCAAAAAGGAATGATTTGATCGATATATGTGGTTTAAAGTCCCAAAACCAACATATATTTATGAGAGACGCCATAGTGGAGGGCTCCGAAAAGTTCGACCACCTGCAGGTTCTTCAGCGTGCACCCAAATTTGAACATAGAGGCTTACAGCAATTTCCGCCTCGATAGCAAATGCAGGCGCCGCAGCCGGGATTCGATCCCGCGACCTGCGGGTCAGCATCCGAGTACCTTCTTCACTAGATCACCGCGGCGGGGCGATTAGCAAAAGGAAGAATTATGACACATTTGGCACTGCGGATCTGTACTTGCAGTAGGAATTATACAGGTTAGTTTGAAAGAGCAAAACGTTACGCTCACATGCCTTCGTTTCCTCGTGGCACTTGAACTGGTATAGCGCATTACGGGGAAGAAGAAACGGCCGAGCAGACCGACACAAGAGGACACAGCGCTATTTCCAACCTCGTGGCACACTTGGAGCGACGCTACAAGCTGTAGCAATGGAGAAGGCGATGCGCACAGGGTTCGATTACGTCATCGCCTTCTACTCTTGAAGGCGAACTGAAGCGTCTTCCATGGTCTTTAGAAATAACTTACGTTTTAGGTGAAGAAACACGACTTAATGCGGCACAAAACATTATGAGAGGTGCCTCCGTCAATAATCGCAAAAGAACTGCCATTCAGCAGCTGATCCTGTTCATTCATAATTTTGAAAAAAAAATCACTGCAATGCTTGTTCACTAGGCAGGTTGCCTGACTAATATTTAGGAATGGACTACGATCACCACACTTTTTTTTTGTTCAAAACACTTCGCTACGTCATACGCCTGCGCCGTGCTTCATAAAATACATCTGTTACACATTACGCAATTCCAAAAGTCGCGTATGGGGCGCTCCTTTCCTTAGAAATGCAGGCACAGATGTTAGCGTTCTGAGGATCTGCGTGGGTTGCGCACAGCCCCGCCGCAAAGGTCTAGTGGCTAAGGTACTCGGCTGCTGACCCGCAGGGCGCGGGTTCAAATCCCGGCTGCGGCTGCTGCATTTCCGATAAAGGCGGAAATGTTGTAGGCCCGTGTGCTCAGATTTGGGCGCACGTTAAAGAACCCTAGGTGGTCGAAATTTTCGGGGGCCTCCACTACGGCGTCTCTCATAATCATATGGTTGTTTTGGGACGTTAAACCCCACATATCAATCAATCGAGTTGCACACGAACGCCACAAAAGCCGCCAAGTATATATTCTTAGAGAATTGTTAGAGCAACCGTCGCCACAGCTTCATATTGCCGCATGCGGCAATATGTAAGGAGAATTTCGACCCTCTGCAGAGGGTCGAAATTGATTCCTAGTGATGTGATTTATAAGGTGAAGTTTTATCTATGCCACCACCGTGACATAAGTGCTCCACGCGGCTGCTATACGCGAGCGAATCCTTTTTTCAGCAAACCATCACTGACTGCGTTTCGCGAATTCTGCCCCGGCTCTTAGTATAGAACACTTCAAGAACCTGTCGGTATTACCAAGCCCACTTGTTCAACACGGTATTCAACAAAGTTAGTTGACTCATAGTTATGTAACACTGGTTCTAGTAGTGCAACTGAAAACGTGGGAGACAGACGAGCACATCCTTGTGTATGCCTTCCTTCCTCGCGTTTGGTTTCTCTACTCGAGCCAGTGTTAGCATTTACTTAGTATTTTGCTAGTTTGACAAGAGTGTGGCTTGCGATTCGCACGCGAATGCTTATAGGCGGCTGCCAATTAGCTGTAAATGTTGCCGTGTGTTACGTGTAAAGTGGACCCGCGCAAATTCGGCAGTGCAGTGGATTATATTGTAAGCACAATATTGACAACGTTTGACCTTCATCTTCTTCATCTGTATATAATCATCATCACGAAAAACGTCGTCTTCGTTCGAAGGGTAGATCAGGCGATTCGGCCTAATAAACGCCGTCGAGACTCCAACGCTGCTACTGTCTTACAATATATAGTTATATAAACGTATCCAAACACTGTAGGACGTAAACCACTTCGCGTACAAAATCATTCGAAGAAAGCAGAAAAGACCAGCGTGGGCATACAAAGCAGTCCCTCCAGCGCTTTGGCTACCTGCAATTTAAATCTCGATTATTCAAGAAAAAAAAAAACGCTGAGCAAGCGCAGACGCTGTTTGGAGGATCTTCACCAAAGTCTGTTCTGTGTACCGCCCGGGAAAACAACAACGAGAAAGTACAAAATTATAGAAACGAGAAAAACAAAGAGAGATAAAGAGAAAAGCGCAAGGACCTGTCACCGGGCAGGGGCAGAGCGTGCAGCTGGCGGTGACAATGATGAAGACGTGCGTTGCGCATCGGTCGTCAGCCATCGATCACCGGCGGTGTCGGCGGAAGAAAGGGAAGAACAAATAGAGGAGCTATGAGAACAGGCTTTCAGGTTCCTCTATACTCCGCCTCTTGCCCTCTCCTCCCTCCCAAACACGTGCCTGGTACTTTCAAGGGGACGAGTGAACTGAGACGCGCGCCCTTCAACAGGTGCCTTGAATGGCGAAGTGCGGCCACAAGGCAACCAGCAGCGAAAGCAGCCATGCATGGCACTTGAATAACGAACATGGTTCCTCTTGCTTGGCACTTACTTCTTGCGCGCGGCGTTCTTTCAACAGTCTTCATTGACGCAGCTTTCCGTCCTCTTCAGCTCGGCATGACAGGAAACTGAGATGTTTGTTTTCGAGTGCGCGCGCAGGCATCCACACACCGCTTCGTTAGCACATTCCTACCCGGCGAGGTCGGGCCCGGCGTTTTGCGTGGCAGAGTTGAATGCGTACCGTCTCTCTCGGTGTATCAAGGAGGTGCGGCGGCGAGCGTTCTCGGCTTGTGTTTGTTCAACGCGTCCGAGCCGACTTGCCTGTCCCTCGCCATGCTGTCCCACATCGTATGTACGCAGTGCACGGTTGTTATTCGAATACTTTGTAATCACGGACGCGGTCAGTAATCCAGCCTCTTGCCACAAAATAAAAAAAGAAGCTGGATAAAAAAAGAAGCTTCTTTTTTTTTTATCCAGCGGCCATGCGTCCGTTTATATTCACAAGAGGACGCCTGCCAGTAAACATTAAGGCCTTAGCAACTTCGGCGTTGCGATTGACCTGACACTAACTAATATACATAATAACCACATAGCAACCACTGCGCTTCCTTTTACGGAACAGATATTATGCCGTCCTTGTCATTTTAAAGCATGAAGTGGAGTTGGTGCAACACCGATAGCCAGTTAAACCAAGGAGCGACGCTAAACGTTTAGGAAAAGCCCGAAAGTACAGAACACCGATGCTGTATTCACTTTTTAACAAATACATGCGTAATGCGAGTTTCAAAATATCTTGGTTCACCAGAAAGCCTTAAGATTGTATGTAGTGGCAGCTGTTTGTTCACCACGTGCCATAGAATTTAACGGAAGAGAGAAGTTGCTCCAACTTCTTCCATTTAGGCTGACAATTATTCGATCATAGTTTTTCATGAGTGTCTCTTTCAGCAGCGAAACTTTTACATAGTTTCGTCCGCATTAGCAGTGAAGTCGTGTTATCGCGTAGATGTTAATAGAAACGGTATTCAGTGGAACCAACGAGTGTCATGAAGGAGAGACAAGCATGCAGCGGTCAAGCAAACGCAAGCTTTCTAAACCATGCATGTATCAATGCTGACTTTCAAAGCAGTCAATTACTGCGCGCCTTAACTTTCGTGCGTCCGCCTCGGTTTAACAGTGGGTATATACGGCGGTGCTCGGCTGGCGACCCAAAAGTCGCGGTTCCAATTCGGCCGCCATGGTCACATTTCGACGGAGGCGAGTCCCGTGTACTGTGCGATATCAGTGCACCCAAAATAATACCAGATGCCCGAAATTTCCGGAGCTTTCCACTACGGCATCTCATAACCATATCGTGCTTCTGGGACGCAAAACCCCAGACATTATTATGAACTTTCGTATATGTCCAATGCCCTTAAGGCACAGAGGTGACTATATATCTTCGCATTGACCGCTATCTCATTGTTACAGTGCGCATGTTGAAACAGCACTCAGAGAGCACAGCTGTAGTATTTATTTATTTATTTATTTATTTATTTATTTATTTATTTATTTATTTATTTATTTATTTATTAGTTTGTTCGTTCGTTCATTCATTCGTTCGTTTATTTATTTATTTATTTTTTATATTCCAATACTGTGGGTCTTTTCAGGCCTGGCGTACAAGTAAATAGACTTCATATTGCGGAATAGAAAAAGAAAGGAAAATGTGCAATAAATGAACAATGCATATAGTTTCGCTGGGGGAAAATAGAAGAACAAAACTGCCAAACATGATAACATCAAACGGTAACATAATTGACAGACAGAAGATGCAGGCTGTTAAGCACGTGTAACAATGTTCGAGTACATGCGCGATACATCGTTTCTGCCTTTATTTGGGCACAGATACCGCGGAACCTATTGCAATGCCTCCAAATGAAATTCCAGCACCGATGAAAACGATTGAAGGGATTGAGCACTGACGACGTGATTCAGCAAATCATAACGGCGGAAAAGAAGAATATTTAAACATGTTACGACGTGACAGGAATGGGCGCGCACATTTCTCGTCGTTAGTTCTGCTGGAGTGACGGTTCGGAGCTTTCAGGTATTTGCCCTTATCTAGGTTTACCAAGTTGCGTGAAAGAAGAGAAAGAGACTTCAGACTAGCTCATTGTTGTCGGCTTGCAAGGGTTGCGACACGTGCTTTTAAACGCAGCGCGCAAACTCTCTCCAGCCTGGCATACTTGAAAAAAAATTAAACGGCAGAAAAAGAAAATCTATATTTGTCACTGACTTACAGAAACGCCCCCTGAGACATTTTAATATAGGTTCAATTTCCATGAAAATGCAACGAAAAACTGTAGCAGCGTAGCGCGCCAGTCATTTTCTGCATCGTGTAGACCTAAGACAAAAAAAAAAATCACACCTCTTCGCATCACCTGAGGGCAATCATCTTTATCTTCGTGCATATGTGTTCTCTTCTGCCGAGAATAAAGATATCATTTTTATCTCGGAATATGTGAACACGCACGCGCCGCGCTGGAAGGCCTTCCGACTGTTAAAAGACGCCAAAGAGAGGACAGGCAGTGAATGTAGAAACAAAAAAATAAAAGCAAAGAAGGGAAGGCGTGGATGAAGCTGAGCAGTGCTCTCGCGTCCTGCCATCAGATTCTTATCGCGTTCAATATTGCAGAAACGCGTTGAAAATGCTAAAGCACCTCGAAACGACGCCATTACGAAAGTAACGACTGCCCATGCGCGAGGAGAATCGGAACGAAATGTCAGCACGCTCGTTCGTTACTGCCGATTTGCAAGCCTCGCCTCGCGACTCGGCTTACAAAAGCCGTGACACCAACTTCTGATCACGTGCCGCGAACAACAATTTTCGAGGCTAAAATTACTTCGAAAAAAAAAAAGACAGCATTTACCCTGATATAGCGAGTCACCATTCAACATCGCGCCATACCAGGAAGAAAAGAGCAACTTGGAAAAATACAATAATAAAATCACAATAGCACCTGAATTTTTCACGTACCTTAAGAACCTTATAATTATGAGGCACGCCCCGGTGGAAGGCTCTCGAAAGTTAGGTTATCTGGTATTTTCTGTACCGTGCGGTGGCATCGCTCAAGTACACGAACCTCTACCATTTCACCTCGATCGAAATACGACCGCTGCGGCCGGGATGAAACCCGTGGTCCTCGAGACAGCAGCTTGGAGAAATACAGAGCAAGACGTTACATCAACATCCTCAAGTGGCACCCCAGGAACTTTTGGCTATTCACCATTCCCTCAAAGCTATCGCAAGCCTTATATACCACACAGGTAAGGAGGCAGGAAGCAAAATACAACGTGCGGCTAAATGTATAGCTGCAGTGCATGCACACGTGCGAGATTTCTGAAGGCGTGAACAGTATTATGAAAGCGACATCTAGCAGAAATTAACCGAGTGGGCAGTATTTTCCAGTATCGGTCGGTACGGGCGATGCGCCATCGACACGTCACCGCAGCACTATCCGTGTACAACGGGGCACCCGAAAGCATATCACTCCGAACATTGCAAGGCGCGCGAGTTTTCCTTGTGACGCTTTTTCTTCGCCCCGTTGTCTCAAACATGATTTCTCAATTATGGCTTGGATACGATCTAGTTGGTTATGTTAAGGAAGATGAAGCGCAAAACATACAGTCGAACAGACTGCTTCTTGCGCAATAAAGCAAGCTGAAAGTCGCACCTTGTATGTATCAGTCTCTTTTTTTCATCCGCGACTTTTGCGCCTACAGTCTGCCCGACTGAGTTCCGACCAAGCTCCGAGTAGCCACTACCGTCAATTTGGTTTTTTTCACTCGTTGAAACAAACCCCGTGCTAGCCGGGCATTCCGGGAACCCACTAAGAGGTTAATGGCGTGTTGACACCGACAACGACTAATTGGCCACGCGACGAGCCGAGTCACCAACGCAACACGCCGGAAGTTCTCGCGCGGGTCGTCTTTGTCGTGGTCACATGCACACGGTACAGCGCACACGACTCGCGTGACCACTCAGTGTATGCACATCTGTGGCAGGTGGGCGCCGTAGCCTCCGCACGGGAGCTCAGACAGAAGCCAAGACCACGCGATGCGACCGCACTGTCATTATAACCCCATTTGCAATAGCCAACTGTCGTGATGAAAAGGATCAAATGAAGGTACCAGGACGGACGTGGCGTGCACGCTGGGAGGGAAAGACAGGTGGGGGGAGGGGGGTTGCGTCTGCCCCTTTACCTAATCACCTAGAGTAGGAGGGGCTAGCTACGCAAGTTATATCCCCGCAGGGTTTTGACAATAATGGCAACCGATGCGCCAATAGTGTTGCATTCCAAGAACTATTTCCTTTTCATCTTTGCCACAGGAAATCCAGAGACCAAGGACAGGTCATTGGGAGAAGCACGGCTTTACTTTCATTCTGTAATTATCCGTGAAGCATGTCCTTTAGACCAGGCTAATCGGGGTTCGGGTTAATCATTGTGGTGTTGTGCAAGCGTGCAAGACAGCACGCAAGACAGTCAGAGAAACACGCACCACAGGTGCTAGTTGCAACTTCAATGGAAAACTGGTGAAATACAGAATACGTATAGGTATTCTGTATTGGTATTCTGTATTCTGTATAGCCCCACCGCGGTGGTCTAGTGGCTAAGGTACTCGGCTGCTGACCCGCAGGTCGCGGGTTCATATCCCGGCTGCGGCGGCTGCATTTCCGATGGAGGCGGAAATGTTGTAGGCCTGTGTACTCAGATTTGGGTGCACGTTAAAGAACCCCAGATCCAGGTGGTCGAAATTTCCGGAGCCCTCCACTACGGCGTCTCTCATAATCATATGGTGGTTTTGGGACGTTAAACCCCACAAATCTAATCTGTATTCTGTATAGGTATTCTATAGGTATTCTGTAAACGCGCAGGCGCACAGCGAAGTGCGGCAGGCCACAGGGGGCGTTAGGCAGATATCAACTGTATGAAAAAAAAGGCATGATCAAGCTATAAGTAGCGCCAGTGGTGCGCGTTTCTGTGTCTCCGTTTTGTTTTTACGACCCACCATGATTATTAGCAAGCACCAACTAGCCTAAGAACCAGTCCTGCAGGGATATGAAACCCTGCACTCGACTATATGATGATAGGCTGGTCAAGGTAAGTTAGCAAAAATAGAATCAGAACACGTACAAGAGAAACAATTAGGTGATCCATCTGATGACGGGAACATAATGAGGTCTCTAACAAACCGCCGCAAAACTCATTTCGCTAAGCTGGGATAATCGGGTCATCGGATAAGGCTGACGTAAACACGAAAATGGGAACGTGCGCATCCCAATTACGCCCACGAACTCGTTCGCAACACAGAAGTACGTATACAATCAGCCTCAAATGAAACACGAACAGTGGAGCGCGAGGCCAAAGCATTAGCAAAGCTGCGTTCAGTCATCACCACTGACGTGCACGCACACACGATTTGGTCACACTGCGCGATTCCCCTGCGGTGCTTTTATTATTATTATTATTATTATTATTGTTGTTGTTGTTGTTGTTGTTGTTGTTGTTGTTGTTGTTGTTGTTGTTGTTGTTGTTGTTGTTGTTGTTGATTGCGTTCTAGTTGAGTTGAGTTGAATAAACTTTATTTGCCCAACGGTTGTTGCTGTGCCCGGGGCTAGGCTGCCAGGGACACATCGTTCGAGGAACCAATTCTGAGGTCCTCAGCGACGGACCTGGCCCACTGGACGGCCCACACCTGGTCTTCGAGGGCCTCGCTGAGAAGGGACGCTTGCCATCGCTCAGCAAGGCGGCCCATTTCGGTGGGTCCCTCAGCTCGGACGTCATCCTTTCTTGTGGCCCATCTTCATCTCTTTCGCATTGCCAAAGTATATGTGCCATATCGGCCCGTTCGTGCGCGCACCACGGGCAGCCAGGCGACGGGGGCAGCGTGGGCCATAGACGGTACAGATTGTATAGGGGTGGGAGAACGTGGTCACCGGCAGGTCGAGCGCATTTTGTCGTTTCGTTTATTTTCGTCACCCCCCCCCCCACCTTTTCTTTTACTTCGTTTCTCTTATCAAAGCAAGAACAGTGGCGATATTATCGGGCTGTCGGGAGGTCGTGCAATGCTACCAAACTGGATGTGCGCGCCTGTCGGTGGTGATTATCGCAGTATACTGCACTCTCCCATACATTCACTAATGCTTCAACTGAACTGCGCTCACCGTATACCATTTACGTCAAACGAAACCCGAACAGCGGCGCAAGCCTTCGCGATGCATAGAGTGCGCGCCATCCCGTTGTCACCGTTGACAGGCGCGAGCATCCTGTTCAGCAGCTCTGCGCATATATTGTGCGTGACTGGCCATTCGCTAATGCCTCCGCTGTTCGCATTCCATCTGACGCCGATAGCACGCACGCTGCCTCTCTCGTTGAGTCTGCTCCATTTTAGCAAACGTGTTTCGCAGGGTTTCGTATTACCCCAGTGCATGTAAAAGCAAACTAGTGACTTTCAGACTCGTTGATTGACCAGTGAAAACTAAAATATCGATCGTCACGCACTTGTGCCTGTATACGTTGTAACGCGTCCGCGAAATACTGAAAACAACTTCGCAATCACAGAATGCATGCGGCCTCTCACTTTCGGTTAGTCTCGTTTATTCCGTCGGTGTTCCTTGTCTATCATATACCAAGTCAATTGTCTAGGCTTTCACAGGCGCATTCACACCACAATAACTTCGTCTCCGTTACACCTTCTCTGATACAAAGCACCAGGTAGTCATGCTTTGTCCTAATACAGTTCACGCTGATACGGTTGTGTGAACAAGCTACGGTTACTACATTGTCTAATGGACAGGAATGCTGTTTGGGAGTGATCAACAGCGGTTGAACAGATGTCTACTGCCGCGTGCAGCTAATTCCTTTAAAATTATCGCTATAGTTGAAGTGGTTCCCGAAACAAAGATGATGATCAAAACTTTATTACTCCCAAAAGAGGGGACCAACCGAGAGGTCGGTAACGCTGCTTAGAGGAGGTCAGCGAAATACGCTTGTTTTTTAGCTTCTACGTGGTTGTGCTATATACTTCCTTACTGGACTGTACCTTATCTAATTTGCTGAAAAGTTTCCTGACAGTTGTTCGTAAGAGTACCGTCATGACAGCAGCATTTTGAGAATATTTTTTTCGAGGGAATGGGAGGCAGGAGGTTTAATTATTGTTTATGTACGTAAGTACTTTACCTCACTAGATTACAAATGACAGGGCTGCATATAATTCATTCGTCTACTGTGTTTCGAAGCAATTTTTTAGAGGCATCCGGTTAAACCTGAATGGGCTTAGTAAATTAAGGTTGCATCTAAACGGAAACAAAACACGTACAAAAATGGAAGCATATGAGTCATCAAACAGCTACAGCGACCATTATACGTCACTTTAGGCTAAATGGCTTATAACAAAATGACTAAGTTCCGCATGCACTCCATGCGAAAGACAGGCTTCCACATAACATAATACAAGCAATTTTGTACGAAGTCAAACAAGAAATGCATTTCCCTCTTTGTTACACCTTCGGTTTTGAGTGACCACCTAGCTTAATGGGTTTCGTAATTTATTTTTTTCGACCTTGCTCTCGCTTTGCTCTTGCGCAACGTTACGTTACGTGCTAGGCGTTTTGATTTCGCGCAGGCAGAACCTATGTGCTCGTGATTTGCTGACCTGCAACTAGATTCCCGCTTTAAAATAAGTAATCCCTCACACGCTCCGTTTATTCTCGGCAGCTCTGACAACAGCAGCTATATACAAGCATGCAAGCGCAACGCAGCCCGAAGAAGCTGCAAAACAGGTGGGACGAAACTTCACAGACGTCGTTCAGTTTTACATGCGCAAAGGTCCACTCAAATCAGCTTCGCAGATCTCTGCGTGCGTATTTTTCTTTATCGTGCTCTTCAAGTGATATGGAACTAAAAAGGTGATTGTTCTATGAACCAGCTGGCAGATTCTGTAGAAGTTAAACGACCGTCGGACTACGAGAGAGTGCGAAGTTCTATCGAACAGCGACTTCTGACGTTCGCCGAAACATCCTTTCAATCTTTAAGGCCCTTGTGAACTTATATCAAATTTCATTCCGACACAATGTAGTCCAGATGACGCCTAAAACAGGCTCAATCGATCTCTGCTTTAAATGATATGAATAATTTTTAAATTGCACTCGGTGTTGTTTCTTATGTCATGGACACCATATTTACTTTTTTTTTACACACAGACTACTCAACGCGCATATGTCTCATAGTACTATATCATCCAATGCGGAAAGGCCACAACCGCGACGAAGTGACCTAAATCATTCTTGACATGACACAGCTGCTGACATCTTTGTGTTTGCCTGCAGCTGCGTCCGCATTTTTTTTCTGTTTTCTTTTTTTTTTGCGAGTGCACAAAACAATGCGTGACATTTTTGGTGACTTCTTGCTCCAGTTTGCGTTTAAATTTCAATGTAACAATTAGGTATCGATATAACAAACAATGTGGCATATGCTCTCACACGATGAACCGATGTTAAGCCGGAAAGAGGTACAGTGAATGCAATGGCATTGGATAAAATCATAAATGCATGGAGTGATCTGCTACATGAGTCTGCACGCTTTGGAATGATTGCTTTCTGTTCTCACATTAATGTCACTATTCTTTACTTTTTCTGTTTAGGGCTAGGCTCACTGGCGTCCCACTTAACACCAGTCTCCACAATGACGGCATGCCTTCACCATGTGCTCTTTCGTAAACAAAATATTCTCTAATCAACCGGATTTACATAAAGCACGATCGCGCATGCGAAGACGAAACTTGTAAAGCCACCATTAATTCGTAAAACCCACCCGCCCGTATCTACGCAGACATATACACATGACGATCATTTCAGCTACAACACACTATCACACTATGAAGACATTGAATTGTTTGTACAAAAAAAGTCATTGGCAAGAGACACGAGCATGCGCAGTGGTGGGGTCGACGACACCCACCAATGCCGAATTCGCAAGTACGTGCGACTATAAAATGCTCCGCATTAAAAAAAATGCTAGACAACCCAGAATGAAACCTTTAAACAGCCATCATCGTGTGGCTGTCTACACTGTCGTTGCAGCGCAATCGTATTCTTATCTGGCAATGCGTATGCTGCGTATCAAGCTTAGAAACATTCACTGTACGATCAGCGTTTGTCAGCAAACGAGCGAATCGCTAGAGCGCCTCAGATTGTTCCCATTGAATCCGGCACGATCACGAGCGGAAACCGGTCGGCGCCGACATAGTACGAGCTTCGGGAATCTGGCGCGCAGCAAAACCACTCTCACTACACCCGTCACATACGTAAAAACCGGCCGTGCTTCGAGGTCAACCCCGCACCCACGACGTGCTATCGCATTGCTGGGATGGGCTCGCAGCTTGGTTTACACCTTTAAACTTCCCGCGCGCGCGCGATCCGCGGCGGGTAAATTCAACAGCCTTGGGCAAGCGAAACCGCGCCGCTCACGCGCTGTCAAGATGTCAAGCGAAACTTCTCGTACTCGCCACTCACGCTGCCTTTCGAGACAATTCTCTCAATGAACTGGTTTGTAAATGGCAGGTATCCAAGTCACGTGGTGCTCGAGGGAATGAGAACGAGTTTCCTTCGAGGACGCGGATGCACGCGGGGGTGTGACAGTTCTGTGAAAAAGCTAAGTTTCGCGGCATATTCAGTAAGTGGAAATACAATGCCCACAAGTGCCGACAAGTGAGCATTGTCCGCTGTGAA
The DNA here is from genome assembly GCF_043290135.1 of Rhipicephalus microplus. Taxonomy (NCBI): domain Eukaryota; kingdom Metazoa; phylum Arthropoda; class Arachnida; order Ixodida; family Ixodidae; genus Rhipicephalus; species Rhipicephalus microplus. The sequence continues at coordinate 3,213,110 of NC_134703.1, forward strand.
ACTGCGGCGCCACTTACCTCTTGTGTCCCGAAGCGTCCACGTACGAGCTCCGGTAGAATCCCGCCAGATCGTCGTTCAAGAGGCCGACAAAGTTCATCCTGATAGTGTAGTTGGCCCCCACGGCGAGCGGCCTCTTGAGCTTGATAATGAGGAACTGCAGGTGCTTGTCTTCGTCGTAGCTGTCATGTTCCACGCGGGAACCACCGGCGGCGTTCGACTCGCTCACGGACACGTCGGACACGTTGAGGTCCTTGATGTGCAACGTCACGTTCCAAGTCTCCAACGCGCAGCGCACGAGGATTGCCACGGATCCGTTGAACGTGAACTTCCCATCTAGTCTAGGCGTCAGCTCGACGTCGTAGTGTACGGGCACCAGAGACCGCGGTAGGCGAACGTTCTTCGGAAGTGTAGGCACGGGCTTGATCGGCTCGGCGGGCTTGGCAGTTCCAGACTCGCCCTTCTCGGTGAGCAGTTTGGTGGTGATGCCGACGATGGCCAGTGCCGCCACGACCAGGATGACGCATATGGCGATGCATTTGTGGGACACGTACATGCCTCGGTTCTTGTGCGCGACGTCGTCGTTCTTGTCCATGTCCAGGTACTCCGTGCTGGGACTCATGGACAGCGGCGGGCCCCCCGCGCGGCGGCTGGGCTCCTGTCGTCGGCCGTCTCGCGTGCCGTCGTTTTCGACGCTGGTGCTCGCTGCGCCGGTAACGGGCCCGTCCCGGCTCCCGGCCGCCGATCGATGGAACTGGCTGCCGACCGCTTCCCGCGCTTCGCCGTGCCCGCTACCGCCGCGTGCCACGTGCCCCGCGCCAGAAACCAATCCGCGACCGCCAACCGGCTCGGGAACGTCGCGCGAGATCCGAAACAGCCGCTGCCAATGGTGCTGCTGCCGCTGTTGCTGCCTCCGCGCTCCTGGCACTCCCGGCGCCGAATAACCGACCTCAGCCGAGTCCCCGCACTCTTCGCCGCTCTCCTCCCAGCAACGGGCTTCCTCCTCGGTCAGCTGATCAGCGACCGAAAGGAGGGGCTCGCTCTCGACAACGTCACAGTCTTCGCCGGCGCGAGAGTGTTGCTGTTTTGTAGACGTTCTCTCGCCGCCACGACGCCGTACCGACAAGTGCGACATGTGTGTCGACTCGGGCGTATAAAATAGGAAAAGATGGATAATGTAAAGTCACCGTTCGAACAATGGCATGGCAGAGCGCGGAACACAATAGACTGGACACGCCGAATCCTGCACGGGCCTGGATGAGGACGATGACGTGTAGCGGCCGGAATTATATCAAACCGATACGTGTGCCTTAGGCTGCTTCGTGGCACGTTGTATAGCTCGTCGCGCAAGTCTAAGCTGACATCTGTTTAAACGTATTTGCCAGCCCTGAGGCCTGCGTCTTGGCATTTCTCTTTTTCATATTTTATTTTCTTTCGTTTCCTTCAGCGAGGCGACGTGAATACGAGTCGTGCGCCGCGAAGGAAACCGCACCTGTCGTTGTTTGGCGCAAAGGTCTCACAGCCTGCGGATGCCGCCTCTTGACAGAAACCGGAGGTTACGACCATCTTGTGCTCGCGCGCTTCACGAGGCGACAAACTAGCGAAAAGGGAAATAAGTTTAGTTAGTGTCAGCCCCGTTGCTATGACCGGAATGGACTCGTCACTGGGCTTCATCGAGAAAGATCACCGAAATGGTTAACGGGCACTGAAGTTAAGTTCACATGCACAGTGCCGGCGAACCAGATAATACATGGTTTAGTCTTGTTATTTGAGTTCTTTTTTCCCCCTCATATGCCTCGAGGAAAGCACTTGAATAAATGAAAAGTATATAAAGGCGGCACTTTGTTGGAAGTTGGGTGAGGGGCTCATTTCTACTACAAAAACAATTTCAACTTCCCATTCTCGCAATATTGTACAAAACAATGAGGGCTATCATTTATCCCGTGAGTTTGTTATTGCACACCTTTTTCTTCTCGTTTGTTTTTTTTTTTTTGAGAAAACAGCCCGCAGATGGGTTTCACCCGCATTGTTTTTGCGAACACTGAAATCGAAAATCCTCCTTTTTTTTCTTTTTTGCAGTCACACACATGCACCCACTTAAGCGAAGTGTCAAGTATCGTTTTCGAAAGTTATTTTTCAGGGCACTTCCAAGAAAACCGCCCAGTACATTTTAAAGAAGCATGCCCAAAATAAAATATATCTTTTAACAGTTCGCGCGACCCTCTGTCACCCAAGTATACTCGGTGGTAGCCGCGAGGCACTTGCATATGTAAACTTGATAACAAAGGCGACGATCATGTATATCATATATCTAAAAAAGAACTTTCGAAAACGATACGTGATAAAGCCCGTGCCTCAGTGAAAATACAGTGAACGCAATAGAGAATAAGCTTCTGTTATCGCTAGTCTCTCGACAGCATTTGTGAGCGAAATGAAACTGCACGACCGTTATTCATCGCTAATAAAAATCGTCAGTGAAATAAACGACGGTGCAAGAATAACATACGAGTAGGTATAACACACGACCACCGACGGTTTTCAAAGCCTCTCACTTTATCCTTTTTTTTTATCGTGTCGCGTATAAGGCGTATAATAAAGTTTCGACCTCACCAACTTATAAGGCCTTCGCGTAATAAATAAATAAATAAATAAATAAATAAATAAATAAATAAATAAATAAATAAATAAATAAATAAATTGAAAGCTGTTATCAGCGGCGCAGCTTTGTATGTTGCATGAAGTTGTATTGCTTTTATTGACTACTCATAGTTAGGAGAAGTAAATGATTCAATGTAGCTGTCATATTTGAAAAAAAAAAAAACGGACACATGATTATGGACGTTGGAATGTTTGTGTTGCACCAAGTACACTCTCGCCCCACCCTCCTCCGAAGCCACAGCAGCATTTGTCCCCTACCCGAACCACACAAACACTACCCCCCCTCCAACCCCCCTTGTCTTCCACTGCAATGCAACACACATTTGCAGCCGCCAAGAGAGTATTCTGCCGACGCCCACGCACCTGATTATGCATCGCTTTCGAAAACATTGCACTGAGAAATTTCCAGCTTTTCTTTCTGTACAGTTTGAAATTTTTGGTGCAAACGGCGACGATGCGAACGCAATCGTCCGAGCGTCTCGTGCAATGGTTCTCAAACGGAGTTCCGCTGAGCAGTTCCAGGGGTTCCTCGATGCTGTCATCCATGAAAAAAAAAAAAAGAAGTGCCTTTGAAGTTGAGTTTTAATGTTATTTCAGTTCGACGCCCTGCTCCAGAAATTCGCCCTCGGCTGCCCGAACGCCTCCGTTATGAAACTAAGCCTGCTACATCAGCCGAAAGTACTTCCTTCGCCTGTCAGTGCCATCAGCACGAGCTATCCATAAATTAAGCCCGCGTGCCCTACTCCACTTCTGTTCTTGAAAGATTGGGGAAACAACTGTGCTCTTAAAATTCTGTATTGGTCGTCATCATCCTACGAAGGAGCACACGCTGAGGGACAGCAGTGAAAAGAGGGGAAAAAAATGGCAGTGGCTTAGCTCAGCTATGTCAGGATATACGTAGCGTTAGCAAAGGTTCAGCTGATTATTCTTAGTTTTCCAGATATCATGCTTAAAGCTGCTCCAATGACACACACATGGTATACGTATTATGTGGCACATGTATATTTATTTTGCCGGGCAACTACTTCGGGATCCGATGAGTTAAGCTTCTCCGCTCTACTGCATCGTTGAGCAGCATTTGCACTCTCCTTCTCCATGGCTATACCACAGTGGCAAACGCCAGTCAGAGGTGCTATCAAGCGGCTCCAGCGCAGTGTCAGATGGCGACTGCACAGGGAAGGCGCGTGCGTCGGCGTCCATATGCCTACCAAGGCTATGACGGCACTCCTCTGGAAAGCGCACACCGACGGCGGCGAGTCGCGCGCGGCAGTGTGCGAGGGAGGTGCCGGCTCCGGTGCGTGACACCACTGATCGTCTGTGCAGCGCATCGAATTGCGCGCACACCGGCGGCAAGCCACGCGCGGCGGCGGCGGAGTATCATTGCGCATGCGCAGACCAGTGCCACGCAAAATTGGCTCAGCGAGGCCAGTGTAGCTAACCTACAAAAAACAGTGATAAACCTGTAAAGCTGTTGTCGCCAAGAAGAGAAATACTGCAGCAATACGTATGACAATATGCAGAAAAGTTTTCGATGTCGCTTGTTCTACACCGCCGTCTTTTCATTCCTCCTCAACGGCACGTTTCGCCGCCGCTGTGAAGTTGCTTCACTGCATTGAAATCGCTCGTGCAAAGTGTTCTCGCGAAATCGCAGCAGGGTGTGACTACGGCTAGAGTGGGTCGAAGGCCAGTAACATCCGTGTAGGATGAGGTCCATGGAGCGCTATGCTAAACGCAGGTTGCCCGTTAAGCATCATATGCGGCTGAGGTTGAGAAAAAAAATGTGATCGACCAGTGGAATTTTTCGCCGCAGCGTTTATATTATTGCAGAGTTCAGTATCTCGACAGTGCACTGCCCATGCCTTTGGAGATAGAGACAACTTTCGAGATAGAGACAACTTTGGAGATAGAGAAAGAGACAACTTGAATAAAAAAACGATTTTAGGTTATACTGAAGGCCCCTCCATCAGAATATCGTTGTCTATAACAGCTCGCCAGGAGTGGCAAAGGATCGCCAATCGGCTTCCCAAGTCCAGTTCGGGCAGTCGCACTTCCCATGTTCTGAGAGTCGCCGTTATAGGAGGATTCCATCTGTTATGTATAGTTCGTTGAACTTTCGCTGAGGTTGTGCTGCTGGGTGTACTTCCTGTTGAGGCATGTGTGATTTTTTTCTTTAACTACACAATCATGTCAACCCTGAGCCTGAAGTGTTTTACCTCCATGGGGTCAAAGCAGGGTACATGAGCGTTTTTAATTTGCGCTTCCGTTAAAATGTTGTCACTCTACGCTAGAATCAAACACTGAACCGTGTCCTCAGCAGCGCAACTCCGCATGCATCTATAACAGCATACGCTGGCAGATTTGGAAGCTTAAGCTATCAGCTGAGATACTGCATGACGAAGAATCGGAACATGGCTTAAGAAAATACGATGCTGCATGACGAAGAATTAGAACATAGTTTAAGAAAATACAATTAGATAAAAAAAGAGAGACAGGAACCGTTGCTCTATTCATCCAAAATATCCCTCATGTTAGCAACATATTCATTCTTAACCACAACCTACCTACGTCATCAATCCCTGCGTCTCTCATATGGCTGACATTGTATCATAGAATGTTCTGATTTTCCGGCGTGATTCAACATGCTTCAAGTTTCGTGAAACGTCACCAGAAACGTTATTTGGACGACAAATCATTTTCTGCTATGCTTCAGTGGTACATTACTAGTAGAAAGAATTTGTACGCGTAATATCACGATTTACAAAAGGCTCTGATGCTTTATTCCTCTCCACTACTTCAATCGTTAAGCTTCTTGAAGCTCAACAACTTTCCTCCTGAAGAATTGATGCGTAGCGCTTCTCGAAGTTTCCGGATGAGTTACTTGGAAAACACTTTTCAAAGCAGCCATGTAAGTTCGCTAAAGCTTGCAGTTGGTTGTCCCCAAACAGAGAGGATAAAAACGCGAACATCGCGCCGCGTCAGCGCTCCACCGTGTACCTTTGTTTTTATCTCGTTCTTACCTGCGTGGCAATAAAAAGCCGCTAAAGTCATCCTAGAACATGTCACGGATGAGTGAATCCTCGTTTTATGATGACTCTAGTCTTTACGATGGCTCTAGTCTCCTTTAGACAGAAAGGTTTATTGTGGCAGAAAAGCTGATAGGTCATCCTGAATCAATTTTCTGCTCTGCTATATACTCAGCGTTAGGGGAAAAAAAAGAGAAAAAAGTCTGTATAGCAGGTCTCCCTTATAATCTCCAATTCACTCCGCTGCGAACAGCGGATGCGTTGATGCCGCACTGGTCACGTTAATTTTCACTGCGATAGTATGTGCCGACATAATGCCAGTTGTCAAGAACATATTGTGTGTGTGCGTGTGTCAATAACTCACGGTTGCTAAAATTTTGAATAAGGATAAGCCAAATCATTGAATGATGTCACAGTTAATCTCTTTCGGTGGGTCTTTCAAGTAGCGGGAATGATGATTGATTAATAATAATAATAATAATAATAATAATAATAATAATAATAATAATAATAATAATAATAATAATAATAATCGTCACCATCGTCATTACCCTTATCAAACGTTTCTATGCCCTCGTACCTAAAGAACGAAGAAGAAGAAGCCACGTCTTTCGTACCGGTTCACGAAGGCGGCGAATGAACATGATAAGGTAGGATTTCCACGCGTTTCATATCATTCACCATGCCTACCTGTTGACATAGCAGATAAACTACTTTTTAGTGAGCAGTTGTTGTGGTACTGAATTGCGTTCAGCGTTATTCAGCTACTGGTGGGACGTAGTGGCCAAGTACTGCATCAAGGTTGCCAATCCTCACCTGGTAGTCAGCGACGACGAGGCTGCTCCCTGGGCCTCCTTTGCAATTCCATCAACGAGCTGATTTTCTTTCCCTTTTTTGTTAATCCGGTGAGGCACCGGGACTGGAACCAGATACGCCTTGCATGCGAGGCTACATGTGCGTTAGCTATATACCATCGCTACAACCTGTTTAATCGAAATCAGGGTATTTCAAACAGGCCCATTTCATTGACCACACCTCTTTTATATCACTTGTGCCAGTTTTCTTATCATTTCCTGTTTTTTTTTTTGTCTTTCCTTCTAAGCTTGAGTATGCGGATCCGATATCAGGCCACGACCACATTTCGATATAAATGAGATGAAATAACGCTAGCGTTCTCAGCTAAGGGTCAAGCTAAAAGACACCAGTCGTTGTAAATGAATCAGAAGCCCCCGACTAACGCAGTGCTTCGAAGTCACATCATGGTTTTGACACGTTAAATGCCAGAATTTCATAATTGTTTTCTTTCCCTCGCGTTCATTTCCTCATGCACGTATCTCATTTCAGGTTTTGATTTTCTCATACATTTTAGCGCATGAACACTACATGTTCTTACATTCTTACGGCAGCTATTAGCGCAAAATAAAGGCGAGAGATGGACATGCGCTTCATTTCGCGCAAATAGCTACCGTAAGAATGAACTCTCCCGACAAGTTACTCTTCTGACGTCCTGGCAGTTGGTACACCGATTAGGTAACATTCACGAAGCTGTTAAGGCTTAACTTCGAAAGCTGTTCGACGAGCTGGCAACGTTCTGAACTGGCTATTGCGTTTCGCACAGCCTGAGTGATGAGCTACTCGTGGGTCGGCAGTCGGCCGTGGACGAGACCATCAGCCAGCTGCACCTTAACACCCACTACGTGCTCTCGGTCAACGGCTTCCTCAACGCACTTCAGGTGGTACGTGCACCGGATATCCAACGTTTCTATCGTAAATTCATCTCCACAACAATAGCCACTAGATTTTCATTTTTCACCAGCCTCTAGCTGGTAAAGCCCGCCGAAAACGTCTCCGCTCTGCAAAAAGTACCTTCATCATGAATGGGTAGGTGCCACAGAATTAGGGCAGAATATACTACTATTGCATCTCGCCGCTGATGTGCGCGAATTGGTCGGGAATGACGTGGACGTGAGGATAAAAACTTTGGTTTATTTACATTAGAGGATCAGAGTGAAATAATAAGGTGAATTGGCCGTTGAGACACATCCCTTTGGTCGGCAGCAACTCGTACGCTGCGAACCTCGGCCAACTGAGGACGATCCCTCCTCCGATGGCTTCTCGGCTTATATAGCCTTAAATCACGTCACTTCCCGCGAATCGCGAACTGGGGTGAGTGATGTCAGGTTTGTTCAATCGGCAGTGCCAAACAGATGGCGTCACTTCTAACCAATGAGAGACCCAGGGCTGTGTTGCCGGGGGGCTGTACTCTTTGCGGCGTTGGTCTACCGTTGCGCAAGCACGCACCTGGAGAGGGCAATGAAAGCTTTCATCATCTTGCACTTCGGCGAGGCCATCGCCCCTGGATCGTTGAACGTGGAATATGAACCACGGCGTCAAGGCGTCACTCAGAGGATGACTCACAATGCCAGGCCTCTGGGGGAAATATCGCCCTTGTGCGTTGAAAAGCCGAACACTGAAATGGTGCACAGTCCGTATCTAAAGCTACTCACCGCTCTGGCGTGGCCTGTAATAACTGCGATAACCGGCGAGAGAACGTGCACAGAGAAGTAAAAAGAGGGGCAGATGAAAAGATAATAACGAGAAAAAAAATTATTCACGAAGCGGGATTTGAACCAGCATACTCTCAATCTGAAAGCTACCGTTCCGACAATTCTAACCGTTCCGACCAGGGCGTGTAAACGCGGACATTAGAAGAAATTTAAGACGCCACAAACGCCTACTCTGATGTCAACTTCCTTCGTGAGCCCGCGTTTGCTCACCCAGTATTTTAGAACGAATACGTACCAACTAGCGCAGCTCTCTAAATGTCTCTGTCTTTCGGCTATCCAGACACGCCAGCAGAGCTTTAGTATAGCCCTTGTTGGTATAATGTGGCAAAGGGGTGAGAAAGGAAAGTGAGCGTAAGGAGGATAGATGTGGTGGTTGGGAGAGGGGAAAGAAGAGGAGAGAGGAAAGAAGGGGAAAAAGTAATTCATAGCACAGAAAGAACTGTAGATAACGAAGGAGAGAAAGGGGAGAATAAGCTAGAACGAAAGAGGAACACGCATCGCGTCGTCTAGCGATCAGTTCCATAGTCCGTCATTACAAAGACATTGACCAGACCACCTGGCCAATTCGCACGTGCGCAGTAAATACGCCACGCCCACAGACGGAGACATCGCGAGCAACCTCTGCTCTGCAGAGCATAGTCTGAATTAGAGTGTACTAGAATGGGGGAGTGGGTCCACTGAAGGCTCCACGCTGAGGCGTTTTTTTCGGAAAATCCAGGTGGCGCTACCATCGCCTTCACCTGAAGACTTAGCCGTGGTTGCCATGGTTACAAGTCCCCTTTGCCACGCGGTTCGCGACGGGTGGGTAGTCTGATAGTTCGCGCGGTTCGCGTGCTGCTCGCGCGTCTGGCGCAGTCTCGCAGCGTTGTTGCTTCGTTCGTGCGTGCGTGGCCGTGAACGGCGTCGCACCGTGCTTCCGCGCCAGTTCAACAAAATCTAAATGTTTATATTGCGAAACGCCCTGCTCGTATAGGTAGTCACGCACGCAAGTACCGTGATTTCCACGGTAATTGTTTACAATCAAGAGCGTAAGTTGAATTTGGCTTTTGCGAAAACGTACGCATCGAAAGTGTAATATGAGCATTAACTGCGATGCTTTTAAAAATGTCAATATAACTGGGATATATAAGTAAGTTTGCGTTTGGTGCAAATTTAGACTCACGGCAGCAAATTGAATATGATGCAAGACTAAAGTTACCAGCTGTTATCACGAGAATTAAAGCTAAAGTATGCGAACCCTTCTGCAAATTTGCAGCTATTCGTTAGGGACGCGTGATATTATTGAAAAACTGAACCAGTCCTGTTGCGATTACGTGAGGGTGTTGGCAAAGGAAGTTTAGTCACATCGGACGGCAACTGTGCTATTCGTAGGAAATGACTTATAGGGCGGACGCACGTCCGTCGCGGTGGTTTTATGATGAGTTTTTGTTCGGCATCTAGTGCTGGTATACGTTGTAGGTATTAATGAAATATGTTATATTTTACCTTTTCTCTTCGTGCCTGCGGTACGTGTCCATGCAAACATTTGTTCGAAACATGAACGTGTTTTCACCTATAGATAGGAAGTCTGAAAGACACCAATAAAGAAGTGATATGCGCAAAATATTTTATTTTAAATTGACTGCGCAAGCTTTTCGCATAAATATAAAAAACAAAATAAATATCATCGAAAGACTTCGACACCGTCGCTCAAGGAACGTCAGGCTCTATGTTGTCCTGCTAAGCTTTAAGTGTTTTGCTCTCGCTCGTTTCGAAGCGTTTTCCCTGTTCATTCCCTTCACTAAGAAGTGAAGGCGAGTGAGCACGTAGAACGAAACGAGCTTTGTGCTCACTGCATCTTTGTGGTCTGGACAGCCGACCGCTTTCGAGTTCAGAAAATTAGTTTTCACCAATGAAAGGATGTCAGAGATGCTATCTGTGTGCAACATGGAAACACTGAAACATTCAGTAAACAAGTTTTCAAGTGAGGCAATGAAATCATACAGCTGTCGTGAGGGGTACAGAAGTCCACCCCAGTCGCATTGCTCCGTGAATTGCGAAGGGAGCTGTTCAGCAACCGCGACAGCTTTCTCAAACAGAAGCACTTCTTTGCATTGTACGCATGCCAACTTCAATACACACTTTCTGGCCACGTACCCTGCTGTGTAGTAAATGAGTCTCGAGTCACTCTTCTCCAAAGTCACATCGATGTGGTCAGCAAACTTTTCTGGCATCGTGGCAATCGTGCTTTCGACCTCGCCAAGTTTTCCCTGTGATATAAGATCATCAATTTTTTTGTGCGTGACCTTTAGACCCTGTCTGTCATGCACAGTGACAAGAGCGTTTATCATGTCAGGGTTTGCGTTTGCGCTGTCCACACTGTGCGCCAAGTTATAAAAGGACAAGCAGTTGACGGTTATTAGAAACTCATCCGGAGAGGGGTGCGCGTTGCAGCCACTTGACTGGCGAACGATGCCGAAGAAATGTTCCACGGGATCGGTGCTAAGTCGAGATGTCATGAGATATTTGAATCCAACGCTCTCTGTCAGGTACTTCAGCAATGAAAGGGTATTTGCTATAGTGACCCTAAAACCTATGGCAGTGGACTCGCTGAGAAAGTGCCGCTTGTTGTCACTGAATGATTCCCAGTCATTCAGGAAGTCCAGAAAATTGGACAGGAATGCCACGTCTGTAGAAGCTGGTCTCAGCGCTTCGGCCCGAAACCTGGAAGTCATCACGGTGATCAGTCGTTGGATCTTCCTGCAAAATAAACAAAAAGAATGTATGTCAGAAGAGCGCTCATCATGCGTTTGAGATGTTTACGATTACACTTAATTCATTTGGAACGTAGGCGCAACTCACGAGAAGAACAGCTGAGTTGCCTCGATGCTGCCACACCTTCTCTCGATGTCCTCCTTGTAGAAGGCCAGGCCCCGTAGGACATATGGACCGAATAGTTGGAAGGCGAAAGGGGTTCTCATCTTCTCAAATGAGTTTGGTTCCAGATGCGTCTCGGTCAAATTGGGCATAACTTTCAGTGTCCTAACACTTCTGTCTAGAAGGTACGCCTCCCGAACCGGATGCACAGACACCTAGAAATATAGGTTGAGGTAATGCAATGTATGCAAAAAACACAATCTTTGTAAAATGTCAACCATGAATCTATACGTACCAATCCGTCTGGTGTTGCAAAGCCTTTCTGGAGAAGACCATTCCTGAGGCATTTTAGCAGATGCGGGAAATCGGAGATAAAGTGCAATTTCCTCATCTCGTCGACAGGATGCTGTATGGCGCCATTTATTTTCTTCGATGACGCCGACACCCCCGCTAGCTTCCACATTTTTCGATTCCAGGGGGCTCCGTCACAAGTGATGTGGTCGACGAACAAGCCCGCCTGTTCCACGAGGATGGTAGCTTCCATGAGAATTTTCAATAAAATGTCTCCTCTCACATTTCCTTTTGTCGCAAAAACGCCCACAATTTGGCTCCATTTTCCAGCGAAAGGCACAAACATGATGACCATGCCGTGATCACATTGCTGGTACTTGTCTTCGGGCTTCGTAAATTCTCCAAGGTCCACGAAGCCTTGAATCTGGCCAGACGCCGTCACATTGAAATGTTCTGACAATTTCATTTCGTCCACCAATAGTCCGCCGTGTCTTTCGAGGTCTGACATGCTCGCGGTTTTTTTCTTTAGAGTGTTCATTACTGCTTGATTAAAACCGAAGGCCGACTCGTATGACCTCAAGTATCTTTTCAAAGTAGTGTTGCTGGGCATCATGAGAATTTCGTTCTTTCTGATGTGCTGATAAAGCCGGGGACTCTTTAGTTTCATGAGTAAACACTCGAGGATCCACTCCTGATTGTAGCGCATGCCCTGCTTGCTGGTTTGTTTGGCAGCTTGAAAGCAAGCGCGAACACTTGCCTGCTGCTTTCGCGGTAGTGACGATATTTTATCCTCTAGTATTTTATCCGCGACATTCGCATTGTTTGCCCTCATCTCTTCGAGACGACCAGCAATGTCCAACAGCCTTGTCGCCATCCGCTTGTTTCTCTGACTCAGGACCCGCAGTTTGGTGGAGACTGAGTTTCTTCGCTCTTTTCGTTTTAGGTAGCTTTTTCTGGTGAGTATTACTTTCCTCACGTACTTGCATGAAATGCATGAAGAACCTGGAAGTATACGAGAAAAAAATTATGAAGAGCTTCCAGTTTTTTACCATGCATGTTTGAAACGCAATTTATGCACTTTCACTTTCTGTAGGCAAACTATTCTTTCGTAAATGTTAATGAGTACTACAAAAATTAGGGGCCACACAAATGTTCTAGCATTAAACAGGTTACTGATTGATTAATTGTACAATTACAAGTGACGTCTCAATAAACGTTTGCCGCACTCACCTTGTTGTTTAACCGCTCCTTTGCACGTGACACTGAAGACAAGGCCGTCGGAATGAGAGATTTGCGGCTCCAGTTTCTTCGTAAGAACGTCATAGGTGAAGTCCTTCGCCCTACCTGCTCCTCTGCAAGGGTGAAGAGATTCTGCGCAGTCCAGGACTTGTTTGGCATCTTCAAGGTTATAGGCGACCTTTTCGGAGATCAGCGTCTTCCGAACATATGTCCGACAAATCACTTCACTCCGGTCGGTACCGTAATTCATGAGCACAGTCTTTTCGATGCTTACGAGTTCACGACTTAGGGAGGCCGAAACATAAGCAATTCCGTCATAATGACGAAACTTGTGCATTGCCCAGTGGTCGTTTGGCCGGACAACGTCTTCAAGTTCAAATGCGTTGTCGCTTTGCCTCGCACTTTCGCAATCTTCAAATCTCAGTTGCGGCTCAACTGATTGCAGCGCAGTTCTTTTTGACGGCTGGTCTTCACAGGTTGGTGGTGAAGCCGCTCTCTTCTTCGTTGACTGCTCCGGTGTGGGCTGCTCGTCAGGACACTTCAGGAGATGAGGTATAATTATGGGTACAGCATCACTGCGAAGTTCCGGCTTTCCCCGCTCTATATATACTTCTCGGCCTTCGATAATATGTACATATTGCCTTAGTATGTATTTTTGCTCGAAGTGCAGCTCGCAAATGGCATCGGTGACTTGCAAGGGCCGATCAGCGCGGTTGAGATTCTGGTCCCATAGCCGGCGTCTTTCTTCGTCTTGAGGTACTCCAAAGAGTGAGAGCTTGGGCTGGTTTTTAACTCTGCTGTATCCGGTTTGGCAGCCTACGACACAACAGTAATTTCTACGCCTAGACGTGCTCATCCTCTAATCTTTTGAAGCAGCTTGGAACGCTCCGTTATGCAACCAGCAGACACATATCTGCGCACGCAAACGTGCCGTCTGCCGCGTATTCTTTGTCCAGACGGCTTTGCTCAAAGGGAAATACAAACCTACGCGTTCACGAAAAAAAGCATACATTTTATTTCATGTCACTTGTTTTTGTCTCTAATAATGTGTAAAAAAAGAACCAGGAGACAAATTGTGAAAACAGCGCACGAACGACGGTGCATCGAACAGACGACGGCGCGTCGAGCAGACGACAACATCGAGCGCTCAGCGTCCCCGCCAGCGCGTCGTGCGGCCCGAACCGCCGCACGACTCGCACGCTCCCGCCGAAACTGACGTCACTTCAGGAGAAGGCTACTGCAGCGCCACCAAATTTTCCGCCGTTTTTGCTTCACCCGCACCGCTTGCCGCCGGCCACAGTGGACCCACTCCCCCATTCTAGTACACTCTAGTCTGAATGCATCCTATCGTGCCGAGACAGCCGTGGGGCGTTCTCAAAAAAAAAAAAAAAAGCGCACTCCCATGGAGAAAGCCGCACCTCTCCAAGTTAGACGTATTGGTCAACTGGGAATACGAGCGGCGACGGGCTCGGGCTTCACTGTGCCAAGCTTAGTGACACGTAGTGCGATTTTCCCATACTTTCTTTTGTACTCGACGCCTCCAGTGTGTTGAACGCCGTTGGCGCACTAATAATTTTCGGTGGATAGACACTGAAAAAAAAAAAAACATTTTCACAGTTTATTTAAATGTAATATACGGGATGTGCCTCAACTCTTACACTAAGAAGGTGCCTGCATTTTTTATAATTGAAATGAATACAGAACCACAAGCGAGCAGGGAGCGGCCAAGTATATATAGAGACTGCATCTATTGAACCAGAAGTGTGATAACTTTCCTAACGACTAGGAGCTTGGGAGAGCCAGCGCCCCCGCAAAGCGACAACATGTGACAGCATGCATAACGTTGTTAACTCGTGCGCTACTAGTATACATGCTATTCGCACACGACACCACAGCATACATAAAAAGTGATGACTATATTACAGGCTTTGTAGATGCGTGAGTAACTAACTAACGCACTGTGCCTGAGTATTGTGAAAGTTAATGATAACACGAGGAGCCTATAACTTCTATCCATGTCTATTCCCTATTCACCACATAAAACGTCATGATAAAATGCAGAAGAATTCAACTACACGGTTAGATTAAATTTCTGTAGGAGAACAAGTACTTTTACATAGGAGAGGATAAGAAAGAGAAAGAATTGATTACTATATTTTGTTTTATTCATCCGCATTTTATTAAATCTATGCAGCAGAGACATCCATTCAATGTCTCACCGCTCTGTCTGTGCGTAGTTCCCTGTTTATCAATATTTTTCTTGAAACGAGGGCAGGCTATTGTCTTAAATAGGGCTTCATTTGTAAATATCCCAGCCTATTACTGAAGCACAATTTGGCACAGCATCCGATGAAAGACGCAGTGAGCACCTGGCACTAACGGTGTGTTTTGTGGTGGTGCTTGGATGAGGAGGATATTAACCGTAGTGAAGGGGAAGGGGGGAGGGCTAGTAATGAGCTGGGAAGCGAGAGGTGATGCGCCACTCAACAAAAATGGGGATTAATGCATACAAGCTACGTTTACAAAGTCTGGCCGACTGCTAGCTGTTCTGGGGCGAGCGCTATAGCACGACTGTTTACAGTTTAAAGAAAAAGACCCCCCTTTGATAAGTGTCCTAACAGACTTTCAGAAATCACTTAAAAGGAAACGTCGCTGCGACATATTGTAGTGGAAGAAGTGGGGGAAGTATAATGGACGTCATTTCAGCACTCAACAACCAATGCTCTCGTTTCCTCATCCTGACAATGTCGCAGTTGTGAGTAAATTGTGAACAATATTACCAGTTAAGTTACCGTTCACTGAATAAGAAAAAGAAAGAAAGAAAGATAGAAAGAACAAAATAAAAACAATTGCTCACCTCGTTGCCAGAGTGAAAGTGGTAGAAGGTAAGACACTTGCGAGTGTTCTACTAAGCTATAATAACACACTATATTGGGATCTACAAATAACCATGTAATCACCACGCAGAACATCATAGGTTAAGACCTATGAAGCGCTGCACGGCGTTTACATGTCAAGTCGAGCTTCGGCGCTTCAGGAAGCTTCGTTAAACCCAGCTCACCACGCTTCTTTTTCTTCCATCCCGACGTCCTCATTGCTAAACTGAACCTCTCTGTGTCCACCTCTCGATATTGTAAGAATGATTACGCATCAGCTAAAAAATACACAAAAGAAGAAATAAACACGACTACTGAACATTTTTCTTAACACGATGAAATGCATCTCGCCCTGCTTTAGGAGACACAGGCGCGACGTTTTATGAATACAACTATTGCCGCAAATTGTAAATGCGAACACGGAAGTGTACGCTATGTGGCGCCATTGCGGCAATGACAACATAACAACCACTTGCAGAATGACGTAGTCGCATGAAACTGGCGTTTATACGAGCAGATGTCGCCGACAACGCATGTCGTGTCTTCATATCCCACATACGAAAATTTTAGCTGGATGTGTTGGGTGCGTTCCACCAGTAGTGAGCAGAGCTGGGGCGGAAGTGATCTGGTGGAGAACAGGTGTGATAAACTACTCGTGAAGAAAATAAATGCAAAATCTACTGCAGCTTCCACCCGCCACAGCCTTTTTCTTTTCTTTCTTTTTTTGTTTATTTAGCAGCTGGTGTCATTGCAGCATTTTGTTTGTTATTATATTCCATCTGGTAAATAAATCTCGAAGTCCATGTTACCAGTCGTCACGCGGTGTTTGTTTTTCGAAAACTTGGTGAAAAAGAAAAGGAAGTTGTTTTTCAGGCACGTGGATGGAAATGAGAATGTAAACGTTGAAAAACACCTCTCTAACTACGACTCCCAATGTTAACCTCGCCATGGAGCAGCCTTCCAAATATGCAACCTTGCATCCATCGCTGACGCCCTTCCCCAGTGCCAGATAAAACACTATAACATGCTGCCATGCTCATACCGTGCTGCTGTAGCACCACTGCAACTTTGTGATACTGCAGCAATAACATTGATCACTTCACTCTTATCGCTGCAGTAAACGGAACTGTGCTTCAAATATTTGCGTGCTACCTCGCGAGGCGACAACGTTTTCAAGGCCCCGCATACTTTTGATAAGCGTAGCCCCAAGTACACTGTGAAGAGAGTAGGTTCGGAGTAACTAAGTGATTGTGAACTGTTCCCGCTTTCGAGGGGCCAGAAGCTTTTGCAGTGAGCTTATCTATGCATCTCTTCCTGACTTCATGCATTTTTTACAGCGCATAGAATAAATGGTCGCACGACATGCATAAATAGATGTGGGCCGTGCGTGCTCAATGAGTAGTGGTACTTTGTTCTGAATGTATGAAGAGTTGTTTTTTCCACTCATTCTTTTTTTCATAATTGGACAGTGTATAGAACGTTGAGCAACAGGTGTTGAGCGGCTACACGCGAATCTTATTTGCGTGTCGATAGCTTGTCCCATATCCGCATACAGTTTTCAATATTCACCGAGTCTCACAGCAACGCACAAGACCTTCAACCTAAGCCTACATGGTAGCAACTTATTATACACGAATAGCCTTTAAGGAAGGATGTTATTATTGAATGACTCAGAATCATTCAGCAGAAGCTATCTACCCCCTTGTGTTCCCTCAGGAACCACTGCCCCTACTTGACAACAGCAGCTATCTCACAGCGGAATAATTTGGAACAGTCATCGCACCCATGAATGGGCTGCTATCAAGACTGAAGTATACGTATTTCTTTCATACAAGATATCCAAATAGTGCCCTAAGAAACACGTTCTCAAAATTCGCTTTAACGAAGGCAAGCGATCAAGTGATCACCATATAGTAGATACTGAGGGCTAAAGTTCGACGCCGGCTGATGACAAGTCTCCCGACGATGACGCATCGAGTTAAACGCCCTGTTAATGCTTACATCACTCGCATGCATGGCGTTTTCTGCAGTGGCTCTGTCCCCGCAATGTGCGTGCATGATTCTCGTATAGAGCCATTCTTTAACGCACCCCACAAGCGTTATCACGTGTTCAAGTCAGGCACAGTCATATCGTACTCGAAACATCGATGCCGTCCACAATCATAACATTATGTATCTACTCACAGCACAGTTACATTATGGACACCACGTGCGAAACCGTGAAAGAAACGAACATTCGACAACATCTACAGTAAGTTCTAGAACTGAATAAGAAACAAACTATAGTTACCATTCGATTCGTATTCAGAATGTTGAACATTAGCCCGCATGTAAAGCAGAATTCGAAAGAACGTGTATTGTGACCAGGAACCATCATGCAGATAGATGACCAACGAGGTTGCATGCAGATTCATGTGCTTCGTCTAATCACGAAAATTGAGTTCTCACGACCCCACCCTGTCTTCTTCATCACTCTCACGTTCAGTTGGCAGGCCTGGGCAACTTCTTCACGTACATGATCTTCGGCGTGGGCTCGAAGTCGCAGCACTTTCTGTACGCCTGCTGCTACGGCTACTCTGTCAACGGGCTCCACTTTCTCATCACAGGGCTCGCCTCGCAGCACGTCGCGGAAGTGCTGCCCATCACCATATACGTGAGTGGCTTGTGACATTTGAACCTCGATATGTTGCTTGCCGTTGAACCGTGATCTGAAGGACACAATGCAGCAGAGTGCATGTGGCTGATAATTTTAGCAAAGCAAAGGCAGTTTAAGCATCCTAACCGCGATTCCTCAACTCAGTTGAAAATGCACTATGATCGACTTACAATTTTTATACAGGTCAATCGATAATATATGGTCCCGGCAACTTAAAAGAAAGCAGTGAGTGTGAAATATTCCCACGGGAAGCTCCTGTTTAGTTTTTTGTCACCAGAGGGCCCACGGTGTGGCCCTAGGTCTCTGCCTTATTTGTTCCATCGTGGGAGCGGCCCACCGTGTGCTAGAGAGCACGCCTTCGGACACTAAAGTTTTGCCAAACCAAACCAAACCACAGGTTCTCTAACGCGCATTCTATTCTCTGTACACGACACCAGCCCTCTTGCGTACTGCTTACGAGTCGGTTGACATGAACGTAAATCAAAATCAAACAGCAGAACGTTTTACCTGCATACGTAATGAACGTTCCTAAGGAACAAACAAAAAAGTATGGGGCCCGCCTGTTCTCAGTAGTCATTTTCAAGATCACGCATGCACGTTAAGGCAATTAAAAAAAAATTGTTTTCAAAGGTATACCACCTTGGTCTACAGTAAAGACTCATCACTTTCTCTTCATCAGCAGTTCGCGCAATCGCATTGCAGCACTTGAAAAGATCTATAATCACGAAGTGAAGTGTCAATACCACGCGAAAATCAGCGTCGTTATCAGCCAAGTCTCAGAGAGAGATCACATAAATTTCCCATTGTATAGATTTCTCGTGACTCTCCCCTGTACAGTTGTACACGAGTATGCAGCTCTGACTTCCGAGATGGAGCGGCGTGCCCGTGATCTCGGAGGCCAATGCAATGCGGAGTACAGTGCTTTCAAATTAATAATGAACGCTTATCTACTGGTGCAGTACAAGGTGTTCCAGGCGAGCGCGATGAGCATGTACTTCCTGGGGTCGGTGGCGGTAATGACGTACGACCTTCCCAGCATGCCTGACGCCTTCTGTGGAATGGTGAGTCCACGCTGTAGATCCAACCTTTTGTCACTTGTGTTATCTACACAGGCTCCAGTCAAACTGTCGCAAATTTGTTGCAGCACGTAATGTGGCCATATCCCACCATTTGCTTTGCAATGATACTGAAGTCACAATTGGTCTAACCAGTGAGCTGCTGTTGCCGTATTTTATTAAAGTTTTACAGACACACTTTCATTTTGCGATCCATAACATTACTACTCATAGTGCGCAAGGTAAACACACCCGGTAGACATTGCACTTAGGTGGTCTGACGACAACCGGGAGAGAATGGTTATACTGTTGCTAGCTGTTAATTTAGTTTCCTTCAAGTGTGATGGAAGATATGTAGACAGCATTCTGACAAAGGATTATGAACATGTGAGGCCGGGAATCTCCGCACGCACACAGGTACGAGTAATCATCGGTGAGCTTTGAATGGATGTGAGTACGAGCATATAAAAGCACAAACGAATGCGAACGCACGTGAGTTAGAGTGCGCACCTAAGAAAGAATAGGCAAGTGCAAATATCCCCTTGCATTGGCCACCTATGTGTATGAAGGTAATCTACCGACGAACCTGACCCTATCGAGCTCGTGTAAATTGAATTTTCTTTTGTATAAAACTAATTCAGACCATGGTAATGCTTCAATGTCAGTGCGTAGAAAGATGTACGGCTACATCGAACAAAAATAGCAGAAACACTTGATATATCGAACATTTACAAAAGTGAAACACCCCTGGAAGTTGGCTTTCCCTCGCAAATTGTGGCCGTTCTTCACGAAGAGGACTTTTCCACGTGTAGTTTAGAGAGCGAGCGTTGGTGAAAGGAGGGTGCCGCGTGGAGCGTGTACAAACCACCGTTCGACGTCACGTGTTTACCCCCCGTGATGCCTAGTCGTTGCGCCGCCGGCTTGTCCTGTGGAATCAGTGTTCGCTCGTTTTGCTCTGTGCGATGGATGCTTTGAAAGTGACAAACCTGCTATTACCCGCAAATATGGCGATAGTAAACACAGTCGAACGTAGAGAACAGGCGTCTGACGTTGCCGGTTCGTACATACTAAGAAGCACGCTGACTACGATTTTCAAAAACAAGGCCGACATTATGGCCAAGCCAGAGTACACGCACGACAAATACGCACAGCTGCGTATGAAGAATTTGAGGCACTATTTGAATCGATAACGTTTTTCTATGGCATTAAATCCACCACTCCACAGCAACCCGCCTCCCAAGCAACACAGACCGCAAGAAAATACAAAATTAAAAGAGTAAACCGCTCATTGCCTTGAGAAGGTGTTCTTTACATAATCCCGGAGCAATGCAAGGAAGTCAACCGGCGCGTGAAATTCGCATTGAAGAAATAACAATAGAATTGTACGATATATAGAACTAATCTCCGATTTCGAGAGAGTTAGATACATGCGGGTTTGATTTATATATGACGTTTACATATAATATTAAAGATATCTAATAAAAACGCCTGGCTAAAGGTGTCTACATGAATCGATTAGTGAAGGCTTTCGAAACCTAACTTTTTCCCCGACTTGTTTTCAGGCCACGGGAATGTTCACCGGCCTGCTTCACCTCGTGCACCTCATCTACGTTTTGATCTACGTACCATCACCATGATGTCACTTTCTTCATCGATACAATAAATGCTTTGCGACGATATATTTTTATGCTATCCATACGTATATTGTATACAGGCTACATCACTTCGTTTTCTTTTTATTATTCCGTACTGGATGTTACTAAAACTATGATCCTCTCACTTCAGTTCCGCCTTGTTATATACCTCCTAACCGCAGCATCGTAGAACGTATTTTTCAGGTAGGTAGTGACCAGCACGCCAAAGATGACGTCGCACGACGACACTGATATGTGTGACTGGACAGTGCTATAAGCACAAGCGCGCAAACATGTGTGCAAATCAAGCACGGTTTGTCAAGCGGATTTGTACAAACATAAGACGTTGACAAAAGCCCGTAAACACGCGATAAAAGTATACACTGAATAGCCCCGAGTCTCGCTTTGTTGGGCATCAATAATGATTTTAGTCACTCGAAGTGCGTTACTTGTGGCCAGTCACTATGTACATACATTTTTTTTTTCGCGCTGTAGTAATACCATACAGTGCACGAGTTTGATTTTGGTGGCAGTGCTATACGGAATTCTGCCGTTACCTGCGCGCTCTCTTCGCCCTTGTCGCTACGTCATTCCTATTGTGTTTCTAGTTCGTGCCATGCAAGGTCACCGCACCGTGCCATGCTATCGGCGCGCTGGCTTAAAATCGAGCACAGGTGCCTCCTTCCGCATTGTGAAACACCTGGAGTCAAAAGGGCCACAATAGAACGCGGCTTATTCACGCAGCTGCAGCAGCTTGAAAGCAGCGCACATACAGTCGCGATCGCCATTGGTCAGCTACTGTGGCCAAGTTTTTGAATAAAAGCCACCTTTCTATATTAGCTCAATTGTGTTGTCACTGTTGTATACGAGTATTTGTTGACCCGAAAGTTGCAGGTTCAATCCCGGACGCGGTGGAGGAGGAGGAGGAGGAGGAGGAGGAGGAGGAGAACACCTTTATTTTAAAAAAGGAGTTCGGAGAACGCAGGCCCCTGGGCCTGCACACGATCTCGCTGTGCTCAAGCGTTCATTTGATGGTTGTCCATGACGCTGGTAGCCTGATAGGCAGCCACTGTCTGCTCAAGCGGGTCCTCTGAACGCAGTAGGGTCTCCCAGTCCTCCAGGTCTTGAGGCGTTCTGGGGCACGAGCGGGAGGATCCGCCGGGCAGTGACAGAATGATGTGTATAACAAAAGGACTTGTTTTTGGATTAGTTGGGGCATAATTGGTGCAGAAGACGGAGGCGCAAAAACATATCGTGAAGCGGGAAGAGCAGAAGAGAAGAAAGAACAGCGCCAACTTGCGGCGCTGTTCTTTCTTCTGCTCTTCCTGCTTCATGATATGTTTTTGCCCCTCAGTCTTCTGCGCCAAGGATGTGTATAACAGAAGCATGAGATTCAGGGCAGAGGGAACAGGCTGGTGTTAGGAAAAGGGGTGATAGTGCGATAGAATAAGAGGAGAAGGAAGAGTGTGAGTCTGTAGCTGGCGCCAGAAGGTGGCCTGTCGGCTGCCGAGGGACTTGTGCGGTAGAAAGAGCTGATGCTCTGACCTATAGACTTGAATCAGCTTGTTGAAAGTGTGCGCGTGCCTTCGTCAATTTAGGATCGCAGGCCACCAGTGCTCCGTTTAGAGTACCTTGGGCTGAAAGGTTGGCGGCCTCGTTTCCAGAATTCCCGGTGTGCGCGGGCACCCATATTCGCATAATGGGGCGGGGTTGCAGCGGGTGAGTCCAGTATGCAAAAAGCAGGGACCTAAACTCGGTCTCGCGCGAAGTTTAGAATTGCGGTTTCGGAATCAAATAAAACATACCGTGCTTCAGTGTTACCGATTGCTAAGACAATGACAGCTTCCTCTTCGGCTTCAGGCGAGGTATCCAGAGTGTGTGTACCTATTAGGGAGAGTGCGTGATCCACCATGGCAGCGACCGTTTGATCGCCCACGCAGGCTGCGTCCATCTCTACGGCGGATCCGTAACATCGGTGTAGAGTTCTAGCGCGAGCTCGGCAGAGTTTATCATCGTGGCTGGGCAACATGTTACGGGGAAATGGTGTAATGGGGAGTTCATGGTGCAGGGATCTCGGTATGGGGAGTAATGACGGATCGTTGGCCGGTACCTGGATTCCAAGAGAATGCAGAACATGCCGTCCGGTGTCGGTTTGTGTGATGGGAAAGTATTGTGCTTGGCGGGACGCGTCTGTGAGTCTCCCGATAGTGTTTTGAAGGTCTAGCTTGAGAAGTCGACCAGTGGGTGCACTTATGGGAAGGTGGAGGGCTACTTTGTATGTCCGTCGGATGAGGGCATCCAGGGAGACAGTGTCTCGGCGTGATAGTTGGAGTAGTAGAGCACGCGGCTGAGTACGAATGCATAAATGAGGCGACATAGGTAACCCTCCGTCATGCTCCTGTGGCGGCCCGAGACCCGGCGGATGAGGTTCGAAATCGCCCCTACAACCTGCTTGCGTTTCCGGATTGCGTTAGTGTTCTTTTCGTCCCTGTGGATACGCATGTCCAATATCTGGAGGGTGTCCTCCTTAGGTACCGATCTGCCATCCAGTTCGATAACAATATGGGAGGCAGGGCAGCAAAGGAACAACCAGGCTTTTGAAACGGATAAAAAGCAGTCGGGACTTGCTTGTAATATGGAACTGCCGTAGCTTTCGAAGCAAGCACGCGCCACACCTCTACATCCTAAGTTCTCCCAAACACCCCAGGTCCTTCTTCGCTAGATATATAGGCTACACTTCCTAGTTGCAACTCTGTACACACTCAGACGCCACAGACGCACAAAGAGCGTCTACCATTCTGCCCCGCAGTCTCACATGTAAGACGGACTACATCACGTCACACACATCCTGTGCGATAACGGAGAAGCGGTGGTAGAATTTCGATCGGAGAGACGCGTGTACTGTGCGATGTGAGCGCGCGTTAAAGAACACCTGATAATCAAAATTTCTGGAAGCCGCACTACCGCGTCCCGCATAATCATTTTGCAGTTTTGGGACGTTTAACTCCAGATATAATTATTACGATTATTTGTTGCATGCTCTGTGCATCGTCGCTCGGAAGTAAAACTTCACACATTTGTCTCAAGGGCAAAGCCATGGCAGGCAAGCGAAAGCAAGTCATCCGAATATTCAATTGGCATGCCTCCACCGAAACAGACGCGAGAAGACGCTCGTTCAAAACGTTTGGTCATTGACTGCCGTGCATGACCCAACACAAATGCTCCCATGCGATTCGAAATAATGTGTTGCACATAAAGCGGACAAATCAGCTTTGGTCACCGCATTTATACGTTAACCTCAGTAACCTACTTAACATGTCAGTTGAATGAAACTACCACGCTGCACTTCTCGAACCACCAGGTTTACGAGCGAAGCTTAAATCTTAGGTATGCATACACGGAGACAAGGAATCCTGTCTCATGGTCCCTTTGTTTGTGTGGCTAGAAGTAAATGATTGATTCTGATGGTGGCATAGAGGTTGCGGCGTATACATCGCTGCAAGCACGATGTCCCGGGTTCGAGTCTTGGCCATTGCGGACGCATTTCGGTGGGAGAAAATAAAAGAACGCAGTCTGATATTCAGGTGCACGTTGAAAAACTCTGGGTGGATGAAATTTATCTCCAGCTTCACGCTATACGGCACGCCTCATCATCGAATCTTATTTGCGGCAATAAAACTTGCTCCTTAAGGCGTTTTTTTTTATTTGATGACGGCAGTTGTACAAGAATATATTTGTGATGCGTATAATGAATGCGACTATTAATAAAGACGACAAAGGCGCAAAAATTATTCATTCCTGAATGATTCACCGTAAGTACCCTTTCAATTTAATCAATTCATTAGACATTCACTTTGACATATCTCGCAGCTTTTAGAACAGCTGCAAGTGAAGTTACAAATACGAATGGCACTTTGCAGCAGCACCATTGCAGTCCCATCTCAGTGTGCTCCGCTGCTGACCCTAAATGCACGGGTTTGATCCCAGACGCGGCTGCAGTTTTATTTCGGTGGAGGCGCGCAATCACTGTAGAATGTGCAGCGCACGCTAAAGAACGCCAGACAGTCGAAAATTTTCGGGGTTCTCCAAGATTCGGCGTGCGTCATAAATATATCGTGGTGTTGGCACGTAAAACCCTAGATATTATCATAACCGCGTTACATATTACATCGAAAGTTGTTATGAGTTCAGAACATGAGTCACGTGCACCGTAGTTGTCCGCCGCCGCTGACGTCCGTAACCACTATCGCGCGTAGTGAGTATGAATAAATTAGACCAAGTTCACGATGGGGTTCGAACCCGGGGCCCCTGCGTTCCAGCCCAGTATTCTACAACTGAGCTACGCCGGTGCATGTGACTTGTTCGCAAACTTGCCTCAGGCAGGCTTGATGTCGGGAAAGGATTCGCGTTAATATGAGTAATGAAGCGTTTTAGAGCGGCGAAGGGACAACCAGGCGTCACACAATGCGAATTGCGTAACGAGTGGGCCGTCGAACGCTCCCACACATTACAAAAGCTTCAGGCATATTTTGTCATCGTCGTCAGCCACACAGGAGCGATATATTATTATTAACATTATTAACTGGGTTGCAGCTTATTTGTGTAATCGCAAGCAGTTTGTATCAATAGATAATTATTTTTCTAGTGAACTCTCCGTAACCTCTGGAGCTCCCCAGGGTAGTGTTTTAGGGCCGTAACTGTTTCTAATATATATAAATGACATTGTTAATGAAATTTGTCCCCCAGTACAAATTAGGCTATTCGCAGACGATTGTGTTTTGTTTAACGAAGTGTGTTGCCTTAATGATCAGTTAACACTTAACTCTAACCTTCAAAACATTTTGCCGTGGTGCAAGCGGTGGGGCATGGAACTGAACACAGAAAAAACTGTTTACATGTCTGTAACAAAAAAAGTTAACGAATTGTCGTTCATTTACAACCTACGATCCACACCGCTCACCAAAGTAAACCAATATAAATACCTTGGAATCACAATAACCAGTGATCTAAGCTGGAATAACCATATTTCCAACATCTGTAACTCTTCTTTCAAGAAACTTTGTATACACAGACACAAACTAAAACATGCTCCTCGTGACACTAGACTTTTGGCTTGCACATCACTAATCTGTCCAAAACTCGTATGTGCTTCCATCGTATGGAACCCCAACACAATAACTAACATTAATGCATTAGA
The DNA here is from genome assembly GCF_043290135.1 of Rhipicephalus microplus. Taxonomy (NCBI): domain Eukaryota; kingdom Metazoa; phylum Arthropoda; class Arachnida; order Ixodida; family Ixodidae; genus Rhipicephalus; species Rhipicephalus microplus. The sequence continues at coordinate 3,239,159 of NC_134703.1, forward strand.
GATGATACAACGCCAAGCAGTTAGGTTTATTTTGTCTAAATATAGAATACATGACTCTCCCACAGCCCTAATGGTACATCATAATATTCAGACTCTACAACTTCGAAGTAAAATACACCGCTTAAAATTTCTTTTCCAACTTAAAAATAATTGCTTCTCTCTTAACTTACGGGCTTATGTGTCCCCACTTACAGCACGTCGAACAAGGCATCGTCATGATCTTTCTCTAACGCCATACAGCACCGGTACTAACCTATAAGTGTTCCTTCTTTCCACGAACTGTAAACGATTGGAATAACCTGGAGGTATCGCAATTAATAAACGGATATTCTATTGAACGTATATCTATTTAATCTTATCAACAACGTAACATTGATTAACCCTTTGTTCCTTACTTTTACTGTTACTGTTCTTGAGTATTTAAAGTGTTATTGCTGTCTTCAATCTTGTATGAGTATTATCTAATGTTCATACGTGCGCATTATGTTCTCTATTATTACTTTTGTTTTGTTGTGATGCTATTGTTACTATTTTTTTCTTTTGGTCTTTTAAACTTGTCTTATTTCGTTGTGGTTTCTGTGAATGTATGTATTTATGTGGTGCCCTCCTGCATGGACCCAATTAAGGTCTGCAGTATTGCGTAAATAAATAAAATAATAAAAATAAAATGCACTAAATTCCTAGCGAGTGTGTAGCGGGTACCACGCTTTTGCAAGGAACGACGAAAGGTGTCGTAGTGAATGCCTCCCTATTGTACGAAATTTCTGGTCATTTATGGCGTAGTGGGTACCATGCAAGTGTGCTTTAGGCGCACTTGCATGGTACCCACTACGCCCAGAGTGTTCTAAAATAAAAAGACTCTGAAGGGCCACTCTTCCAGCTTTCTCTATGACTGTACTGCTCGTTGTGCGCTGGCCTGGCGTTTCTTTTTTTTTTTTTGGAAGCATTTGAGCAAGACATCATATGTGTGTGTGTGTGTGTGTGTGCGTGTGTGTGTGTGTGTGTGTGTGTGTGTGTGTGTGTGTGTGTGTGTGTGTGTGTGTGTGTGTGTGTGTGTGTGTGTGTGTGTGTGTGTGTGTGTGTGTGTGTGTGTGTGTGTGTGTGTGTGTGTGTGTGGTTGGCACGTACACACAAAACTGTGTGTACGTGCCAACCGGACGTGGGAAAAGCAAACGTGGCAAAAAAAAAACAAGTTACAGAGAAGGTGAGCCCGCACCGTCCAGTGGCCTCAGCCATGCGTCACGCAGTGCGTACATGCTTGACCAATCGTTTGAAAAAATGATATGCCGAAATAGGGTTAAATGCACCCGGTGCACGCAAGTCAGCGATTTTATCTTCATATGCTTACGGGTGAGGGGCCTTATTTTGTCGCCGTTGTTTTGAAAGGGTGGTTTCCTTACTTTTTTTGTTCCTTTTTTTGTCAGTGTCATATTTGAGCATTTGCAACAGGAGACCACGTGATCGAGCAAAAGGAAACTGGCATGTCTCTCTTACTGAGAGTTAACCATGAGGTCCTTAACACACACACCTGTTGACCACGCGTTATTATGCGAGAAACGTGGCCCAGCATTCGCCATTAAAATATGTGGCTTGCCGGCCTGTCCCCACCACACCACCACTCGCTGCACACGTGTCTCACACCTGTGTACCCAGGACGAATGCAAGCACAAGCTTTTACAAAGTGTTTAGGTATTTTCAATTGCAAAAAAAAAATGAAAACGCTTCATCCGCAATGCATAGGAAGGAACAGTAAGAACGCAGCACACGTGGGCATTGAGTTTTAGCCAAGTTTAAATAAGCAGCTAAATACGATCTTCTCGCATCCGTTCGTATGCGTGATCATGACTTTCCTTTTGGTGTGCTTGACGGCAGAGCACAGAGTGGCGGATGACGGCATATACATCCTTATTCAATCTTCTGTTTTTATGAGCCGAAATGATGACATGATTATTAGGCACGCCATGAGGCCTCCGAGTATATTTGAACAACCAGCGATTATTAAACGCCCACTTTAATCCCGTCAAAATCACGTCACGCCAGGATGTTGAGGGTTTCATTCCCATCACGCCAGGAATCAAACCCTCAACCTAGATTTTGAGCAGCACGCTGCCACTGTTAGTGAGCCATATGCATATTGCCACGGTTGCCGTATAAATTAACACCTCCTACTATCTAGAGCAGTAGCATACTAAATGCAAGGGTAAAATTTGGCACACTGCAGCGCTTGGAGGGGGTAGTCGAGCGATGAATTCTCCGCCATTCACGGTTAAACGGTATTTCGCAGCCATGTGGCGCATCTAACGACAAACTACAGCGGATGCACTGTGGCCGCAATGTTCCGTTTCACGGGTCAGTGAACAGAGATATTCAAGCGACGCAAAAGCGCGCAATCTGCGTCGCCGAAGAACTCTCGATACAAAACGTCGCATGCGGAGCAATCGGAAGTTCCCTTTCGAGCAGCGGCGCTGTTAGATCGTTACGTCATCCCGTCACTCGTAAGAGCTTCGCGAGAATATGAATGAAACCGAAAGCTTTGGCCTTCTTATAGAGGTGTCGCGCAAAGGAAGTGAAACAGAAGTTTGAAATCGTAGTGGTATATGGTGCACATACGCGTACACACACAAAAAAGCAGTGATTATCCGCCGCGGTGATGCATTGGCTCGGCTGCTGGCGTGGAAGTTGCGGGCCTTCCACTATACGGGACGCCTCATAATCCCATACCGATAATGGCCCATAAACCCCTAATAATGAATAATAATTGTAGAATAAGCATTGTCGACGTGCGCATGGTAAAAGAAGGTCGCATCGCCAGCAAGCGCACTGGCGACGGGAGCGGCAGCAGATCCACTCGGCAGCCTGTGACGCAGGTGTCCCGAGAAGTATACAGGGACCTCGACCTGCTTCGAGGGAGGCTGCTCGGGATGCAGCATCCGCGCACAGCAAGCGCCGGCGTTCCTGGCGCAAGCCACCTTAGAAGCGAGCCACCGAAGACAGTCCCCGGGTGGCCACGTCAGCGTGCAGCACCGGGTATCGCCGAACGCCGCTAGGCCTAACTAACGAGGCAACCACCACGTCTACGACATCAGGCGACGGCGAAGACGACGGGCGACCCCGTCGGCAGCGGCAAGAACGACGACTTTCGTCCAGATCGTCGAGAACCCCGACACACGACAGATCGGGACATTGCGAAGAAACGCGTCTGCTGGGACAAGTAAGGTCGAGGAGAAGCATTGAGGCTATAAAGTTGCTGGACGATATTGATGACAATTTAGGCTGCATGAGGGTGTGTTTGTAAGTAAGTTGTAATTACTAATTAGTTCGGAGTTATTACTAGCTGTTTTGTACATTTTTTGTGTGTTTTTGCCGTGAGTGTTTATTAAATGGGTTTTGTTGTTAACCGAGTCCTGTCTCAGTCCTTCGCCCGCAGCAGCCGCCCATAATCTGTGACAAGTACTAATGAAAAATTTACATAGCTTGATTTGTTAATATGTGCATTCCTCTTCTAACATTCAGCCTATCACACAAAAAAAAGTCTTTAAATTACGCTCAATTTCAAAAGAGGACTAACAAAAATAAATTCCAAACGTATCAAAGGCAATATTTATGTGTTTAGTAAATGAAGAAAAGAATCAGCGTCATTGCTCCAGGTATCTCATAGCTAATGTAACCAGGAAGCTGCATATAAATGCTAATATGTTTTGAAACTAAAAACTTTCAGTTCACCAAGCCGTCTTCACTGCAACGAAAATGTATAGGATCGGAAAGAGATGATATATAAGGACGGTTCCCAAACTCACTGAACACATATGCATCCGTTAGAAACAGTTCAGACTCAGTACAATTTCATCGCGGCGTATACCTCCTATCAAGTAATACAGTTACACAACCCTCACATTCACAACACAGACGCGCGCGCCGATCTCAACTCAAGAACTTGGCAATCTAATTTGGAAACGACGAAACTCATTCAGTTCACCCCGCTCGCTGATTTAGCAAAAACACGCGAAGCAAGTCTTGTTTCCCGCACACAGCGCTCGTTTCTCTGAAGATCTCCGTCCTCTCTCATCTCGGTTCTCATCATTTGCTGCAGAAATATCCAACTTGGCGCTGCAGGTCTTTTTTCACTCCGCTGCCTACTGGGTGTACCATGTTGATCGGAGCTCGCCAGCCATTCTGTGCCGAAGCTAGAGCACGGGGTGCGCATGCATTCTCTTCTGATTGTGTTTGCGCACGGCCCGCGTTGGTGCGGCACTGCTTCGGCGTCAACAGACCAAACGCCGTATCGTGTTCCTTTGGAAGGAAGATGCGCGCACATACACAACAATCTACGAGTACCAGCGATCAAGAGGCCGATGAAACAGGCGGTTATATGGGCGTTGTGACAATAGAAGGCTCGTAGAGGGCTAAATGCGAGGCAAAGAGGGAGGAGATTGAGGGCAGCAGAGCGAATTTGTGTGCGCCCAGTCGTGCAGTCATCTGAGCGGTGTTTGATCGGACGCGAGAGCAACACCGCGTGGGATGCTGCAGAGAACAGGATTGCCCAGGTCGCGGGCCTTCCACCCAACAAATTTTCCCAGCCAGCCGCCATCGTCGTCGGTGCGCTTTTACTCGGCGATTGTCCCTTGCTCGGCCGGCTATAAGGCATCGAGTGGACGCAGGAGTCGTGTCCACTCCGCTGCGCTTTTGGCAATATTGTCGTGATGCCGCGGTCTTTCGGGTCGGACCACACTGAGATACGAAAACGTGGGATGCGGGGCGGCGAGCCGTGCTCGAAAAACGAAAGAAAATAAAGAATGAATGCGCGGCAGGAGCACTTCCCGATTTATGAGGCCGCTTGCTTCTCCCTTTTTGTTATTACAGTGTAACTGAACGCTACTTGAGAAGAAAACGAAACGATATTAAAACAGATGTGAGGCTAAATTGCCTTTAGGGCACAAGTGTGTACGAGAAAACCGGCGTCGAACAGACAATGACGGTTACCTGCCCCAAAATACATGGACGCCGAGACAAAAGAGGGTTTAACCGCTAAGTCAGCCCCATGCATTGACTTAATAGAGAGAAGTGTGTGTAGAGGAGGGGGGGGGGGTGCGCTTCGATGAACATCTCCGAGGGGAAACCCTGCGCACGCATATGAGAGCCTCAGACAGTTCACGAACGAGAGTGTTGCGCAGGGCCCCTTGAATAGTGATTATTACCCTTCAACACGAGCGATGGATCGTGGCTGTGATAAAGCCCAAAATATTTAGCATTCGTTAGATCTCCATTTCTCATACCTGGCGTTCATTGGCCGACTACTCCTAAGCCCCATGTGTACGACTTATTTTTTTTTTATTTTTTTTACTGCGGTTCTATTTCAAGCACAGGTAAATCCCGAGGGATCCGTCGTCCGCACTTTCTAGCCCACCTGCAAGAGCACACTCGGACGAGAGGGAGAACATGGATAAAGCTAAATGGTGGAGAGGGGAGCCTAGAGCACAAAGTTGAGCCTTGTAGGGAAAGGGCAGCGATGGGAGAGGGTGAAACTGGGAGAAGCGGCGGAGAGCAAGAGCTAAGCAATGGCAGGAGGGAAGCAAGTTGTGTAAGGAGGAGGACAAAGCAGGAAGCTGTATTGGCTGTGGCGGTGAAAGGTGTCCATCAGTGTTAGCGCGCGCTCGAGCACAGGTGAGGTTGATGAGAGAGGAGGAAGGGCGCGCCGAACGGTGTCGAAGGCGGGAAAATGTGCGCTGATGCCACTAAGTTCCTTGATTTTAGTCCCTATGTTTTTTTTAGGTTTTTTTAGACCCCAAAGAAAAATCTAGGGACTTTAATGCCACTAGCTCTGCTGTTTAATCATAGCCTTTGCGACGTCAAGTCACCGAAGCTGCACATAATTTTTAAGTTTAAAAAACGCACATACATACATACATACATACATACATACATACATACATACATACATACATACATACATACATACATACATACATACATACATACATACATACATACATACATACATACATACATACATACATACATACATACATACATACATACATACATACATACATACATACATACATACATACATAGCATAACCATCTATACTCCGTTTTATAGACCACGGTGGTCTAGTGGCTAAGGTACTTGGCTGCTGACCCGGAGGTCGCGGGTTCGTATCCCAGCTGCGGCGGCTGCATTTCCGATGGAGGCGGAAATGTTGTAGGCCCGCGTGCTCAGATTTGGGTGCTCGTTAAAGAAACCCAGGTGGTCGAAATTTCCGGAGCCCTCCACTACGGCGTCTCTCATAATCAAATGGTGGTTTTCGGACGTTAAGCCCCACATATCAATCAATCAAAACCATTTTATAAACCAGGTGCAATGCAAGAAGTTCGGTGAGCAAGATGTGCTAGTACGCGCTTATCACGCTTGACTTTCGCCGTTGTCAACGCTCAAGCCAGCCGAACACAAACCAGCGCGTGGTGCAACGCGACGAACTGCAACTGAAACACCAAAAAAAAAAAAAAAACAACGAAGGAACTCTGAGATGTTCACAACAGCTTATTTGCAACAGTATAAAGGTGGCTGATTAGATATCAGGCACAAAGCATCTTCAAGTAGAACTTCTTGTTGGGCTAATCGGTGCATGTTTAGACAGACAGAATTAGGCGCCAATGACACGAACACAAAAATGGAGGGACACCTACTGACAACTGATTTCGTGATGAGTGACGCAAGCTTTCCTTCTTTCTCAACGAATAACATCAACGGAGCCTGTCCTTTTATATCGGTTGAGACATTTCTGGTTGTTGAAGGCGTTTGTCCTTGTCACTTCTTGTGTTCATCTTGTTTCCACCTGTTAAACAATGTATCTTAATTTGCTACTGAGCTCAAACACAAAAATGATTTATATCCTGGGTGGTAAAATTATTCGACCATTTCTCGGTGCGAACGCACTATATTGCAAGAAGTCTCGCTAGACTCCACAGCGTTGCAGCTGATATATGAAAAGGAGAGGGGTTGCCTTCACAACGAGATTGTCAGGCGAATGAAGCGTCCGCTGTAAACGGTCAGCGCCGTGGAGACCATAATAAAATTTCCTGAACACGCGGAAGTTTTATATATTGTTCCGCAGTAACAACACTTGCTGAAAAAAAGTATACGCAGCTACGACGAAACCTATCCCCGTGATAACATGTCATGGAGATAGAATGCTTACAACGAAAACACTAGCGTTTACTGATATTTCTTAAGCAGACTCCGAAAGTTACTGACAGGTAAGAAAGGGATTCAACCACATGAAGAGTAACGTAATCTTTCCTGCTGGCTCAACGAATCTCATCAGCGGAACCTGCCTTTTCAGTGCGGTTGAAATGACATCCATTCTTTCCACGGCTTAGCCACACTATGAATGACACTAGCTTAAAGATTTTTAATAGATGTTGAAAAAATCGTCGTCACCTAATGACGGTATAGCTTTTCGCAAGGATGTAAGAGAAGGAAAGAAACGAGCTTAGTTCTCCACGTTGAAATCGTACCTTTGTCGCGTCTGTGCATTACTTTATGGAATGCAATTAAAATACAGGACCTAAAATGCAAAAAACACCAACTACAGGAAAGATATTGAGGGAACATGGCTGGCACTATATTCGAAGCGTCAAGGTGTCGGACAGCTGAGAATGAGAGACTGAAGAAAGCTTTAAACTGGCAGCTTTTTATTTATTTTCTTTACAAAGTAAACAAGAGGGAGCTGCGGGAAACAGGAGAGCCGTCCACAATCTCCGCTTTCAGATCTTTCATTGATGCGTGGCACACCTCGCATGCGTCATAAATGAGGCTTATCATCACCATCATTGCCATGACTTCGGAACCAGTAGCAAAACAGAAATTGTTCGCGGGACGATCCGTCTCGTATTCTACGATTCTTGAGAAATTAATAAACTTCTTCGCCTTTCGTGGAAAACATCGGAGAGATTTCAGGCGTTCATCACTTGATATGTCAGCTATATGCCGAGGCGAGTTGACACTGAAACCGTTTTGCGGTCCTCAAAAAGACGCCCGAAAACATTTTCAACGCATGGTTGCTGCACGTAATCCAGAATGAACTCTTCAATAAGTCTTAAAGTGGTGAAACCCCTCAATTTTGGGGGGCTTTAGTCTAGAATACATGCCCAGAAAAAGTTGGAGACCAAAACATGATCACCAAATTTGCTTGGCTCATCTAGAAGCCTTTCTAAATAGTAGCCTTGCCAATAGCAAGATAACTCGATTAAGTAATTGGAAAATGAAACTCCCTCTTTTTTCTTGGTTTCGAGAGAGGAGAGAACGAACAGGCGGATCGATCAATCGACCGAGCAGACAGACAGACAGGCAGACAGACAGACAGACAGACAGACAGACAGACAGACAGACAGACAGACAGACAGACAGACAGACAGACAGACAGACAGACAGTTAGATAGATAGATAGATAGATAGATAGATAGATAGATAGATAGATAGATAGATAGATAGATAGATAGATAGATAGATAGATAGATAGATAGATAGATAGATAGATAGATAGATAGATAGCGACTGCAACGAGCGTTTTTTTTTTTTTCAACAATGCCCCCCTCTGTCTTGGTGCAATGGTAGTTAGTGTAGTGCTTTCGGAATAATATGGGTAGCTATAAATAGAAAACGCCCATGGCTCTACCGTCAAATTTTCCAGAGCTGAACGTGCCACACCCGCAAATAAACAATAAGAAACTGTAAACAAAACAAACGTCCGCCCATTCTAACCTATCCTGGCACAAAGAAAAAAAGAAGAAAAAAAAGCTGCTCCTTGTTTACCTTTATTGGCTTCGCTCGTTACGGGGTCTCCATACAAGCGGCGAGTCACACAAATGAACTGGCCCAATACGGCTTAATCTGATACTACGCCCAGCGTACACAACAGTATAGTCATCCACAGTGAAACAATAAGAATGAAAACAACCAAGTCGCTATGGAACCCTTGTATCAACGTAAGAGGGAGGAAGGAAAGATCTCCGCACACAATGACTGGTACACGCGCACAACCATATCAGGGGCCTGAGGAAAGAAGCTTGATCCAATTACAGGAAAGTTGGTGAGGCTGCACTCGAGTAGGCAGTAGAAGGGCGCACGTCGCGGGACGTGGCTATCCGGACAGCTGCTGCAATGCGAGTTGATGCGCCCGGAGGTACAACACTGTAAGCCCCTTCGAGGATTAGGGCGCGACGGCCAGATCCGTGGGCCTGCACCGACAGGTGGTGCCCTACCCGTGGTTTTGGGTGCCCGTTAATGAATTGAAACAGTGCTTGTAGAATCACGTTGTACGTGTGCCGGCTCGGCCTTGTTTCTACCGTCCACTGTGGCCCTGCAGTATATAGAGAGCGAATACTGGGGAGGCCAAACAGGAAGCACAGCCTAAAGTGAAATAGACGGTTACAGGGAGCTTTAGTTGCAATGACGCCGTACGCTAACTACTTAACATTCTCAGTCGTGAAATGAGTACTGCCGGTACTGAATGGGCCTTGTCGATTGCATTGAGCCGTCGCGGGAATAGCACGTGGTTTTGGTGTTCGGCTGTAGGGACGAACGCTCGTTTGTGTGCAGCAGTGGCTTGCACTTTGGAAAGCAACTGAATGACGAGAGGTAAAAAATCACCGAAAGGGTGGTGTCGTTATTACCGTGACATAGAGCTAGGGATACAAACCAGCAGCTACCGGAGCGGCTTTAGAGAGATGCCACCACTAAATAGACTCTCATGTTATCACTGTACATCACGGTTCTGCCAGTTCACTCGACTGGCCAACGTGATCTGCCGTTGCCACATTTCGGGTGCCGCCAGCAGCACCTCCCTGATTTCGGGTGCCGCCTCCGAAATCAAAGAAGTGCCCCCCCCCCCAACCCCGAAAAAAATTTCTGGTTACGCCCCTGCATGACGTACGCGCTACGTCACGTTGAAAGAGAATACCCATGTCCGACTATAGATGCCGCCAGCAGACCGCCTGAAGTTTCAAGGCCCAACATTGAGATGACAGAAATAGCTCAGACATTCCAACACCGTGGTTCAGACCATGCAAGCCATGCGAGAACACCTCTATTGTATAGTTCTGCTATAGTGCTCAGGTAGCAAAGCCACCGGCGTTACGTAATATAGGCGAGGTAGGAGCAGATACGACCGAATTGAGGCCGTGAGAAGCCTCTCCGGCCGCAGTCCTCACATCGCGTAATAAGATAGCGCGGCCCCAAAGGAAGTCATCACGGCCGTCCTCTCGTCACGCGCACCAAGCGGCTGAACAAGTCTCACATATCGCACGTTTTGTGCTTGCTTCTTTTCTAACCTATTGTTATCGCTCTTTCAGCCGCAGGCTTGTCGTCACTGGTTCGCGAGGGTAGTATACGTCGCTGCAGCAGCTGCACCACACCAAGGTCTACAATAGACATCTTACGAAATAGTAATTATGTAGAGCTGCACAGCCGGTCGCTCAAGCCATTTGTGGAAAGCCGAAACTTTATCGACGTACAGTGTCTGTCATCTGAGCAAATGTATCCGACCTAAACGAATAACGCGGAAAGATGAAAGCAAAGGGAATTGGTCATCATGCATATATGTCTTGTAAACAATTACCTGTGGTTTAGCACTTGTGAACCTAGTTATACCTAGCGGAAGGTATGGTTGGCTTGATTTTGCAAAAACTACGCACACTTCATAAGGCCTGGTCACGTGGTACTCCCCCGACGAAACTCCAAACATATGCAGCTGCGACACCTAGCCAGCCAATACCGTGGCATGAACGCCAAGCCTGCAACACTGGCGCTCCTGTGCCTCAAGGTCACGGCGACGTGATTAATGATCTCAAGAGAAAGACGTAGAACTTTCGGTCTAAAATTAAATCTGCAAAGTAGCGGTTTTAAGCAGACTCCATATACGTTACTCAAGGAAGAACTGCTGTCCACTCGACTCTATATCACAAGGCGATGATAAGAAGCTCATGTTAAAGGCACCACCCCGTGATTGTTTTTGGAAACCACATAGACATTAATTAGATCAGAAGTGCAATGCCTGAACAGAGCAGATATTCAGATTTGCCATAGGAACCATGTTTCGTACACCTTTTTCGCCGCCTGTTCAGGTAGCTTTGCGCAGCTAGTGAGTGACATGTTAGACAACCAATTTAAACGTGAACAACTTTCTTTGTCCTTTTCTCCCGTTTTTCGAGGTCAGTGGCCCAGGCGTTCACAGCCGATAGAGTTCGATCTAACAAATTTGGTGAAATCAATAATGAAGTTTATTATATAACAACTTCATACATTTAGGTTAGACCTTTCGGGCTTAGTTGCAAAGGATTGTTTTTCTCTTTTTACAGGGGATGAGCTGGAAGGATATTTGAATATGGCAGTAGAAAAAATAATTGCAACAGCACAAAAAAAAAAGGTTTCTTTAACTTGAACCTGAAGGCATCATGTCTGCCAGAACGGGATCTTCACTATGCATGTGTCACAGAACGAGCGCTAAAAAGAGAGCGCGCCGCCAAATCCTTGCGACAACGGGCGGTAGAAACGCCGCGAGGTAAAAAGAAAAAAAAAAAAGAAAGCCAACATCCAAGGCTCCCGGGCGCGCGCTCTCCCCGCAGAAGCACGGCTTCGCAGACGAACCTCCTCACCCCACAGCGGCGGCCGGGCAAGCGCTAGAAATTTCCAGAACGAAGGAGGCGTGGCTACGCCGAGCTGAGTCACCCGACGCGGAGGGCTGACAAACCGTCTCGCCTCTCTCCAGCCTTCGCTGCGTATCGCGCCGACGAAAGGACGAGAAAATTCTGGAAAGTGGCGCGGAAGGTATTTAATCGAGCGGCCGAGACGAGAAAGCAGGTGGTGACGGAAGTTAACGCCAGAGCGCGTAGGAATTCCGCCGTGTAGTCGGCGAAGGTTCTGCCCGTAGTGACAGAACAGGAGGTGACGGAAGTTAACGCCAGAGCGCGTAGGAATTCCGCCGTGGAGTCGGCGAAGGTTCTGCCCGTAGTGACAGGACAGGAGGAGACGGAAGTGAGCGCCAGAGTGCGTAGAGAGTCCGCCGTGTAGTCGGCGAAGTTTTGGTCCGTAGGGACGGCTCGAGCTACAGGCAAGAGCGTGAGTTTACCGCTATCGAGCGAAGACGCGGGCAACAGCTGCGTGTGTGAAGCCGACGGATTTCCGGCGAAGAAGTTGAAGTTTGAAGAGTGGCCAATTGAAGACGGGAGGTTTCCTGGAAGAGAAACTTCAGAGAGCTGCGGAACGACAACAACGCTGGACTTTGAGTGAGTGATTCTCGGAAGAGTATCATTCAGACTTTTGTTCCAAGGACTTTGGACTGAATAGGTTTTCTATCTCTTTAGTCCTTAAGTGTCTTGGTTGTTCAATGCATGTGACTGCATCGTAGTGCGTATTGTTGTCTGTGTCCGTTGTTTCAAGTGTGGTTGATTGTACTGTGTAGTACATTGTCTGTTTGGTGACGTATTGTATGTAACTATTGTGGAGTGTGCATACGTGTGTATTGTTTTTGATCTGCCGTTAATGAGAATATAATTTGTTTGTTTATCATCTCTCGGCTCTGTCTTGTTCTTTGGGCCACAGCCGGCGTCCGCTGGCGCACCAATAAGGACCACTTCTAAATTGTCCACGCTTTCGTGGTGCGGTTCGGGGGGCCGATACTTCGGCTCTTGGAATTAGCCCGGCGATCGCCTCCCTAATAAACGGGACAGGTGTGACAATTAATCTGGCGTCCGCGACAGGACCTTTTGGGGCACAGTGTGTCCAAAGTAGTGAGAAAGAGCCCCGAGTTGTTGATAGTGCTATCGGAACGATTTTGTGTGTTGTTCAGTGTTCTCGTTAACGAGTGCAGGGGAGTGTTCCGATAGACTGATTTAGGCAGATACTTTTTGCACGCGGCAAAGTTTCATTTGCGAGTTGCGAGACACAATGGATCTCGAAAAGTTAGTTGCGCTTGGTGAGAAGATGGGTCTTTCCGGCGCCGAACTACGGAAATGGGTAAGCCAGAAGGAGAAAGAGGCGGTGGAGAGAGAAAGGTTGGCAGCTGAGAAAGCCAAGGAAGAAAAAACAGCTGAGTTGGAACGAGAGAGGTTGGCGGTCGAAAGAGCCAAAGCGGAAAAAGAAGCTGAGTTGGAGAGAGAGAGGTTGGCGGCAGAGAGGGCCAAGGAAGAAAAGGCAGCTGAGTTGGAGAGAGAAAGGCTGGCCGCTGAAAGGGCGAGAGAAGAAAGAGAAGCAAAGGAGCGACAGCTGAAAGAAGAAAGAGAGGCAAAAGAGCGACAGCTGAAGGAAGAAAGAGAGCAGCAATTGAAGTTGGAGCTGGAGAGAGAGAAGTTGGCAGCCGAAAGGGCGAGAGAAGAAAGAGAAGCGGAGATGGCTGAAAGGGAACGGCAGCGGCAGCACGAAATTGAACTCGAGCGGCTCCGTTTGCAACAGCGAAACGAAACTCCCGTCCAAGCTAGAGTTGAAAGCAGCGAACGGGAAGATCACGGCTTCCGCTTGAACCCAAGCAAGCTGCTCGTAGCGTTTGATGAAAGGAAGGACGACCTAGACGCGTACCTCCACAGATTTGAGACGATTGCGAGGAGCCAGAATTGGCCGGAACATCAATGGGCGACTGCTTTGAGTACTTGCTTGAGTGGTGAAGCGCTCAGTGTGTACGGTAGGCTGACGCCGACCGATGCAGCCAACTACGCAAAGGTGAAAGCTGCTTTGTTGAAGCGATTTAGATTTACCGTGGAAGGATTCCGGGACAGATTTCGGACAGGAAAGCCAGCTGATGGTGAGACAGCTACGCAGTATGCTGCCCGACTTTGCCATTATTTCGACAGATGGATTGAACTTTCAGGGACAGCACAGGAGTACGATGAGCTTAGAGAGCTCCTAATTAGAGAACAATTTCTTACTAGTTGCCACCCAAGCCTGTCGCTGTATTTGAAAGAGAGGAAGGCAGAGTCATTTGAAGGAATGCTTGAATTGGCTGATCAATTCTTGGAAGCGCAAGGTGGCACTAATTTGGCCAAGGTAAAGAAGGAGTGCCCCGACGATTCGAAGAAATTGGCTCCCGAAGAAAAGAAGCGTGCACCAGAGAGCATTCCGCGATGTTTTTTGTGCAACCGAGTGGGTCATCGCGCGAAAAACTGTCGAACGATCTTTACGAGCCCTACGGTTGTAAAATGTTTTAAGTGTGGTCAGACTGGGCACAAAGCAGACGCTTGTCGGAACGGAGTGAGTCAAACTCACCAGGTATCTTGTGTGCAAGCGGCACCGAAATCTGATAATAATGCCGTCACTGATGGATTCGTAGAGTTGAAGAATGGGGAGAAAATTCCTATTGTGGGTGCTGTAATGTCAAAACAGCCAACCGGTGTTACGAAGGGAATGCCAACGCTTCCTGGAAAGATTGCAGGCAAGAAGATTACGGTTCTAAGAGACACCGGTAGCTCCACGGTTATCGTGAGGAGAAATTTGGTACGGGAAAGAGAGTTGACAGGCAGAACGAAACCGGTTTGCCTAATTGACCGTACGGTCCGGATGCTTCCCGAAGCAGAAATCGAGGTTGAAACCCCGTACTTCAGCGGGAAGGTTACTGCGTTATGCATGACGACCCCCCTGTATGACCTTGTCATCGGAAACATCGGCGGGGCGCGAGGGCCAAGTGATCCAGAATGTTTGGGAGAAGACCCGAAGATAGAGCCCTCGCCAACACAGCGGCCGCGAGATACAGTGGAGGAACATCCCGTGACGGAGCTCACTAGAGCCCAAGGTGAAGCTGCGGCGCAAGAGACAGCGAAGGAGAAGACGATCGTGTCGAATCAGTTCACGGGCCGAGCAACCGGACGTACGTCGGCACGACCTCAACCGACTGACAGTGTAAAGGAGACGGAGTTGGCCAGCCGGGCAAAATGTAGAGGCATTATCAAGCGGGTAAATAAACAGACAGGACCCGTCGAATGTAATGACGCGTTAACGGTGTCGGAAGAGACAACGATGGCTGAGACGACGCCTCAGATATCGTCGTGGGAAAGGGCTCGCCGAAAAAGAACGTGGAAACACAAGAATAGATCGAGCGAGCACCGCAAAAAGGGGCGCAAGCGCTGTTCGAAGTACTCAAGATAGGTGCTGAGGTGGAATCAGAATGTGTTCGGCAGGGCTGAGTGACATATGTTGTGTTAATATTCTTGTTATCCTGTGTCTCAAGTGTATGTCGAGTGAGTCAGTGTTCTGTGCGATGGTGTGATGTATAGTGTTGTATAATTGTTGGATAGACAGAACTTTGTACGGTTGTATTGTTTAGAATGTGTGATGAAGTGTTGTAGGCATGTACCTGTGGCTATATTTCATGTGTTGTGGAATTGAACTACAATGTACGATTGTATTGAGTGATATATTGTGAATGTGAAGTGTCATGAGCGACGGATTGTGTTACAGTCTGTGAGAATGTGTGGTGACTTTCGCGCTCGTTTGTGTGGTTTTGAATATTATGAGATAATATTCTTAAAGTGGGGGGCAGTGTCACAGAACGAGCGCTAAAAAGAGAGCGCGCCGCCAAATCCTTGCGACAACGGGCGGTAGAAACGCCGCGAGGTAAAAAGAAAAAAAAAAAAGAAAGCCAACATCCAAGGCTCCCGGGCGCGCGCTCTCCCCGCAGAAGCACGGCTTCGCAGACGAACCTCCTCACCCCACAGCGGCGGCCGGGCAAGCGCTAGAAATTTCCAGAACGAAGGAGGCGTGGCTACGCCGAGCTGAGTCACCCGACGCGGAGGGCTGACAAACCGTCTCGCCTCTCTCCAGCCTTCGCTGCGTATCGCGCCGACGAAAGGACGAGAAAATTCTGGAAAGTGGCGCGGAAGGTATTTAATCGAGCGGCCGAGACGAGAAAGCAGGTGGTGACGGAAGTTAACGCCAGAGCGCGTAGGAATTCCGCCGTGTAGTCGGCGAAGGTTCTGCCCGTAGTGACAGAACAGGAGGTGACGGAAGTTAACGCCAGAGCGCGTAGGAATTCCGCCGTGGAGTCGGCGAAGGTTCTGCCCGTAGTGACAGGACAGGAGGAGACGGAAGTGAGCGCCAGAGTGCGTAGAGAGTCCGCCGTGTAGTCGGCGAAGTTTTGGTCCGTAGGGACGGCTCGAGCTACAGGCAAGAGCGTGAGTTTACCGCTATCGAGCGAAGACGCGGGCAACAGCTGCGTGTGTGAAGCCGACGGATTTCCGGCGAAGAAGTTGAAGTTTGAAGAGTGGCCAATTGAAGACGGGAGGTTTCCTGGAAGAGAAACTTCAGAGAGCTGCGGAACGACAACAACGCTGGACTTTGAGTGAGTGATTCTCGGAAGAGTATCATTCAGACTTTTGTTCCAAGGACTTTGGACTGAATAGGTTTTCTATCTCTTTAGTCCTTAAGTGTCTTGGTTGTTCAATGCATGTGACTGCATCGTAGTGCGTATTGTTGTCTGTGTCCGTTGTTTCAAGTGTGGTTGATTGTACTGTGTAGTACATTGTCTGTTTGGTGACGTATTGTATGTAACTATTGTGGAGTGTGCATACGTGTGTATTGTTTTTGATCTGCCGTTAATGAGAATATAATTTGTTTGTTTATCATCTCTCGGCTCTGTCTTGTTCTTTGGGCCACAGCCGGCGTCCGCTGGCGCACCAATAAGGACCACTTCTAAATTGTCCACGCTTTCGTGGTGCGGTTCGGGGGGCCGATACTTCGGCTCTTGGAATTAGCCCGGCGATCGCCTCCCTAATAAACGGGACAGGTGTGACAGCATGGAAGAAAAAAGGGCAATTTAAGGGATCGTTTTTTTTTTTAAATCAGACAACGTTGTGAAAACTAACAGACAACAAATGCTATAAAGTGAAGCATTGGGGATGTTGTTCGTGGCAACTGTGTTATAATTGTGAAGAAATTCAAGTGGTTGAAAACATAACTAGGAAGCATAAACTAAGGGGCAGCCACTACGGCGGATCTCCTCGCTAACGGGAGAAATAGATTTCCTCGTCTGTTTATAGGATGAGAAAAGAATAAGCATAGTATAAAACAGCACAAAAACTACAAGACAGAGACAGAAGAAACAGAACAAAACGCACTGTCCTGTTTTTCTCTCACTCCGAATTGTTGTTTTCACGCTGTTTTTTACTATGGCTGTGTACCAACAAGCTGAAGTTCACACACTTCTCCAACAGATAGGCATCACACATTGCACCCTAAGAATAGCCTGTAGAGTTATGTATTACTTTTTCTTCAGAATCCTTGCAGATTTCCCTAACCAGATTCTGTTTCGGCGAGACACCATTCAAAGTTCATGACTTCCAAGTGAAGTGCAGTGATGGAAGCGACATTATGAATTTATGAGCAGATTTTTAAGCAGGAAAAACGTTGCTTTGAAGCAGCCTTGATTGTTTTTGGAGCTGGTAGCAAAAAAAAATTCCAAACGACTCCCGGAGTTTAATGCATCATTTCAGCCTCAAATATATATGAAGTTTTCTTATTAAACATGTTGCACAAACAATATTCACTGCAAATTGCAAGAATAATAATTAGGCAGATAGATGATCTCTGATCTGTAAGAGTTGTTTTTGTATTTCGCAAAAGTATCCACACTGAGATTTTCAAAAATCAAATAAGCTGAATAAATGAACATTTATGATGCTTGTTCTTGCGACATAAACGAGGTCAAAGCTGACGATAGTGCCAAGTGTAACAAATCACATATCAAAGTTCACACAGCAGTAGCTAGTACGACCAAGACGTCTCGCACGCATTTCACCAAGACAGCCTGCGTATAAGGTACAACTATATCATATATATATATATATATATATATATATATATATATTCCATTAATGTTAATAACTTCCCCTGTACATTCCTTGGCATTACTGTCTGTTATATCTCATTATTATTGTGTTAAAAACACGGAAAAACGAGCCCTTAGGTATACACTTCTTTCCCTTATTTCATTGAACGAGGGTCTCGTACTGGCAGACTTGGTGTGTTTAGGTTGTATAAGAGGGACAATTAATCAGCTGCCCGCTCATAACAAGTTCACGTGCTACGTGACGCCAAACATGCGCATAAGAGTGTTTTCACACTCGTTGTTTGGCTTATAGATGGCGCTGACTGTCGCTCCTACTTCTAAATTCACAGATAAACCCAAAAAAGTGGATGGAGGGAGTGCCGCTGTAATAGCTCAGTGGTTAGAGCATCGAACGCGTAATTCGAAGGTCGTAGGTTCGATTCCTGCTTACAGTTGGTAATTTTTTAATCCACTTTTCTTTCTTCTTATTACATTCCATTAATGTTAATAACTTCCCCTGTACATTCCTTGGCATTACTGTCTGTTATATCTCATTATTATTGTGTTAAAAACACGGAAAAACGAGCCCTTAGGTATACACTTCTTTCCCTTATATATATATATATATATATATATATATATATATATATATATATATATATATATATATATATATATATATATATATATATATATATATATATATATGTGTGTGTGTGTGTGTGTGTGTGTGTGTGTGTGTGTGTTTGTCTGTAAACCTGGATATAACGAAACTAATAAGTTCCCCGAAAATTCATTATAAAAGGATTTCGTTATATGCAGGTGCGGCCCAAAAATTTAAAAAATAAACGCACAAATAAACAAAAGGGAGACTGAAGACAGAGCTAAGCAAAAACACTTCTTTGACAGTAACGAAAACGCGTTATTATTGCGATGGCAATTGTACGGACACTCTCGGCGGGTTTTCACCGTCGCCGCCATGTTTCGTAACATGCCCCCGCGCATCGTAACTTTCACGAGCGGGTAAAAGCGCGCGAGCGCTGTTGAAGCAGGGATCATAAGAGTCGGCACAACCCATATCGCCCGGAAACTGCATAACATCTCCCGTGTGTTAGAACTGCCGTCGAATGCTCAGACAGAAAGTAAACCACCGGTCTTGAACGAGCTCTTCTCCCTGGAGCGGCCGTATTTGCTCACACCAACGTTTTGTACGAGTTCCGCGATATCGGATAAAAAAGAATTGGCTGCACGCTTTACTTCTTATAACGTTACAATTTTTTTGCTATCGCGTTCATAGCATTGCGTTCAACGCGCCAACATGTTGCCAGACCCAATCAGCTAATCGAGAAAGCTACCAGACTGCGAACTCGCGGCGCGACGCAAAACGGAAGCGCGTTACGAGCCGACCTCCGAAGATATGTCGTCACCGTGGTCACGGAGAGTTTCCATCAGCGCCTAATCTGACATCCCCGCGGTGGTGAAGACACAGTTGTCCGAAATTAAGAAAAGTCAGTTTCGCCGCAAGCGCGAAGCAATGAATGCGATGGCAACAACTTGGAATGTAACGCTGAAAACGGCATGCAGATCGAAACGTGCAATGCGGGGCTCACGCACGAATGGCGCACGAAAACGGCATACACAGGACGAGAACGAACTAACTACGATTTTTGCTCGATACTTAACGCGCTGTTTAAACAAAAACGAGGCCCGAAACGCAATCACAGGTGCAGATATGAGTGCGAACTAACAAGTGCCCCAGTTAATTTTGTTACTGCTCTGTGTTTCAAAAGCGCACTCCATTCGCAAACGGCGCCTGCCCAGCGAGCGAAGAGAGCTTTGTGCGCCCGACAACTAAACGCAATCATTCCGGTCAAAGCCGAAGGCGCGTGATTTTCCCCACTGAAGGATAAGCGCACGCGCGTTCAAGCCTCTACCCCCCCACCCCCAACTCGTGGGACACGCGATATATATATATATATATATATATATATATATATATATATATATATATATATATATATATATGTGTGTGTGTGTGTGTGTGTGTGTGTGTGTGTGTGTGTGTGTGTGTGTGTGTGTACGGTGAATGGCGGCGGCCAAAGAACGAGGTTCAGCCGAGACTGTCCATATATTTTCTATCGCAATAAGACAAAAAAAAAAGCTGAACATCGTCGGGGCCACACCAGGCGTGCGCCGCAAGGAAACTGCACGCGCACGCGGCGTCGAAAACGAAGAGCGAACGACACGGACACAGACACGGATACCGCGGAAAACTATTCGGTAAAGCGCCCTCCATAAACAACGCGGCCCCAAATATGTGACGCTAACTAAAAGCGTGGCACTGCACGCGCAAAAGTAGTTTTCTTGTTTTAAGTGCGAATGCACTTTATAAGCGACCCTGAATCCGCCGTTCGCGGTGCGCCTCCTCCTCTCCCCTAGCAATGGCGCGAGGAGCGGAAAGGAGCATCTGTAGCAACGGCGCAGCGACGTCACACACCACGTGATTGCGCACGCTCCGTCTTCCGCTCTGTGGTTGCGCAGGTTGAAGACAAGGAAGCGCGGCGAAGGGCCCGTGATGCCGAGCGCATGACCTGCTGTACTCCTGACCTGCCCAGCGAGCGAAGCGCCAGCACGCCCTTTCTGGTATTGGCGCCTGCCGCTATGCGTCTTGTAGCGCTGCAACTTACCCCATCCGCACCAGTTGCTGACGGCCAAAACATAGGCCGCCACGCTTTTTAGGGGCGAAGCTCCTTAGGGCGTGGGCTGTGCGTCCCCTGTAGCCTGTATGTAGCCACCTCTAGTTTAGTTCTTGCAGTGTTCACTAGATGGCGGTACCATCCCCTGTATCAGAGTCCTTCAATACTTTTCATTGAAGGACTCTGCCAGTTCTTGAAGGACTCTGCCTGTATGTAGCCACCTCTAGTTTAGTTCTTGCAGTGTTCACTAGATGGCGGTACCGTCTCCTGTATGTAGCCACTTCTCGTTTAGTTCTTGTAGTGTTTACTAGATGGTGGTACTTGTAGCTGATGATGAAAAGATGCAAGATGTTATAAACTAGAAAGCGGTACTTGTAGTTGATGAAAGACGCGAGATCTTATAAAATAGGAATGATGTCACATATGGCGCGTGTCATTGGTTGAAGGCAATCGTTCGATTTAGTGCGGCGACGTACGCTAGGGGGAGCGTTGTAATAAAATCCGTTGTAATAAAATCCGGTGCTGGGGGAACTGCAGAATGGGTTTCGGAAACACAGGAGGTTGGAAGACAATCTGTTCTCACTGACGCAGTGCATCGAAATAGCAGAAAAGGAACACAGGCCCCTGTGGCTAGCATTTTTGGATATCAAGGGAGCGTACGATAGCGTGGTTCAAGAGGAATTGTGGGGAATACTGGACACACTAGGCGTGGAACATGTAGTCACTAATCTTTTAAAGGGTATCTATAAAGGTAACAAGGTAGTTATAAAGTGGGAAAAACAGGTATCCAAGCCTGCAGAGGTAAAATGGGGGCTTAGGCAGGGGTGCCCCCTGTCACTCTTATTATTCATGATGTACCTACAAGGATTAGAGGCAAAATTAGAGGGAAGTGGACTGGGCTTCAACCTCTCTTTAGTCAAATGGGGAAAACTTATTGATCAGGCACTACCAGCATTAATGTACGCAGATGATATAGTGCTAATGGCCAACAACAAGGAAGATTTGCAGAGATTGATGGACATCTGCGGTAATGAGGGAGATAGGTTAGATTTTAGATTCAGTAAGGAAAAATCAGCAGTCATGATTTTCAATGACAACGAAGGTAGTGAGCTTAGAATACAGGAAATCACGCTAGAGATAACAGATAAATACAAATATCTGGGCGTATGGATAAGCAATGGGACCGAGTATCTGAGGGAACACGAAATATACGTGACGACTAAAGGTAACAGGAATGCAGCAGTCATGAAAAATAGGGCACTGTGGAATTACAATAGGTATGATGTTGTGAGAGGAATATGGAAAGGGGTCATGGTTCCTGGGCTGACGTTCGGCAATGCGGTCTTGTGCATGAGTTCAGAAGTTCAAGCAAGATTAGAAATTAAGCAACGTGGAATAGGTAGGCTTGCTTTAGGAGCTCACGGGAATACACCAAATCAGGGAGTACAAGGTGATATGGGATGGACATCATTTGAGGGCAGGGAAGCTAGCAGCAAGATAAAATTTGAGAAACGATTGAGAGAAATGGGGGAAGAGCGTTGGGCTAGGAAGGTTTTCAGCTACTTGTACATGAAGAATGTCGATACAAAATGGAGAAAGCGAACCAGGAAGTTGACTGGTAAATACTTAGAAAACAGCAGGTGGCCAAACCAAAAAGAACTATCGGTTAAGAAGAAAGTGAAGGAAACGGAGACTGACATGTGGAGAATGGGCATGATTAAAAAGTCTGCACTAGAGATCTATCGAACTTTTAAGCAGGAAATTGCCAAGGAAAGGATCTATGATAATACACGGGGTAGTTCTCTACTGTTTGAGGCCAGGACGGGAGTACTGCGAACCAAGACATATCGGGCCAAATACGAAGGGGTAGACACAGTATGCAGTGCGTGTGGAGAGGAAGAAGAAACTGCCGAACACTTGATAATGTTCTGTAAAGGGCTTCACCCTATAGTTCAGGATGATGGCGCAGAGTTTTTCAAAGCACTGGGGTTTAGGGACCGGGAGGGCAAAATAAACTTTAGGCGGGTAGACTTAACCAGAAGGAGGTTATCTGATTGGTGGCTAAAGTCAAGACACAAGTGAAAATTAAACTCTTCACTGCAAAGTACGAATCCTCAAACTCACTTTTTAAGGAAAAAAAATAAATATAGTTTTTGGTTCATTAGGTGTTACGGCTTGGTGGCGCTAGCCACCGCCCGATCTAAAGGGTACAGCCATATCCATCCATCCATCCATCGTTCGCTGTTGGCGCGCGCTCGGAGTCGCCGGATGGATAAGGCTGCACAGCGGAGAGAGCGCAAGGCGGCAGCAGCGCGCGCTCGCAGACAGAATCCCGATGTGCGAGCGCGCGAGGCAGAAGCGCTCCGTGAAGTATTTGCAAATTGCCCACTGCAACCCATACAGGAACCGCTCTCCCTTCATTTCACAGACCATAAAGCCGTCATAATGAAGGGACATCGCAAGCCATCCATCGTCTAAGAACAAATAAAAGTTGATTTGTGTACATACACACACAGCGTTTCTCACGTCTTTACATGATGATCGACTGGGCGAATTACACGGAAGATTCACAGTTTACCGATGAATCCCTCCGGAGCTTCGCCCATTCATCATCATTCACCCCGTGAATATGCCGTAATTTTTTCTTTTTGTCTGCTAGCGCGACACTGGGAGAAAAGCAGCAATGTTTACGCGTGCATACACTCTGGACGATTGGAAAAAAAATGAATAAAAGCCTCTTTTTGAATAAACTTAAAAGTATAATGACGATCTTTTGCTACCGTCTCCTCGTGCCGAGCTGCGATAGAAGCGTGCAGGTAGGTGAAGTTTGTACACCAGCGAAGCGAGGTTTCTTGGTGCAAATGAACCATCACGATGGTGTGTGCTGCGTGCCTTTCTGCGAATCAAGGCAAGGGAAGACTTCTGATGTGACTTTTCATGAGTTTGCAGTGATCGAGGTTGGTGAAAAATGGATCAAGGTGATTTCTAGAAAGGGTAAGTCTGCTCAATTGGGCGGTGTCTGGCATGTTGAAAATGTAATATGGGTTGTAAATTACTACGTGTCTTTAAAAGAGTGAGTTGCTGGGCTGGTTGGTGGTGCATGACAGACTGAGACGCATATTAGCGCAAAAAAAAATACACCAACAACCTCAAGAAAGTAAATGACAACGTGCTATACTCACAACTTTTTATTAGCAAAAAAAAAGAAAAGATGACAAGAGTGCACATATGGAAGCTATGTCACTACATGGGGTTATGCAACTAGGTTTTCAAACACACCCATTGTGGGAAGAAGCAGATTCTTCGAGATTGCTTTGGTAGTTTAATTACATTACCAAAAAGAGCAGAGATCGTTGCATAAGTGAATATTTATCCTCTTTCGCTTAATTAGTTCGACCTCGAACTTGAATTTATGTGCTACCGTGTGTGACATAAACGTTAGTTTACACGTCTACGCGCATGCATGACAAAAGGACATATACGTGAAAACTTTTCTCCTAATGAAAAGTTGTGAGTAGCGTGTGTCCTTGTCTTCTTTCTTGTGGTCATCGGTTAATGCTTATAATAAATCCGTTATAATCTGTTAACGGATCATCCGTTAACGCTTATAAGATACATTAGTGCTAATGTATCTCAGCCAGTTACCTGTGTC
Organism: Rhipicephalus microplus; assembly: GCF_043290135.1. Classification (NCBI taxonomy): domain Eukaryota; kingdom Metazoa; phylum Arthropoda; class Arachnida; order Ixodida; family Ixodidae; genus Rhipicephalus; species Rhipicephalus microplus. The sequence continues at coordinate 3,263,316 of NC_134703.1, forward strand.
ACATGGTTAACGAGGTGAAGTCATACGCTCACTTCATAACTGTGTTTTATTCACTTCACCACCATGGTATAAACTTCTAATTACATGATATACTCCTTAGAAAAGAACAAGAAATTTTGTATTTTATTCACAATATTTCACTGAATGTTCATCTTCTTCCTTTCAAAGTGCTGGCAATGAAGTTTGGCTGCCAAATGACGGGTCGAAGGTGTGCAGTGTGCACTTGACTCCAACCGACTATAAGCCGGGACTAAAGATAAAAAGACTGAAAGCGAATGCTGTGCCGTCAGTGTATCCACACTATCCAAAGTACATGGTGCCGCCCGTGGCAAAAGTCCACCGCACCTTGAAACGTTCAAATGTTCAGGAACATGGACCCTGCCCAAAGAAAAAAAGTGACTAACAATGTTTAATGCTTGACGTCTCCCCACGGCTCTTGCATACGAATTGGACCAATAAAAACGAACTTCAAGGAAATGCATATAACAGAACACAATTTCTTTAATGCAGGAAGAAAACAGGTTCAGCCCCGGCGCGCAGCAGAGCTTGACATTGAGCGACATATGTCATCAGTACCATCCGCAAACACAACTTCAGGACCATCCTCAGACTTTATGCACCCTCTCACCGAATTTGAACGCACAGAACCACCTGAAACTGCACCTGGCAACAAAGTAAAAAAAAAGTTCGACCGACGCTCATTGACCACGCAAACAACTATAACCAGCCAGAAGATGCGCCGTGTAATGACTTCCGCAAAATAATCGCACCGGAAATGCCAAACCATGGCAAGGAATAATGCTGAATTAAACGCGCAAATAGCCAAGCTGAACCGTGAAGTTTCAGAGGTTAATCTGCTCTCCAAAAGAGCAAACGCTGCAGTCTTGCAGGTAAAGTTGTTTGCTGTTGTTGTTTGCTATTTCGTTTCAAAACAGTTGCAGAGTGTTTTTTATTGATTATTCATGTACCTGCGATCTACATTTGCCATTTGAGACGAAAATATTTATGCGCAAAAATATCTGTATTGGGTTGTTTTCTATGCGCGCTGGATGCCGCGGCCACTGTCAAATGTCATAGTCCTTGCACTTTTTTGTCCAGACAGTAAATTCAATCCACCTGATTGTGCGACAAGTCTACCATTGTATACACGTATAGTCGGTATCATGACTTAAATAAACATTTAGAGCGCCAGCACTTTTTACAACCTGTCTCTGTCATCGTTCTTTCTTGTTTTGCACGATGATACATGTTTTTGCATCTTATTTGTGGTTCTATTTGAAACATACTGCTCTGAAATGTCATGTAAAATGCAAAACAAGATTCTCAAAGTCACATGAAATAAAATGATTTAAGATACCCGTCACATTTACTCAAACCGTCATGAAACTCTTCTCAAACCGGCGGCAACCCATGCATTTATATGCATCCACCGGCGCTCAGCTGGGGTAACTCGAGCGCCCCTATGTGGCGAAGTTCGGCATCCGAGCCGGCGCAGGCAGCTCCGTAGACCGCCACCAGCTGGGCAGGTCAGGAGTACAGAAAGTCGTGGCCGAGCGCAAGCGGGCGAAGCGCGTCGCAGACATAAGCATCATTATAGTGCGAATTTACTCTCACATATACGCGTAAACTCACCAAGATTTTCCGAGAGGGTCTAATGGTTCTTGGGAATCGCAGTGTGATCCCACGGGGGAGTTTACGTTAACCCACTGGCGAATAACAACAGATTTTAACTTTACTCCCCCTCATAACATCAGCCCGTGCATTCGCACTTAACCATGTTCACCCACGGGGAAATGCTTGTGTTTTTTTTTCAGTTTCTTTTCATTTTAGTTAAAAGTTGAGCGGGGGGTGCTATAACTATCGTCATGTCATACCAACTAGCCCAAGCTGCCACACTTCTAAGGTACTAGAAGTGTTGAGTGGCGAGACCACGCCTTTCCGCCTGATGCCTTCCGCGTTGCCCGTCGCGGCGGCGCTACAGTCGAATAGTACTGAAAGAGCCACGTGCAGGAACTGCTATGCGCTTCGGCTTCTCCGGTGCGCTTTTTTGATGCAGATTTTTTCGTACCTGCCTATCATTCATGTCTAGCACATAATGTCATAACCCTTAAAGTATGACACGCCAGTCCATTTAATTTGAGCTCCAAAAAGTCCTCGTCAGAGAGAGAAAATTATTTAGAAAGGGCATGTCTTACTCTGATCTTTTCTCTCAACTCTTTCTTCGTTGAGCAGGCGTCTACAATATCGAGAATAACTGAGTCGATTTATTGGAAGTTAGCTGCGCTAAAAAAGCTGTGAGATGAACAACAAATACCGTGTCAAACGCACGCAGAACCAGGAGGCCGTAATTAAGTCGAGAGGGGCGAGGAAGGGAATCTGAACCCCCTACACCAGGAACTGTTTTCGTAATTAAACTTTTCAGGGTATACTAAAATATTCACACGTATTCACAGCGACCACCAATTGCCAAAGTTAGTCGTTCTGCTGCACCTCCCCCTCCACGCCACAAAAAAAAAAAAAAAAAAGAAATCCTGGCTAGCCCTGTGCCAAACGTTTACAGTTGGCGAAGCTGAATATAGCGTGCCTTTGTACTAATGCGCACTGTAAATTTCACCTTTTCGACAGTATGAGGTATCAAGACTAGTTCAAGTCTAACGTAGTTGGATAGAAAATGCACGGCGTAAAACACTTTATATATATATACATATATATGTTTGTGTGTGTGTGTTTACTGTATACATGTACAAGTTATATTTTTCAAAACAAAATGCACCAACGCCTGCCTACACATTTGACACTTAATAAAAGAACTACACCTGTAATACTAAACATCGTAATAAATTTTCTCGCTTGCAAGGGCGTTATGCGAATATAATATTAGGAAAGCAGCACAATTTAAGCTTTCAATGCAAAATTAGAACTGGTTACAGTGAATTTGTGCAGAGTAACAGACTGGCTATGTATACTATACAACTGGCACTCTTTATTATGTTTATATAAGATAACCCCCTTCGCATGGAGTTCTCGACTAGAAGGTACAGGCGTTCTTTCAGCTCGGCTCTCTGGCTCGGCCTCCTGGAGCTTGCATAAAAGAAGCAAAGTGAGCACGAGAGCACGCGGTTAAAACAAGAAAGCCTTTCAGAAAGCATTAATTATTATCTTCCGCAAAACTAACATGATAAAACTAAGTCCTCACCGATATAAATGTTCTGACGACATTACTTATAATCGGGTTTCTCGTAAAACAATCGAGTGCATGTGGACTTATATGAAGTACAGTGCTCTCGATATAGAAACTGCACACAAAACGAGCGCATGATTTATTCGCGGTTTTGATACTCCCCTCTTTGTAGTTCGACAGTAGCCACTTATGATGTATCGCAGCTCAAAGTGCTGCTTGAGAGAAAAGCTACGCGAATCTGTGCAAATTCTGATTGTACTACAAGTTTTTTTTTTTTGTTTTGTCGGCAGGCTTTTGAAATAGTGAATGCCTCGACAGAACTTTGGCGTGTCTGCATATTTGCTCGTGCTCCATTGCGTTAGCAGGTGTGCATACACTGATAAAGGCTCTGAAATGCATCGAACGCGCTAAAAACAAGCAAATACACGCTTTCGCGGGCTACTTGTGGGCGCTCCCAATGCAGACGCTCCCGAGATTTTCAGTACCTTGCAACGCCAGCGCCGCCACTACTGTCACCCGCTGGAGAATCAACCAAGATACGGCGGGGCCGCCTCGTTCATTCCACTGCCCCTTTCTAGTACGCTGTAGCTTCGTCGACAGCGGAGCAGCCGCAGAAGATGCACGCTCGTACCAAAAAGCCAAAATTCGGAGCGAAATTCCTAGATTGTCTGTGGTAAAATTCGTTATATCAATTTTGTCTCCCACAGTTACTTTGTTACATATAAGTTGCAAATACATGCGCTTCCATAGAGCGATGACGGGGAACTGAAAACTTCGTTATATCGAGGAATTCGTTATATGGAGGTTCATTACAAGCAGTTTGAACTGTATATATAGAAAATGCCAGTACGTGTAGCATTGCCAATTTTCTAGTGTACAGCTACTATACAAGCTGTATACTAAGTCAAGTTTATTAAATAGTTCAGTTGAGTACATGGTTAGCGTTATTACAGCAGGAGGTCCCAAAGTTTCAGAGAAACTGAAAGGGGGACCTCCTATGGCTACATGGATGGGGTAATTACAAAATATACAGCAATAGTATACGGACTTGTGAGTAATAATGAATAAGCTTGATTAACAATAGTGAAGTGAAGGTATACTACTTGTTTTTGTTTTCAGTTAGGGTCGCTGGGTGGTCACATGGTTTAACTTCGCTGTATTTCGTTCCCCGAACACCATTTCGCAGGACTTTCGGAACAGTTACTAACAAAGATTGCAATTTGGAGCAGCATTTCTATTTTGCAGCAGTTTAGAGCGGCACTTCTATCAATGCCGCATGTAATATTGTATAGCGGATTCGAAGAATTTCGTCAGGAGCCAGAACGTGTGAATTGTACAATCACTTCGTGATTTAGAGGCCTGGCTCTGGCATTATTAGCCATCATTATCAGCACCATCAACAAGGTGGGCAGCTGTACAGATGCATATAGGTACATCGGCAAATCACAAAAGGAAAAATTACAGCGCAGCGGGCACTTTGTAGCAGTCCTTGCCGTAGGCACTCTAAGATAGTAGTTTGAATTTACGCACACAGATGTTCCTTTCCATGTGCCATGGTTTAAGTGTCTAACGAGAAATGAAGCCAGGTGAGTGATGGAGGAGGCGATGTGAACAGGACCAGATTATGCTACAGTGTAGTACTTTTTTCAAAACAGAAATTTTAATTTATAACACTTGCAGAGAGCATGGCAAAGATATTTTGTCTGACTTTAGACGGACCATAAAAACTGCAGCCCTTAAATGAGAATAGCTTGCTTAGCTTGCACAGAGAAAAATGCCATTCTTTGCTAAACTTGCAATTTTCTAGGATTACCTGTATTGCATCCAAGCATCACATCTCTATGAGGGCAATGAATGAGGCATAACCAGGGTTAAAAGGTGTTGCATCACACTTTTTTTTCAATTCATTTACTTGCTGTCTTAATTTTACACACATTTCCTAGAAAAAAAAGTGTTCACGTCTTGGTTGGCGTGGCTTTGTGTTTTCTTTTTGAGATTGGCGTCTTCTTTTCGAGACCTTTTGAGAGTGGCGTGGCCTTCGGTGTGGGAGCCTTCTTTGATCCAGCCTGCGCAAGCAAAGCAAGACTTAGAAGCATGTCTATTGACAGTAGTACCATCAACATCACAGGTAATATCTTCAAGACATACATAAAGTAAATAACAGGAGCTTCAACTTTCACTTACTAGCCCGAAGAATTAGACAATTTTAACACTAGAATACAAGGCCAGTGAAAACATTGCATTCTCTTCAAGGTCCTTTTTGATTGAAACATTAATGGGCAAATAGGTGTGATGATCATAGGTGCAGGCCCTACCAATCTTAGAATATAAAGAATGCAGAAAGTTTGCACTAAGTTGCGCAAAGCTTGGCATAGTGAAGCAGGTTGATCCTCAGCTTGTTGTGCTACAGCACGAGAATCCCAATGCCGGCAGCGATTGGATCTAGTGTCTAGTGTTCTTAGCTGCAGAAGACGCAACCAAGAAATGGCGAAGGACAGATCAGGCATACACACGAAGCTTGACACCCTGAATGTGTTGAAGGCAGTTTCTGTATGCCTTTAGCACCCTGAATTTAGACAATGACTGTCTGAATAAAGTTCAAATTCAAGACCACTGTCCCCAAACCACAGTGAAAAAAAATTGCGGCAGTTGCTAAGGTGACTGCAAAGCTGTGGCTGCTCCTCAACGCGGCGGCTGGAATATTATTTAACACTGGCGGCATGCGGCTATGGCGGCTGCTATGGCAATAGCAATTACCCCCACCCCCCCTTTTTTTTGGGGGGGGGGGGGGGGCAATGGAAGTTTTTTGTTAAAAGACATCTTACTACTCGATTTATTGACACAGGGTAGCATAAAAATGTTTTGAAAAAAATCGTAATTTTGTTTTTTGCTTGTTCAGAATATTAAGGCCTTTATTAACAATATCCAGCACCCTGCACATTTATGTGGACCTTTAGTGATCCCTTTTGGGAACAACTGATGAACAGTCATGCCCCTTCTTATCAGACTGTGCATAACTTGAGCTTTCTCACATAAATTTTTCAAAAATGAAAACTGGTAGCTTAGCAGGTGTTAAAGTATTCCGGTTATTTAAAAGCACATGGTGCAGTTTTTTTTAACATTTGTCGAGCCGACCTGGCTTGCGTGTACAAGACTCGCACAGAGACGTGGTTCTCTGCATTTATGTCAAGTTTGGTGGCGCCTTTGTTGGTTTTGCAGCAGCGCCAAACGTATTCTCGGGTTGGGGGGTGAAAGAAACCGTTTAGAAAGCACAATATACTAATTGGAAATCAACGCACTTCAACTACCAACAGAAGCAAGACCAGGTGCACTTGTACAAGCACTTCGGCAAGCAAACTTTATGCTCATTATGCATTGCTGCAAGGACAAAATGTTACCTGTAATGACAATGGCTAAACTGCGATTACCAGTAACAGTGTCTGCAGAGAATGTGGAGAAACCGTGCCACTCGTAGAGAATACAACGTGTTGTGTTTTTTGGAATGGAAGCTCTTTGACCTGCCATGGCTGAAACTGCCTTAACAACGAAAAAGGCCTGCGTGGCTCGAGAAAACATTCTCAAGGCCATTGCAGTGATTGTTTAGCCAGTTTAGGATGCGGAGCAATTTTTGGAGCAGGAAAATCTCGGTTTTGGAGCGGATTGAAAGCAGAAGGAAATGTGTTTTTCAGCAGGTTTGGAGCCGACAAAATCGAGCTTAGGATCATTTGGAGCAGTACACGGCCAAATTTTCCATGAATATTCTTATTTATGTGTACTGGCCATACTGCTGCAATGTAAACAAAAAGACAAGGCCAACACCTAGACGGCGGCTATTAATCAAGCTCTTAGCACGAAATAGTGTCACAGTCTGGTTTCGCTGCAATGTTATATACACAAGATAAGTGTTGAAGTGTAAACTTTGTGACAAGGCAAGCTTGCACATACAGTTTCTATCTATGAATGAAAGGCGTCATAAGATCATTACAAAAAGAAAGAAAAGTCCTATCCAGAAAACCAGCACTAAAGCAATTAAAGAAAGAAGGCGAAGAAAACTTGTGGTGCATGAGTACATACTGTTTGAAAATTCCTGTGCAGATAGCGAATTCAGTCACTCACCACAACTCACTACGGATCAGTTCCATCGTATTCAATCATTTTTAGAGGCGTAAGCACTGAGTGGCATAGTCGTTTCACTGCTAAGGTCATTTGGGTTGAGCACTTCCAATTTTTCCAAATATTCAGAAAAAGTATTGTAAAAAATAAAGGTGGTATGAAATGAACTAGTACAAAGCCAAGGCTGGTGATCAATCTAAGTATTAACTTGGTTCTGTAAACGTTGCCAAGTATAAAGAAGAATAGTTCACTTGTCGAAACATTGGCTTTAGTGACACCTTGTGTTCACAAACTTTTCACCTAACATGCCATCAAGGAGCGACTAGGTGTGGGCTAGTCCTAGTGCAACTTGCATGGTTGAGCGAAAAATATGGCTTTCCACAAACATATACCAGATGACAGGCAACGACCAGTGAGGTGGAAGGAGTGTCGGCGGTTCTTTTTCTCCCTTCTTTCCTGGGGGTCCTAGGGGTAGGGAGGGAAGGCACGGTGTGAACAACCGAACCCCCCTTTGTTCTTACAATCCCCACTACTCGGATTGGATTTGCCGTAACAGGGGTCTAAGACTGGGCCCGGGAAAGACATTTTAGGGTTCAGCAAGTGCTGAGGACTTATGCGACTAGTCTAACCTACTGTGAAAACCAAAATAAAGATGAACTTTTTTTTCTAAAAAAAAAAAGCGCACTGAAAAGCCGACCTTCGTCTTATATACCAGTCATTGGCAGGAAAAATGTGGAAGTCTCGCAACACTGGGCATCTGAAGTCGAAAGCCTCCATCGCCGGTGTGAGCATCAGCAGCGGCGCCGTTGGGCAAGGCTAGGCAAGGCCTACAGTGTTCTACGCCATTTTGCCTCAGTTATCTGCTGTCAGTCCACTGTTTTCTTTTTTTTTCTATTTCTTTCAGAAATGAGTGGTAGTCGACAGCAATTTACGATAGGTTTTAAAAAAAAAGTTATCGAGTATGCCAAAGCACAAGGCAACCTGGCAGCACAATGAGAATTCGGTGCATAGGAGAAAAGCGTGCGATACTGGAGGAGCCAAAAGCAGCACATCACAACCTGCACTAAAAAAAAAAAAAAAAAAGAAACATCGATTCGTGGACAAACTGCAGTGCACCCCAAACTAGAAACACTACTCATTGAATTCGTCCAGGAGCTGCGGGCAAGGTCGCTTCCCGGTGACAGCCGAGTGCATCTGCGTGAAAGCTCTCGAGATAGAGCGCGACTCAGTGCTCACGAGGGTGCAATTAAAGGTATCGCCATTGTGGGTGCGCTGATTTACGAAGCGGAATGGCGTTGCGCTGAGGTGGCGTACTTCAGTCTTTCCCCAAATGCTGCATCAGTAATGCATTGGATGGAACGGAGGACAATGCACTCTGTGACGCTACTAGTGAAAAACAGGCATTGCCGGACTCAAGTTCGGACGAGTCTGGGTGACAACACTTTGTGGCCTTTTCACAGGGCCACTCACCAGGTTCGAAAATTTTGAGCTAACAAGCACAGTGCATAGATGGGGCATTCCCGATCACATCTGCCAAAATTTGCAACGCTATGCGCTGTGAAAATGGGTCAAATTTCAATATGAATGCTGCTCTCTCTTCCTTTTCCGGGCGCGCGCCGAGATAATGGAGAGCATGACCGTGATGACAAACACATATGAATTTCCTTACGTACACGGCAGTGCTGTGACATTGGTCCTCTACGTAGAAAACTGCGTTCTGTTGTTGACAACAGTAGCGCGTGACATGGCAAAAATGATTTAACACGACATGTGTGGTTTATGTAATCTGTTGCTTGAATAGATGAATAAAACTTGAGATAAATAATGAGACGAAATAAGGAAATGTGAGCGTCTTTTCCATTCCCCCGCCTGTGAATTGGAACGAGATGCGTCCGCATGCGTTTGTGTCCCCGCAGTTGGTGCCTGTCCTGGAAAAGAAATTAATGGTGCTGCGCGTTCGAGCACTTATTATGTTTATCTATTCTACAGTGTCTAAGACAGCGTTTCCAAACCGTCCCGCAGGAACAGGCAGTTGACTAGACTATAAAAAAACGCTGTAAAACAATGCTGCTTGCATGCTTGGGGGTTGGGCTTGTTCGGGCCCGTCATGAGCACGTGACTTTTTGGTCGGCTGCCGGAGGGGGCAGGGAAGAAATTGGACTTATGAGGCCTACGCGGGGAAGTGGCAAAGGTTTGAGCTCGCTTCCTCTTATCCTCGTTTTGCGCTGCTTGAAAAAAACAAACAAACAATTTTATCAGTTCGTAATTAACTGAATGAAAAAATTTTGTGGCATAATGCTCCTCATCGGGCACATAACTTCCTCAGTTTAACTAAAATTTGTTATGGGGCCTGGTGAGTGGCCATTTAACTACATAAGATTAGTGTCTAAATGAAAAAAAATGTGGCCCCACAGTGCAGCTAGTTGTGCCGTGCATTTACCAACGAAAGGGTGCGCCGCAATACTTTGCGATTTTCAAAAAAATCTTTTTCGGAGATTCAATGTTTGGTGGGTCGACCTATGTTACGGTCCGACTTATATTCTGGTTTTTACGGTAACATTTTTGCACTATTGGCATGACTGGCGCAGTCGGATAACCATTGCATTTGGCATAGGAGCGAGGCTCAATACTGTTACTATGTGGCTGGATGAGGTCAACAGCCATCGACAGTATACGCCTATTAGAGAGAAAGGAGATATGAAAAAACAAGCCCAGAAACCAAGATAACAAGTAATAAGCTGATTCCTGTGCTTACTATGTCGCACGTTGCTATTAATGAAATTGTTCAGTACACATTATTTTTGAACAAAACATGAAACAAACTTTCTTTAAAGAAGCACTGACATCAAATTTACTCATGCCAAGATTTTTGCATCAGCGAGTAGCTATAGGCCTCGTAGCAGCGATTCGCGATGTAAAATGCAACTGAGGGATGAATAACTATCACTTTTATTGATTTATATCACTGGTATCTAGGACTATTCAAAACGGCCGGCAATCCCGCCATTTCTAGTGCTAGGAGCACCAGCAGTGGCGCTACTTCGTGGTCACCTCCAGATCACGCCACAGCTTACCACTTCTTCACAGAAAAGAGTGAGATCAGGCTCAGCTGCTCCGCAAACATTTCGTCTGCTAAGCGGACACATTCAGTCATGCCTTGTCACCTGCATTGCTGTCATCGCAGTTCAAAAGTGTCGACTCGGGTTCAATATAATAGTCTGGAGCTTAGAATCTCCGCGATTCGCGACGTTGCAAATTATTTTTGCTTCGATCGACCTTTTGCACAACAGTGACTCCGAAATAGACCCAGTTCCAAGCAGCACTGCAGAGGTGCTCGAGGATGCACGCTTCAGCCATGTTCGCTCGTGTGTCTCAGTTAGCTATATAAATGTGTTTTGACGTGCAAAGCATTCAGGTATACGCAGAGGGGTCACTGCACTATAGCTATCATGAATGAGCATTAGCGGAGAAATGGAATACGTTTCCTGCTTGCCAGGTTCTTATTTGCACTTCCAGATGGCACCACCTATCCAGCCTCTCGCGGTTAACACGGTATTACCACTTTTACGTGGATGCAAGTCTACTGATGAACTAAAATTCAACGACACCTGCGTGTTACTTGTTAGCAATGATATCTGTTCCACTTTAGATAGCTTGCGGTCGTGTTCATGTGTAACACATATGTGATATGAAATTTCCATGCTTCGAACTAGACGACTGCAACTCACCTGCAACTCACAATGATTCCCCGACTTGCTGACCGACAATCATGCTTTTTTCTTTTGCCGCTCTTTTAAAGGTGGTTTTTATCTTGATAATTTCACAAGATCATTCAAACCGGTGCGTCGAAAATCAGACACGACGAGCGAGTGCGTTTCTGCACTTTGACGCCACGATAAGAACACCCGGATGGTACTTGTCAGCGCTACTAGAGCATTGTCACTCAGGATGGTATTTGTGGAGTGTATCACACCGAACACACGGCACTAGTGTCGATGTCGCAGGGCAGTCTATTTTCCCTTTTTTCTCCTTAGCTTTTCTACTTGTTTGACATCTATTTTACAATAAATTCCACGCGATAGATGCCATTAAAATTTGGCCAAGAAGACCAAGAAGACTTATGCCATACCTGCCAAGTTCAAGGATTCTGAATCCGGGAGATTTCCGCAATGAGGGGGGGAGGGGGGGTGCATGCCGCACAAAAAAAGAGGACATACATACAAACAAAAAACATCAGGAAAAACAAAAGGCAGTGGGAGGGGAGTCTCAATCGCAAACGCCAACATCAGCGTTGCGGTCTTATAGTGGTTAGGAGTGGCCGAACACACAAAGGTAGACGTTTTCACTAAGGTGAGAGTCTCAAAGAATCAACACAACCAGCAGAATCTATTTCACTCAAAACAACTCGCGTGTGTCTTCCTCGGACACACGTGAATGGACGGGATGGCGCAGCTGGTTGCCACAAAGCTTTGCTCACTACTACATTCTTTTGACAGGAACACCAAAACGCGTCTGGCCCCTTTTTATTGCGATAGAAATTATATGGACAGTCCACTGTTTTCTTTGCCATCGCCACCGCCACCGTCCTTCACAGGATATGTATACGTATCTATATATATGAACACTCAAAGAAAAAAAGCCGCCCGCGCCCGGTGCCGAGCTCGTCGCGATGCACCGTTGCGTGCTTATCTCTCACGTGTACTTTGCCCCATAGATGGATGCCTGTGCGCACGGGCTTATCCTTTGGTGGGGGAATCGTATGCCTTAAACTTTCACTGAAACGGAAAAGTTAGTTGCCGGGCCCACAAAAGCCACTTTGGTTTTTGCACAGGCCCTTTTTGCGAAAATAGCGTGCTTTTCATACACAGCGAGGTATAACAACTGGGACACTTGTTAGTTTGTACTCATTTGTACCCGTGATTACGTATCATACATCGTTTTTGCCTAAACAGCGCGTTACGTGTCGAGCAGTAAACGTTGTTAGTTACGATGCTCTCGTCCTGCGAGTATCGTTTTCATGCGTCATTTGTGTGGGAGCAGCGCGCTGCACGTTTCAATCTGCTTGCCGTTCTGAGCGTTACATTACAAGTTGTTGCTGTAGCATTTATTGCTTCCGCTTGCGGCAAAACTGTAGCTTTTTTATTTCTTATGTATTTAGTGCCTTTAACCTACCGCTGCGTGCCCTCGGAGCTCGTACATTGCTATCGCGTCGCCGCGACCGCGGTATTGTGCACGGCGGTTGCGGCGAACAGTAGTTAATTTTACAATACCCAAGCGCTTGGCTGCGCATGCGCCTTCAAAACTAAGTCATTTTATGCCATCTACGATAGCATCTGCCGCAGTTTTGTCCGCAGAGTTTGCAGAAAGCAGCGTTGCTTTGACTGGTTGAGTGCGCACTTACGGGGTTCTGTCAGTTACGCTGTGGCCATACATGATCGTGTCAAGAGCGACCGTGGTTTCGTCCACAGCAGTTGTGGCAACGACAATCCCAAGCACTGTAGAAGACAGTGCGTGCGCCGGTCGCACGCGTACTTTCGAAGCTCCGAGTAAGCTGCTCTCGGCCTTCGTTCGATGGTTTCCGTACTAAATTTCGTATCACCCGCCAAGATTAGGAAATGAGTTCGAAACATTCGAATTGAGGCCCAATGAACATAGTAAAATTTGGCTGGTGAATTTCAAGAATTCGTATCTGCCACGGTTTCGCATAATTGAGATTATACCGTACGATTACATGAACGCCTCGTATACTCATTTATAATAAAATGGGGTCGATTCGAAAAACCTGAGTTGGATTGAGCTGCTTTTTTGTCAATGCGGCCAGATCACGCAGATAAATTTTGATTTCCGGGAGATTTTGATGACAACCGTACAACCAGAAAAAACGGTGAAAATCCGGGAGTCTCCAGGCCTATCCGGAAGACTTGGCAGGTATGCTATGCATACCAAGTGATCGAATGATGGGCACATCTCGATCTTGAAATTTGATGTGAGTGCTCCTTTAACTTCTTAACTCTCAATATCTCGAAATCAATTTAGTGTTACGTTTGCCCCATTATCAAAACAACTGGAAAAAAACAGAGTGCTTATTTTTAACCAGAATATGACAAACATCAATACAAAGCTACTGAACTAGAATAGTGTACGTATGAGGAATAGTTTTCTTTTTTTTTTGCAGTTATTATAATGACAAAAATTACTTGCCTGACCGAAAAAAATTGCACAAATGTCAACACTTGAAATGAAATTCTAGTTCCACTGCAAGGACATGCCAACAAATAGAATAAAACGTACTTGAATGCTTTAGATAAGAGTAGTTTCAGAGAAAAGGGGTTGTAAACAACCAGTAAAATACATGGGATGTATAGTGCATACATTGTGCCCTCAGCAGCTTGGCAGATGAAAAATATGTTCCATTATGCACATGAAATCAAGTTTCAATACATGAACTGGTTGCTTATTCAAAGTACACCAATGTTTATGCCATCAACAAGCCTTCCACTGTAATATACTTGAAGATTAATGATCTCCGCCACAATTGCACAAGTAATGGCAGCCAAAACTGCAGCTGCCATCCCATCGGTTGAGCAAGTACATAAGTGTCAGTGTGATGGATAAGTCTAAATATGATGGGCTTAAATATCAAGCTTTAAAATGTATTCAATTATGGGTGTACTCGTGCTGATGTAAAATCAGTGTTGCTTTAAGTCACACACGAACAAATGCATGCGTGATTTGGGTATGAGAATCTGTGTAACGGGGAACAGGGAGGTTAGAGTTGAAGAGAAGCTTTTCCTCGTGAGAAAAGCCTCTGGTGCCGCGGTGCCTACGGTAAACGTAACAATATTATTCCAATATGCTTACACGGCCATCATAAACGAGCTTTAATGTAGAAACCTTATATTTTACAGTAAATTTGTAGGTATGTACACATTATCTGGGCAGTGCACGTTTGGCTGACACATTTTCAAATAATAAAAACAGTCATCTTCCTCCATGTTTAATGCGTGTTGCTTCACTGTTTCACATGGTTATCTGTTGGCTTCATGAGGCTGTATGTAGGCCCCCAGCGGAGTGAAACTTCTCCTCTTTTTTTTTTTTCTTCTTTCTGCTGATGAGCTTCATACAGCCTGAATATGAGGTCTACCTAGTGCATCCACTAATGTAATTGGAAGTGTCCCTTTGCTGAAATAAATTAATTGCGATAATATAGTCCCACTCACTTTGGGTGTGGCATTACGAGGTGTGGACACAACTGGACCCCGACGGCGTGTCTTTGGGGTTGGCGAGGCGAGCAGCTTGACAGACTTCTTCGGCGACGGTGACGTAGTACGCCGGCCAGGCGTCACATCCACAAGGGCTGCGGCCGGCTCTACAGGTTTTACCTTGCGTCTCTTCTTTGTGCCAGGTGGTGTCTTGAAATCTATGCTGTCATCACTCGAGTCGAGCACAAAGGAAGGCAAACCAGAGTCATCGGCTGCGCTAGCTCTGCTCGTGTCCTTGGAATCCAGTGGCTCTAAGAGCTCTGCGGGAACCTGTGCATAACAATGAGCAGATGCTGTCAACACATGCGTAGCTGTTAATGGTTTTTTTTAATGCATTTTTCATCCCTTATTGTTATAAGTCCTAAGCCAACACAGCAGAGAAATATACGGAATTAAAACAAGCGCCAGCACTACACACGTAGCGATGCACAGCGGATTGTAGAAATATTTCGTCTTGGTGTGTCACACACACACACTTCTGCCTAAACTGTTAGAACTGTGCATTTTCTTCACCTCCCCATTTTCTTCCCCAATTCCAAAAATTCGGCAAGAGGCCCCTTCCAGGTAGATTGAGCACAGCTGCTCTTTTACTAATGGGCGCAGCTCACTTTGACATATATGTTTGTAGCACTAGGGTGGTGGTGACTTGAAGGAAGGAGAGCAGTGGGAGAGAAGGCCCGATTGATTAAACTAAGTGCAAAAATTTACTGAGTGCGGTGGGGACAGTTGCTGGCGGAGAAGCCAAAATGACAGGTTGGGTTCTGTAACGCTCCACAGTATGTTTTACTCTCAGAAGCAGTTGAAGTGCCGTTTTTAGTGCGCAGCTCTTAATGGGCTGTTCTTGCATTAAGAGGTGTCCAAATCGGCAACCTATCCGATAGACAGGAAAAATTAAAATGGGTTTCTGTACTGGTTATCTAATCTTTCCTGTCCTTTTGCACTCTTGTGTTCATCTGCTGCTTCCCTGCTCTTGAATGATTATGTGGCATTTCAAACAAATTTTAGTCCTTTTCATGTGATTTTCTGATTTGCTTGCGATTTGTTTTACACTGTTTTTCTACAGCTTACTGCACTGAGCGCAGTACGTCAGTGCTTCACTACTGGCATTGGCGTCTAACCTCCACTTCTTTCTTCCATAGATGTAACTCCTGACCCTGATGTTTTGCTAGCTCAGTTAAATGAATTAGCTCTTCGGCAATACTAGCGTTCGAAACAAAGTGCCCGCTGGAGTTCCAAACATGCAGCCTGTTCAACATGTGTATCAAACAAGCAACCTGTAGGATGCCAACGTAAGACATCACACGATGACAGGGCAGTTCTTTTTAAACCGCTCTGTGGTTAATGTAGTTACTCTAGATGGCACTGAAGGACAATGTTGACAAGAGGTTTTCTGCTGTATATGAGCAAGCGAAAAACGAGGCTCGGGAGAGGGGGAAGAAAGACCTTTAGGGCACAGTTTTATGGTTACATATTAAAGACAGTAGGAGAAACCTCAGCTGATCTCGTAAAAGGTGGCACATAGAAAATTCTTCGCCAAAAGTCATATAGAAGGAGTCTCTAAGGCCAAATGATCGTCATGGGCTGTGGTTTAGCTGTCAACATCATGACAGGATGTATAACATCCAGAAGGAAGCCATGGCTTCAGTTTCCGGGATGTTTGTGTGGAGCAACATAACATGGCATGGAGCTCTGAAGTATGAAAGATACCACTTCACAAACGGCTTATCTCTACATACACTCAGAGCTCAATACAACGAAGTTGCATCTTACAAGAAAAGAAGTAACAATGGGCAGCTGAAGTCAAAAGCCTCCATTGCCTGACGATAGTTATGGCGCCAGAACAAAACGACGGCACAGAGACAAGAAGGACACAAAAGACACGAGCGCTATGCTTATGTCGGAACGACCGAAAGGTGTCTGAACGATCGGCTGAGAGAACACGCTAACAATGTTAGAAACGGGAAAGATGGTTTTATTGCTCGGCACTGCACTGAGTGCGATTGTGTTCCCCTCTTCAGGTACACAGCGACGCTGTACAAGCACACAGATGAGCGTACCCGAGTCATTGTTAGCGCTCGTGTCTTTCGTGTCCTTCTTGCCTCTGTGTCGTCGTTTTGTTCACACGCTATAACTATCGTAATGCCATACCAACTAGCCCAAGCTGCCACACCTCCATTGCCATCGTGAGCATCAGCAGCAGCGCCGTTCGGCAAGGCCTACAGTGTTCTAAAAGCACCATTTCGCTTCGGTTATCTGCTGTCAGTCTGCTCTTTTCTTTTTTATTTCTTTCAGAAATAAGTGGTAGTCGATGGCAGTTTGAAATAGGCTTTAACTCTATCGCTACAGTGGGAAAGCGGGCCACTTTTACTGAGTGTAAAAACATTTTTGCGCTAGATACTAATGCCTTATTTACATTCCTTGGTACCAAACTGTAGCTAAAAAAAATGTTCTGTTCAATAACAGAAACGTTTCTTATATACTTAATACAAACACTAGGAAAGAAATGTTTATATTGAAAAGTTTATACAGTATTATACAATTAACGCTATAAAAAGGAGAATAACATAAAAAATAATGAGGTTAAAAAAATTGACAGATCCCACGTACAGTGGGAATCGATATGTGCAGTACAAATGAGAAATGTTGATATGTCACTTTAATATCAGCACAAACTTACGAGGTGGAGGTAAATTATGCCATACATGACTTCCGTGTCATGATTATCATGTTTGGATGTGTCGTTTACCCTCGTCACCTATTCACGTCACGTGATACCAAATTTAGTATATGCGGAGCTAGTGAAACGGCCGCGAGCACGCTATGAGCGTGGTATGTTGTCATGTTCTTACATGACACGCTTGTCACGATTAGGATGTTTGCACCAGTCATACATTTTGTCATTCATTGACGTTCCATAAAACCAAATTTAGTATATGCGGAGCTAGCAAAATAGCTGCGAGCGCATTATGAAGGGCCTAATATACTCTAATGTAGCGTTGACGTGCGCGCACGCTGGGCACAGCGCTCTATAGTCTGACGCCAGGCGTAACCAGCGTTTGTAGGTGCGGCCTCACAGCAACCGGCGCGAAATGCAGCATGTTGCATTTCGCGCTGATGCGTTACCCAAACAACACTGCATCTCCCTCTTTTCGTGACGGAGGGACGCCGGATGCACTGAAACGCGAATGCGTCAAAGCAACGCAGTGCGGAAAGCGCCTGCGAGTATATGGCAGTACCGGTGCCTGGTGAGGCAACGCCGGCGTGCCGCGACTATAAATGAACACCGGCAAGCTCGCGCACCACGTAGCGTCGAAATGTATTGGCACCATAACTGTGGCAGGCAGTCATGTTCTCACATGACACACATCTCATGATTATCATGTCTGCACCAGTCACATACCTTCGTCATCCAGTGGCGTCACGTAGTACCAAATGTGGCATATGTGAAGCTAGCGATTAGGCCGCGAGCGCATCATCAGTGTGGCATGTAGTCATGTTGTTACATGACACGCATGTCGTGATTATCATGTTTGGATGTGTCATTTACCTACGTCGTCCGTTCGCGTCACGTAATACCGAGTTTGGTACATGTGAAGCTAGTGAAACAGCCGTGAGCGCATCATCAGTGTGGCATGCAGTCATTTTGTTACATGACGCGCTTGTCATTATCATGTTTGGATGTGACATTTACCTATGTCGTCCTTTTGCGTCGAATAATATTAAGTTTGGTACAATTGAAGTTGGCGAAATGGCCGCCAGCGCGTCATGAGTGTGGCACGTAGTGATGTTGTTACATGACATGCATCATCATCATCATCAGCTTGACTACGTCCACTGCAGGACAAAGGCCTCTCCCATGTTCCGCCAGTTAACCCGGTCCTGTGCTTGCTGCTGCCAATTTATACCCGCAAACTTCTTAATCTCGTCTGCCCACCTAACCTTCTGTCTCCCCCTAACCCGCTTCCCTTCTCTGGGAATCCAGTTAGTTACCCTTAATGACCAGCGGTTATCCTGTCCACGCGCTACATGTCCGGCCCATGTCCATTTCCCCTTCTTTATTTCAACTTTGATATCCTTAACCCCCGTTTGTCCCCTAATCCACTCTGCTCTCTTCTTGTCTCTTAAGGTTACACCTACCATTTTTCTTTCCATTGCTCGCTGCGTCGTCCTCAATTTAAGCTGAACCCTCTTTGCAAGTCTTCAGGTTTCTGCTCCGTAGCTAAGTACCGGCAAGATACAGCTGTTATATACCTTCCTCTTGAGGGATAGTGGCAATCTACCTGTCATAATTTGAGAGATCTTGCCGAATGTACTCCACCCCATTCTTATTCTTCTAGTTACTTCAATCTCGTGGTTAGGCTCTGCAGTTATTACCTGCCCTAAGTAGACATAGTCTTTTACAACTTCAAGTGCACTACTACCTATCTCGAAGCGCTGCTCCTTTCCGAGGTTGTTGTACATTACTTTCGTTTTCTGCAGATTAATTTTAAGATCCACCTTTCTGCTCTCCTTGTCTAACTCCGTAATCATGAGTTGCAATTCATCCCCTGAGTTACTCAGCAATGCAATGTCATCATCGAAGCGCAGGTTACTAAGGTATTCTCAATTAACTCTTATATATAACTGTTCCCATTCTAGGCTTCTGAAAACCTCCTGTAAGCACGCGGTAAATAGCATTGGGGAGATTGTGTCCCCCTGCCTTACACCCTTCTTGATTGGTATTCTGTTGCTTTCTTTATGAAGCACTACGGTAGCAGTTGATCCCCTGTAGATTTCTTCCAGAATGTTTATATATACTTCATCTACGCCCTGATTCCGCAGTGTCTGCATGACGGCTGATATTTCTACTGAATCAAACGCCTTCTCGTAATCTATGAAGGCTATGTATAGTGGTTGGTTATACTCTGAGCATTTCTCTATTACCTGATTGATAGTATGAATGTGGTCAATTGTTGAGTAGCCTGTTCGAAATCCTGCTTGTTCCTTTGGTTGATTGAATTCTAATGTTTTCTTTACTCTGTTAGCAATTACCTTTGTAAATAGCTTGTATACTACAGAGAGCAAGCTGATCGGCCTGTAATTCTTCAAGTCCTTGTCATCTCCTTTCTTATGTATTAAGATGATGTTAGCGTTCTTCCAAGACTCTGGTACCCTTCCCGTCAGGAGACACCTCGTAAACAGGGTGGCTAGTTTTTCTAACACAATCTGTCCTCCATCTTTCAGCAGATCTGATGTTACCTGATCTTCACCAGCAGCTTTGCCTCTTTGCATGCTCTCGAAAGCTTTTCTGACTTCTTCTATCATTACTGGTGGGGTGTCATCTGGGTTACTGCTAGTTCTTATAGTATTAAGGTCAGGGTTGTCTCAGCTACTGTACAGATCTCTGTAAAACTCCTCCGCTATTTTAACTATCCTATCCATATTGGTAGTTATTTTGCCTTCTTTGTCCCTTAGTGCATACATCCGACTTTTGCCTATCCCAAGTTACCTCTTCACTACATTGACGCTTCCTCCGTTTTTCAGAGCGTGTTCAATTCTCTCCATGTTATACCTTCTTACATCGCATACTTTACGCCTACTAATCAACTTCGAAAGCTCTACCAGTTTTATTTTGTCTGTTGTACTTGACACTTTCATGCTTTGATGCTTCTTAATTAGGTTCTTTGTTTCCTGGGAAAGCTTGCCAGTGTCCTGTCTAACTACCCTGCCTCCAACTTCCACTGCACACTCCGTAATGATACTCGTTAGATTATCATTCATTGTATCTACGCTAAGGTTGGTTTCCTCACTAAGAGCCGAGTACCTGTTCGGCAGCGACACTCTGAATTCCTGTACTTTCCCTCTCAGTGATAGCTCATTGATTGGCTTCTTGAGTATCAGTTTCTGTCATTCCTCCTTCAAGTCTAGGCGAATTCGAGACCGTACCATTCTATGGTCACTGCATCGCACCTTGCCAACCACTTCCACATCCTGCACGATTCCTGGGTGTGCAGTCATTATAAAGTCTATTTCGTTCTTATTTTCGCCATTAGGGCTCCTCCATGTCCACTTGCGGTTGTCTCGTTTTCAGTAGAAAGTATTCAAAGTCCGCAAATTATTGTGTTCTGCGAATTCTACTAGTAGCTCACCTCTGGCGTTTCTAGTGCCGATGCCATAATCTCCTACTGCCTGGTCTCCAGCCTGCTTCTTCCCTACCTTTGCATTAAAGTCGCCCATCCTTATACTATACTGTGTTTTTACCTTACTCATTGCCGATTCCACGTCTTCATAGAAGCTTTCAACTGAAGCGTCATCATGGCTGGATGTAGGCGCGTCAGCCTGTACTACCTTCATCTTGTATCTTTTATTCAGTTTAATTACAATACCTACCACCCTTTCATTAATGCTATAGTATTCCTCTAGCTATGTTTCTGTGAATTAGGAACCCCACTCCCAGTTCTCTTCTGTCTGCCAAGCCCCGATAGCAAAAGACGTGCCCATTCTGTAGCACAGTATAGGCCTCATCTGTCTTCCTAACCTCACTAAGCCCTATTATATCCCATTTAACACCCTCTAGCTCCTCGAATAGTACGGCTAGACTTCCCTCACTAGATAAGGTTCTAGCGTTAAACGTTGCCAAGTTCAGGTTCCAAAGGTGGCCTGTAGTCCAGAGATTCTTAGCACCCTCTGCTGCGTTGCAGATCTGACCGCCGCCGTTGTCAGTTGCGCCGCAGCTGCTGGGAACTGAGGGCCGTGAGTTATTTGACGTATGCATGTGGGAGGTAGTGGCCAGATACTGCACCAGGGTGGCCAATCCTTCTCTGGTGAGGGAGTGCGTTCCCGGCGGTGGTTACCGGTGAGGCCGCACCCCAGGCCTCTTAATGCAGTTCCAGCAACACGCGGATTTTTTTTTTTTTTTTTTCGGTTGGGAACTGAGCGGCAGCAGGATTTGAACCACGGACCTCTTGCATGCGAGGCGGATGCAAAAGACATGCATCTCATGATTATCATGTTCACACCAGTCACATACCTCCGTCATCCATTCAGGTACTGTAATGCCAAATTTCATATATGTGACACTAGCAAAACGGCCGCGAGCGCATCATGAGCGTGGCATGTAGTTATGTTGTTACATGACACGCATGTCGTGATTTTTATATTAGGGTCTGTCGCTTGTGTTCGCCATGCAATCATGCCATACCATACCAGTTTTGTAACATGCCATGTGAACGAAACCATCGCAAGAGCTGCAGGACCATGAAATATAAATCAAGACATTCATGACATAAATGTCATGATTTTCATGTTATGACTAGTCAAATGTGTTTTTCCTACAGTTATATTATGCCATACCGTGTTTGGTATCGATCCCATTATCAAAACGGCCAGGAGAACTAAAAGTCGTAAGCGGCTAGATAGATAGATACGCTCAGTCACCGAAGTTCGCTAAGAAATGCTTGGCATTTAAAGAATTCAAGATACACAATTTGTAACTTCTTATGTTGCAAAAAGGTTGCACAAACTTCAATTATTAACAAGAACTGTTCTTTCCACAAAAAAGAAAGTGATGGTGCAGCAGTACATGGGTTATCTTGTGCAGCTTGCCATCGTGAACGGGGTTTGTCTGCTCAGAGTCCATGACACTTAGAAAAGCAAGTGCAGCTTGCCATTGCGAACGGGATTTGTCTGCTCAGAGTCCATGACACTTAGAAAAGCAAGGAATGAAAAAAAAAAAAGTCACAGCTTTGCCATAAAGGCAAAGCAGTGAATGCGATAGCAAATAATTGGAAGGTCACGTACAGAATGGAAAGCAGAGTGAAACATGCCCCGCGTTTCTCACGCACAAATGACGCACGAAACGTACTCACAGGTACAGATGCACGCGAATAAGCGTCTCAGTTGTTACTTTACTGCGTCTGAAAAGCGCGCGCTTTTTGCAAATGGAGACTGTAATAATTGCAGTGACCTTTATGCGCCCCGTAACTAAAACGAATCGTTCCAGGTAAAGCCCTAGGCCAGCCAAGACGTATGATTCTTTCCACCACGAGCGAGATAAGGGCACCCGAGGGAGCGTCGCTCGCCTCCTCTAAGCGGGGCAAAGTACGCATAGAGGAAGAGAGAGCGCGCTGTCGTATTGCACGGCGGCACGCACTCATTCCGCCATCTTGCTTGCTGAAAACACGATGATTCCCCCCGAAATGCCCATCAGCAGCGGTAAGTGGTGGATATAAATAGCTCGCCGTTTGATCATTAAAGTACGTGCTCCTCGGTGGCTCAGTGGTTAACGCCTCGCACTCACGATTCAGAGGACCCAAGTTCGATTCCATGCATCGGAGTCTTTTTCTGGATTTTTTTTCTTTCTTGCATCTTCATATATATAGACACGTATACATATACGGTGAGTGATGGCGACGCCGACATCGATGCCGAGAGTGTCCATATATTTGCTATCGCAATAAAAACGGCTTCTGGAAATAATCTTCAAAGGAATGAGCCACAACAATGACTTTGAGGTATGCTAGTGGAGATGAAGACGAGGCAATTCAAAAATTTCCATGAAGATGAGGATTCCAGTTCACTTCATCACTTCATCAGGACTGAAGTTCCTCCACGAATCGTCTCTTTCCGTGTATGTCTGCCTCTCTAAAATATGTATTCACCTATATTTGTTGGTGTAGCTGCAGATCATGCTGGTCAGCTGCGCAGTGAAAGACAGCTGGAAGAAATTGACGGCCTGGACAGAGCACTGTGCATTAGTCTAGAGCACGAGTTCGACTTTGACCCTAAGCGAAAAAAACTGCACACGACAAGAAAGCACGTTCGTAGGAAATTGAGGCCTTCAAAATGAGTAAAATTGCTGTGAGTACACTCTCTGCCACCCGCAACTACTAATTAGAAAACAAAATGTGCGCCACACATACAGCCAACACTCACTCGCTCGACGTTGCGGCTTGACGCATCATCGTCATCAGTCCTAAAGTTTGATGTGTCAACATCTCCTTCAGGCTCACTGCTGCTAATTTTATCCTTAAAATCTGCTGTTGATGCACTCGATTCGCGAGGAACACGTAGTGTTTTAGGAGCATCCACACGGGAAAACAACGCCATGATCGGCGCACTTCCACAACAACCCGTAACTTAAAGCGGCGAGAGGAAACTTCCCCAGAGTGAAAACCAACCGAACCATAACGGATGTCGTTGTGCGTTTTCTACTTTCTTATCTAGATGGTGTTAAGCACCTGCAAACTCCGCAAGCACGCCGAAATTTAAACTTGAAATCCATTGTTCACATTGAACAATTTGAATAGGCACGGTAGTGAAAGAGTTAAGAAAAAAGTTATTGAGTGTGCCGAAGCACACGGTAACCTGTCAGCACAACGGGAATTCAGTGAGCGGAGAAAAGTGTCCGATACTGGAGGAGCCAAAAGCAGCGCCTCACATCCTGCAGCAACCAAAAAAAAAAAAATGTTTCGGGAACCAACTGCAATGCACCCCAAACTGGAAATGCTACTATCCGAATTGATCCGGGAGTTGCGTGCATGGTCGCTGCGGAGTGCATCCGCGTGAAAGCTCTCAAGATAGCATGAGTCTTGGCTCACAAAGGCGCAATTCAAGGGCTCGCCATCCTGGGTGCGCCATCGTGGGCACGCTGAGGAGGGATGCTTCCGTGCACCAATATTTGCCCGAAGATTTCGATCACAAGCTGGTCTAGTATCAGCTTTTTGTCATCGGGCTTCGCCGACAGCATTGCTACGTGATGGGACATGTAGGCGACGCTGACTAAACTCCAATCTGGTTTGATATGCCCTCGAACCGGATTGTGACCAGTAAAAAACCCAAGCACGCAAAGCACTAGACAACGGGTAACGAGCATTTGCGATTTACAGTGGTGATCGCGTGCACAGCCGATGGAAAGAAGCAGCCCCCAATATCATTTTCAAGAGAAAAAAAGCTACGGAAAGAAGAGTTTCCTTGGGATGTTATCGTAAAAGCGAATGAAAAATGGTTCATGAATGAGTCTCTCATGCTTGAGTAGATTTGGCTCGAGTGGAATTGACAACCCGGTGCACTTTTTCAGCAACCAAGCATGTTGGTCCTCGACTCATTTTGAGGCCACCTCATGACCGATGTCAAGGGAGCCCTGTCCAATGGTAAGACACACCTTGTTGTGATCCCTGGGGGCCAACATCAATGCTCCAGCCACTAGACATAGTGCTAAATAAACCCTTCAGAAGGCCACTTACCACTCCGCGTTTAAAGACTAGGGTGATTTTCTCCTCGCCTTCATACACACAATGCATCCTCCTCGCCCCTTAGTTCTTGAATGTACGTGAACAATATCAGCACTAAGCGCTTCAGCCTATCAGGATTTCGAGCTTTTCGGCTGTACGCTGTTATCGCCGCTTGCGCAGTTGCAAACACAAAAAATGAAGTTTGATCGTTTGATTGTGCACGATATTCATGCAAAACAAAGAACAGATGGGCGGTTGCATGACAAAGCAGTGCAGGAGACAAATCACACGTGTAATTTCATGTATATAAATCAATCGACAGCATGTATGCTGTAGACGTCACAGTACTGTCTGCGTCACAGAAGTTTGCAAGGACAAGATATATCAGGAGAGAATATTATGCTTTTTTTTGTATTTTAGGAGCCTGGTGAGTGGCCTTTTAAAGATTGTGTGTGCAAGCTCTACAATGAGTGAATGCTGGGCGACAATCCCAGGACCTCCGCTGGCCGCCTACAACGACGACCGCTTATGCCCGTTTGTGGCTGGGTGTCAGCATAGAAATCTGTCCCAAAGGAGATGGTGAGCAAGTCTTTCCGCAAATGCTGCATCAGCAACGCACTGGATGGAATAAAGGACAATGCACTCGGGAACGCTACTACGGAGAAACAAACGTCGTCCGACTCAAGTTCGGACGAGTCTGAGTGACAGCGC
The DNA here is from genome assembly GCF_043290135.1 of Rhipicephalus microplus. Classification (NCBI taxonomy): domain Eukaryota; kingdom Metazoa; phylum Arthropoda; class Arachnida; order Ixodida; family Ixodidae; genus Rhipicephalus; species Rhipicephalus microplus. The sequence continues at coordinate 3,288,794 of NC_134703.1, forward strand.
TTCGTGGCCTTCTGGCGTTTACCTACACAAGCTTAGTGTCCAAATAAAAATGTCACCACAGTGCAGCTGGTTGTGTCGCGTGTTAATCAAGGTAAGAGTGCGCCGCCATACATTGAAATTTTTAAAAATTTCTTTTTTCCGAGATTCAAAGTTAGGGGGGGAGGGGTCGACCTATATTCCATACATTTATGGTAGCTTGTTGGTTCAACGCCGTGATGGCAAGCTTGCTTAAGGAGAGACGCGGGTCGAAAAGTCACGGTTTTCCGGAAAATTTTCGCTTTTTTTTTTTCCGGCTGTATTGGCATCCTTGGACTATAATCTATTACTTCTGAAAATATCAAGCTGAAATTCGCACGAGAAATTATCAAAAAATGCTTCCTAGTGGGCAGCGGTGACGCGAGAAATGCGCGAAAGTCGCGAAAAACGGCGAAGTTCGTGTCGTCCTGTCGCGAAAACGACGCGTTGGCCGCCATTTGCAATCGTGCACGCATGCTGCGAAGGCCGTATCCTTCAAAATCCACTAGTAGCCAGTCTCGTGCCTTCACGCAGAACAAACAAAAAACGAGAAAAACAACGCGTACGTCACGAGTTTTGAATATCGCGGCACACAGCGCGAGGCCGCCATTGGACGGCGGTGCGCTCCACGCTCCTCCCCCTCCTATCTCTCCGGCAAAAGAGCGAAGCCTCGGACGCCGCGATCGAGTTTTTCAGCGTTTCTCTGCATTTTTGCGTCATGGCAAGCCCGAAGAAGTGCAGTTCAGATAATCGAAAGTTCAGAACTCGCCACAAGTATCGAGGGAAACGGCGTCAGACGCTTCGCAAAGCGACAGCGAACGACGATGTCGCCCCCGACCAACGCTCCGACTTCGGATAGGCCTAACACCGTCACCGAACCCTGCGACAGTGGTTGTGAAATAGCCGCTGCCGTGGAATTCGTCAGTGCATCCCAAAGGAAGATTGGATTCTTCGAGAGTGAACGTAGACCGGTAGATGCTGCTACTGCGAACATGCTGCTTTGCGAAATCGATGCGCTGACGGCACTTGTGGCGGGTGCGCAATGCCCAACCTGCCGCGAACGGAAGCTCGGCGTGCGAGAGGCAGCTGGAAAGCGCAAAGGACTTTCGGCATTCCTCGAACTGGGCTGTCAAAATTCTGATTGCCCTGAATCTGCACTTTCGTTCACGCACACGTCGAGACGTACTGCTTCGGCCGGGGACCAAGGAACGAGCGCTCGTTTTGACAGCAGCAGCTCGCGTGACAGCTTTGCTGTAAACGTGAAGGCAGTTCTGGCAGCACGCACTATAGGCGCAGGCCACGACCAACTTTCACGATTTTGTGCGATTCTCGGTCTTCCGAGCCCGATGCATCACAAGACATTCAACGGCATTTGCAAGAAGCTCCATGGTGCGGCGATGACGGCAGTGAGCAAAAACTTGCACCAGGCACGAAACATCACGAAGGACGCAGTCGGCAGCAGAGATGTGCCAGTCATGTTTGATGGCACCTGGCAGAAAAGAGGTCATAAAAGCCACAATGGAGTGGGCACAGTCGTGTCCCTGGACACGGGGCTCTGCCTCGATTTTGAAGTTCTTTCGAACTACTGCCATGCTTGCAGTATACACAGGGACCTTGGGGAGGATAAAGAGATATGGCGAGCTTTTCATCTTCCAGTTTGCCAAAAAAAACACTGACTGCTCATCCCATGCAATGGAACCTGCGGCAGCTGTCAATATATGGCAGAGGACCTTGTCTTATGAAACTCCACTGCGATTCACCAGCTTCCTAAGTGATGGTGACAGCAAGGCCTACACTGCAGTCTGCGAGGCAAATGTATACTGTGACACCCCCATTGACAAAGAAGAGTGCACGAACCACGTTGCAAAGCGCTTGGGAACTGCCCTACGGAAATTGGCAACGTCACTGCCACGAGGCGAAAAACTGAAAGATGCGACAATAATAAAACTACAAACATATTACAAGATCGCCATCACGAGCAACAAGGACAGTGTCCGAAATATGTACACTGCCATATGGGCATCGTATTTTCATTGCTGCTCCAGTGATGGTGCCAGTAGCCACAACTTTTGACCCGCGGGACCAAATTCGTGGTGCAAGCACAAGCGTGCGGAAGCACTGGAGGAGCCTGCACCACGCCACACCCCACTGTTGACGAAGGCTCAAGGATTGGCAATTATGCCTATCTACAAGCGCCTTACAGAGGAGAAACTCCTTATTCGGTGCCTTCATGGCAAGACACAGAATGCAGCCGAATCGCTGAACAGCAAGATATGGCTGCTATGTCCAAAAACAAAGTTCGCCTCCAGAACAACTGTGGAGACAGCCACCGCTCTTGCTGTACTCTGGTACAACAAAGGCCACAGGGCCTTTGAAGAAGTGCTCGAAGGCATTGGAATTCTCCCCTCACAAGATCTGGCCACACATGGTGACCACTGTGACGTCATGCGCATCAGGAAGATGAAACTGAAGCAAACTGCAGAAGCGAGGGCACACCGTCGCAACACAGCGAAGAGAGCTCGTGTTGAGGACACTGACCGCAAGAGCCGTGAAGGACCAAGCTATGGTGCAGGGGACTTCTAGACACTTGCAGTGCATTCAAGGCAAGGTACTTTTCATTGTGCCCCAATTTGATGCAAAAAGAATGATTTCCTAATAAATGCCAACTTTGCGAACTTTCAAACTTGTTTTTCTCATTTTCATTTTTTCTGACAGTTTCACGTTTTCTGGGCAGCCTTTTAGAAACTTATATTCATTGTATAGTAACGAAACTTGGCACACATGTTCTTCAACACATGCAGAATGCAAATATCTACTCTAAATTGCAATGCCTACCAGCATTAGTTGTGAAAATATTAGCTTATTGTTTCAAGGGAGATTGAAAATAATAAGTCATTCAATACAATTTTTTTTTCTTGGTTCCAATATTTCTGTGACATATCTATATAGATATTTGCACTTTTCAATCTACCAAGAGTCAAATAAGATCAGACACAGTGGTTTTACTGAAAGTTTAGTACATAAAAGAGTGCCCGCAAAAAATGTAACTTTTTGCTATTGTTTATGGCATAACTCAATAATTATAGCAGCTACACAAAAAATGATAGCATATTTGAAATCTGCATGAAAAACTATACTAATAACAAACTTTTCCAGTCTCTATTACTAGAAATAAAAAAAAAACTTTTTCGAGGAGCGTCTCCCCTTAAAGCAAAACACACTGGAGGTCTCAGTGGTGCTCTGGTGGCCCTTAACGACAAGGCATGACATGCTTGGGTTGTCACCTAAAAAACATGCAATGGGCTTGTCAGTGCTTAGACATTTTTTAGAATAATATGTGGCCTCAACTACACTCTGAAAAAAGAGCGAGTAAAAAGGGTGTCTTTTTGTCCCACAACAATAATCGTCATCTATATTGCGTTCCATCCTTGCGCTATCGCCCCGCGCCCGGTATATTCCGGTCATGATAGACATGCCCATTATCAAGGTTACATTGCATTCTCGATAGGAAAGTGGCCAGCGCCGAGTTTTCAAGAAAGGAAGCGCACGCAAGGATGATGAGGATTATTGTTGTGGGACAAAAAGACACCCTTTTTACTCGATATTTTTTTAGAGTGTAGGCCCCAGAAAGCTGCTCTCCTTTCTACAAAGAGGCAAGCAGTTGAAAAAATCACAGCATATCCACGGAGTGAATGATGATGAGTGGGGTGAAACGTCTGTTCCAATCCATGCTTCCGTCCGTTCGTCCGTTCTTGCTTCCGTCCGTCCGCGCGACCATCCATGCGTCCATCCGGCCGTACGTCTGTCCATCTGTCTTGTAGTCTGTCTGTCTGTCCGTCTGAGCGTCCATCTAGTGAACACCCCAAGAACCGCCATCTCGCATCTCGGTGGCTACGTACGATAACAACGGAGGATGGGCAGACCCACGCTCTAAGGAGCTTCGCCCCTAAAAAAGCCTAGCAGCAGATGTGGCAACAGCAAATCTGCAAACAGGAGCATGGCACTTGTACTACCGCGTTCATCTGCACAATAGTGGTATGCCGCACGTGCAACCAAACAGATGATAGCTGTTGACAATTAAGACAAGGTTGTCGGCGACAGGTCATTACGGCGGGTTTATCGTTAATCCCTAAGTCTTTGCTCTTTTCTGATGCTTATCTGTAAAAGCATAAGTTCATTAATCTTGTCTCAGCAGTTACTGAAAAGACGGAAGACCTTTTGTGGCATATTGTGGCGTCAACAAGTTGAGGTAAGCTATCTTTTATGCAACGAAACATCATAGTGGTAATTGCTTATTTTATTTATGGCTTTTACCATTTCAAAAGAGTGTTTGGACCCTCAAAGGCGGTCATATCTGAAGACAATGGTGCCGGAAAGAGTCGTCGTGCGAAAGCTCACTGCAAGGCTTTATGCTGCCTTCTATTTTTCATTATTTTTTTTTCCTCACTGCCATTCTACAGCGCGTGGCAGCAGGCGAAGGGGGGAAGGGAGGGAGCAGATGTGGCCGAAGGGTGTCAGCATAATAATAAAAAACGAGAAATCCAATGGGCAAGGATGCGCCAGGTGTCGGTTAGCGGGACTGCAGCGGACAAGGTACGTTTATTTGGCGGAATAAAAAAAAATTCCCGGGTTTGACGACTGAAGTTGGGGGAGCATTTATCATGTGAGTGTGTTCATTATGCAAGTAAATACGGTAATTGAACGTCTAAAAAAAGATTCACCAGAAAAAAAAGCGTATAGTCACACACGCATGCTTATATGTAACCAAGTCGCCGTATATTGGTCATCGTGTATTAGGCCATCGCTGCTACATCCTGCGCTGAAATCTGCCTTTGATGGCTGTAGCGTGGGTGGCGCGTCATCATTGGATTTACAGTGAAGGTTGTTAATTCACACCTCGTTGATTCAAAATGGTCACCGCTATCTGGTCCACAAAGCATAGGAGATCATGTGTAAAACAACTCGGTAATTCGAACAGAAAATGCCATCTCTACGGATAATTCGAAGAGCGCGCCACTGATCGTCATTGTCGTCAAACACCAGTAGAAGCTTTTATGGCCAAACGATAGGTGGTACGACCGGTTCTTTCAAGTTCTGATGCCTGGTGCTTCTCAACAGCCCTCCCGCTATCTCAGTGCCTGGCGCCACTTGTATACGCGGGGCACTGAGGCAGCGGAGTGGCGAAGAAGTCCTAGGCCCCACCCGGTGGCGATTTTTTTCTTTGAGCGAGTTGTTTGTTCAAGCCATCAATGCCATCTTATTGCGCATTAAAGTTGCAAGATGCCGCGGGAAAAGTACTGTGCAGAGACTGTCAAGGAGATGGTGGAGATTTTTCGAGAGGTAGACCAAGAGAAGTCGAGCAAATATGAAATTACAAGGAAGCACAGCATACCTCCGAGCAGGTTGTCAATATACATAAGGAACAGGGTGGCCATTCAAACACCTATGAAGCCAAGGATTTTGGCGCCAGTCGGAAAAGGCAAAGGACAGCAAAATTCCTGGAACTGGAGTCAGCTTTGACTATGTGGGATAAATAAATGAGAGCCCATAGTATTGCATTGAGCAGCCCTATCATAGTGGCCAAGGCAGCTGATTTCGACCTGCGCATGGACTTTGAAGACTTTTTCACCTCCGAGGGATCATTTCATCGTTTTATCATTTTAGGTAGCGTTTTAGGTATAGTTTAATTGTTTAAGGGAGTCACAAAATCTCATAGCAAAGGAAGTGGACGCCGAAACATGTGCTACTTGGAGAAGCGACACCCTGCAGCAGTACTTGGAGAGGTACTCACCACTGGGTGTGTTAAATGCTGACGAGAGAGCATTATTTTTCAAGTTGCAGCCAGACAAGACAATCACTCACAAAGGAAACAGCTGTGCCGGCGGCAAGTCCAGCAAAGAGCATAGCGTGTCATTGTTCTGGTCGCCACAAATATGATCGGTACGAAAAAGGTCCCCCTTTTTGTGATTGGCAAAGTGCACAAGCCACGGTGCTTCAAAAATATTCGGTCACTCCCGACAAAGTAACCGCAAACAATAAAGAAGCCTGGATGACAGGTGACCTATTCAGGAAGTGGCTACTGAAATTCGACAGATGCATGGAACTGGGCGGCAGACACGCTCTTCCTGTCGTCGACAACTGTTTGGCGCACACAGTCGACGTTGAGCCAAGAGCAACAAAGTTAGTACAATGAAAGCTCGTTAATTCGAACTTCAATAATTCGAATTAATTGTTGAGACGTTTATTGGCGGACGGTTGTCGACGATGCTTGACAGTGACAGTCAATGCGGGTACCGACTCTCTGCACGAGCTGCTCTTCTTCTTGCTAAAAAGGGCAACCCACTAGAAGGCGCTGGAGAGGACGACCCACTGTTCGAAGGCTTCACCACAACTACCCCGGGTACGAAGAGGGAGCCGCCTGGCGACCTAGCAGCTGGTTACTATGAGCGGGTCGTGGTAGGCTTTGAGGCGCTCCACGTTGACAATGTCGCGCCCTCGACGGCGCATGTCCGAAGATGGTTCGATGGGTTCGATCAAGTAATTTACAGGGGAAGTGCGTTCGACGACACGGTAGGGGCCTTCGTATTTGGGCAATAGTTTTGAAGATAGGCCAGTTGAAGTGGTAGGGATCGAGAGCCAGACGAGCGCTCCAGGGAGAAACATGGGCGCAGTGGTGCTGGTGTCAGCGCGAATGCCTTTTTGCCGCTCTTGATCATGCGCTGTAAAGGTCCTTGCGAGCTCTCGACACTCTTCAGCAAGCTTGGCTGTAGCAGAAATAGGCGCCCACTCTGACGGATCTGGCTTGTACGGAAGTATAGTGTCGATGGTGTGCGACGGGTGCCTTCCATATAATAAAAAGAAAGGTGAAAAGCCAGTAGTGCTCTGAGGGGCGGTGTTATATGCGTAGGTGACGAAGGGTAGAATGGAATCCCAATTTGTGTGATCGGCGGCGACGTACTTGGAGAGCATGTCGCCGAGCGTACGGTTGAAGCGTTCAGTAAGGCCATTCGTCTGCGGGTGGTAAGCAGCAGTTTTGCGGTGAACAACGTTGCACTCTTTGAGAATGGCTTCGACGACTTCAGACAGGAAGACGCGGCCTCGATCACTGAGCAGTTCCTGAGGTGGACCGTGTCGCAGCATGAATCGTTGGAGCAGGAAGGAGGCCACATCGCTCGCTGTAGCCGCGGGGAGAGCGGCAGTTTCGGCGTATCGCGTGAGGTGGTCCACAGCAACAATGGCCCAGCGGTTACCGGCCGACGTTAGTGGAAGTGGCCCATACAAATCAATGCCAACGCGCCCAAATGGCCTGGCAGGGCAAGGTAGAGGTTGCAGACCTACCGGCGACAGGTGCGTTGAAGTTTTGCGGCGCTGACATTCTATGCAGGAGCGAACGAATTTCTGCACATAGCGGTACATGCCGCGCCAAAAGTACCGTTGGCGAATGCGCTGGTAAGTCTTCGATACGCCGGAGTGCGCACATTGCGGATCAGTATGAAAGAATTCGCATATGTCAGAGCGCAGACTGCGGGGTATGACTAGTAGCCACTGGCGGCCGTCACCGCTGTAATTGCGTCGGTGGAGAAGGTCGTCGCGAACGGCAAAATGGTGGGCTTGACGACGCAACGCGCGAGTGGATGGAGTGGATGGATCAGTCAGCAAGTCTATCAGTGAGGCAATCCATTGATCCTTGCGCTGTTCAGTAGCAACGGCATGAATGCTAATGGAAGAAACGGCAAGGTGAGACGCTGAGTCGTGGGCATTGTCGTCAGGCAAGGGAGAGCGCGACAGGGCGTCGGCGTCAGCATGTTGCCTTCCGTTGCGGTACAGCACGCGGATGTCGTAGTCTTGCAGGCGAAGTGCCCACCGGGCGAGACGGCCTGAGGGATCTTTCAATGAGGACAACCAGCATAGTGCGTGATGGTCGGTGACTACATCAAATGGGCGACCATATAAATAAGGTCGGAACTTGGTAAGGGCCCACACGATTGCCAGACATTCTTTCTCAGTGACGGTGTAATTAGTCTCGGCTTTTGTAAGCGTACGGCTTGCATACGCCACGACATATTCCGGGAACCCTGGTTTGCGCTGCGCAAGGACAGCGCCGAGACCGACACCACTGGCGTCCGTGTGTACCTCTGTAGGGGCAGTAGGGTCGTAGTGGCGGAGTATGGGAGGCGACGTCAGTAAACGGCGAAGCGTTGTGAATGCGTCGTCACACTGTGATGACCACGAATGGAGAGGCCCGTTACTACCGAGGAGTTTTGTCAGCGGCGATGCGATAGACGCGAAGTTTCGGATGAAGCGCCGAAAGTAAGAACACAGTCCTAAGAAACTGCGCAGTTCCTTGATGGATGTCGGCTTGGGGAACTCGGTCACGGCCCGAAGCTTGGCTGGATCGGGGAGAATTCCGTCCTTGGACACGACGTAGCCGAGTATTGTCAACTGCCGAGCTGCAAATCGGCACTTCTTCAGGTTCAGTTGCAGACTGGCGTCACTCAGACGCGTTAAAACATGCCGCAGGCGTTGAAGATGCGTTGAGAAGTCCGGAGCGAAAACGACGACGTCATCGAGGTAGCACAGGCACGTGTGCCATTTCAGGTCACGCAGGACGGTATCCATCATGCGCTCAAAGGTGGCAGGCGCATTGCACAGCCCAAACGGCATGACGTTGAATTCGTACAAGCCGTCGGGAGTGACGAAAGCGGTCTTCGGTCGAGCGTCTTCAGCCATAGGTACTTGCCAGTACCCTGAGCGCAAATCTAGAGATGAAAAAAATTCGGCTCCTTGCAGGCTGTCAATCGCGTCATCCACACGCGGTAGTGGGTACACGTCCTTACGAGTGATCTTGTTGAGACGTCGGTAGTCCACACAGAACCGCACAGAACCGTCCTTCTTCGCGACGAGAACGACAGGAGATGCCCAGGGGCTGTTAGAGGGTCGAATAACATCGCGGCGTAGCATGTCGTCCACTTGCTCGTTGATTACACGGCGTTCTGTGGGAGATACGCGATATGGACGTTGCCGTAGTGGTGGTTGTGCGCCTGTGTCAATGCGATGCGTAACAGTCGATGTGCGGCCGAGAGAAGGTTGAGAGACATCGAAAGAAGAGCGGAATTCTTCCAACAGGGCCAGAAGCTGGGAGCGCTGGACCGGCGTAATGTTGTCGGCAATGGAAGGACCAAATACATCAGCGGATGATGAAACAGATGTAGAAACAGCACTAAGCGTATTGGAACTTCGGCAGTGCGTGTCATCAGGTTGATCCATGACTTGTGCGTCTTCGATGCGTTCCACGCTGCCGAGACATTCCCCTCGCACCAACGTAACACTGTACGGGGATGAGTTCAGAACAAAAATAGTGGTGCTGCCGCGAGTTACTTGCACGGTCGCGAAAGGAACCAGCAAACCTTTTCTGGTGAAAACACGATGAAATGGTGAGAGGAGTGCAGCGGTGTCTGAAAGACTGGCACAGTACACCGACACCGCCGCGGACGAGTTTGCAGGCACTTGCGTGTCGTCCCTGACGAGTAATTTGCTTGCAGTAGATGGACTGTCGGCCGGCGTCAAAGAAGAGAATGGTGTTAGCTCTATTTCTGCTGGTGCGCAATGAATGACGGCGTCGTGGCGGGAGAGAAAATCCCATCCTAGGATGACGTCGTGAGAGCATGAAAGAATTATGATGAATTCAACGGCATACATCATGTCCTGAATCATGAGGCGGGCTGTACACATCGCTGTAGGGTGAATGCTTTGGGCGCTGGCTGTACGGAGGGAGAGCCCGGAAAGTGGCGTGGTCACTTTGCGCAGTATTCGGCTAAGCTTTGCGTCCATCACGGATACGGCGGCTCCAGTATCTACAAGGGCAGATGCACGAACACCATCCACAAGCACGTCTATCACGTTCGAAGGTCTTTCCTGAGGGCTTCCGCAGTTCGACAGCGTCGCAGCCCTTGCCTCGTGGACTGCGACGACTAGTTTTCCTGGTCACCCTCTAGTGGACGTGGCCGCATCGGCGACAGTGAGCGACGTCGCGGAGAATGTGAGCGGCGGGTAGATGGAGCGGGGCGGGACGACGGTGACGTAGGTGGCGGTTGGTCATAGAAGCGGCTCGATTGGCTGGGAAAATTGGAGGCGACTTGCGGTCGCTGCACACGATTGCAGTAGCGTGCTACGTGCCCGACGCAACCACAAGCAAAGCAGATGGGGCGATTGTCCGCAGTGCGCCATCGGTTCGTGGGTCCCATCCATGTCGAAGAACGCGATGGGCGAGCCGGCTGCTGATATAACTGCATAGTGGGCGGCACACGGGGCACGTGGATGACGTCGGTATATGTAGGCGGCACAGTTTCTCCGAAGGCCTGGGGTCTGGCGATGGTTTCGGTGTAACCAAGAGGGCCAGTCACAGGAATCGGTGGGGGTGGCCTGGCGACAACTTGGGCGTAACTGAGTGGTGTAGATACTGGAGGCGGCTGGTGATATTCTGGAACGACCTCCGCGATTTCCTGCTGAATGGCTCGGCGGAGGGGAGGCAGAAGTGTGCTTGACGACTGTTCAGCACGGTGCGGGGAAGCAAAGGCCAGTAAAGAGACCTGGCGGGCAACTTCTTCACGCACGAATGTCTTGATTTCAGCAAGCAGGGCGGTGTGGTCCGGAAGTGTTGACAAGGCCGAGAGATCAGCGTCACGTGAGGGTGGTCGACGGGTCATCGAGCGCTGCCGTCGCAGCTCCTCGTAACTTTGGCAAAGTGTAATGATCTCTGCTACAGTGCGAGGGTTCTTGGCCAGGAGCATGGTGAAGGCATCGTCGGCGATGCCTTTTAGAACATGGGTAATTCTGTCGGCCTCTGACATGCTCGCGTCCACTTTTTTGCACAAGTCAAGGATGTCCTCTATGTAGCTTGTGAAGGACTCACCGGTCTGCATTGCTCGTTCACGTAACCGCTGTTCGGCTTGGAGCTTACGAACGGCAGGACGGCCGAACACGTCGACGACGGCGGTTTTAAAAGCGGACCAAGTGGGGAAATCAGATGCGTGGTTGTTGTACCACATGCCGGCCACACCCGCGAGGTAGAAAACCAGGTTGCCAAGTTTACCTGCCTCGTCCCAATGATTGGGGACGCTGACGCGTTCGTACATAGCAAGCCAGTCCTCGACGTCGGTGCCATCCGCGCCGGTGAAGACAGGAGGGTCCCGGATGCGGGGAACACCGGAACATGGCGTCGGCGCAGGAGGAAGCGTTTGCTGTGCGGCGTCTTGGTGCATGGTAGAAGGCACGGTGCGGGATCGTAGCTCCAGGGGCATCAAATGCTAACCGAAGGTGTTAGAAGGGCACAGCACTCTCCACCAAATTGTTGAGACGTTTATTGGCGGACGGTTGTCGACGATGCTTGACAGTGACAGTCAATGCGGGTACCGACTCTCTGCACGAGCTGCTCTTCTTCTTGCTAAAAAGGGCAACCCACTAGAAGGCGCTGGAGAGGACGACCCACTGTTCGAAGGCTTCACCACATTATGAATAATTCTAACTGTAAGTTGTGGTCTGGCCAAGCTTTGTACAAGCCTATGAAAAAAAAACCCATTAATTCAAACGCGAGTAGGTTCCGTCGCGGATAATTCGAACTACGCGCCACCGCGCCGGCGGCTTGGCTAGTCACTCAATAGGGTGACTGCCGAGTTACGAGGCGGCGTTGACAGGGAGCGGAGAGAAAAACGGAGAAACTAGCACAGAGGCCAGAGTGCAATAAATAGCGCCACTTACTTTTCACCCCCTCCCCCCACAATCTCTCTCTCACTCGGCGGCTGCCCGCTCTCCGTCCTACGTAACCTCCATGATTTTTTTTTTTTAAGCGCCAATCTCGGAGCCTTTGAAAATACTGCGTAGTTGTCGCTGTTAGATGACAGATGGCATGACCAGCACACAGCAAATCGGGTGCGTCGTAGCTTCACCCAGCCTTCTCTGCAGTCTGTCTCGGGCATGCGTTGTACACCTCGGTTGTTGGTGCTGGGAGTAGCTTCCGACTGTCGCAATTTTTTGTGTTGGTGTTAGGCCTCGGCTAACATTTGTTGCGGTAGCGCCGGTAGTAGCTTCCCGTCTGTAGCGATTCTGCTGCTCCGACTTGATGGCGTGAGCCCGCGGCAAATACCGTGCCAAAACACTTCCTTCCAGCAAACACGACAAGCTGGCCTTCCTTCCAGCAAACACGACAGCGGTACTGCAGCCCATGGACCAGGGTATAATTAGAAATTTAAAATCATATTATCGGCGTCATATGTTGGAACGAATTATTTTATGCAATAACTACCAAGTGACGCTCCTAAGTGCACTACACATGCTTGTGCGTGCTTGGGAGCAAGTGACAGCGCTTACGATAGCAAATTGCTTTCGCCACTGTGGCTTCAGCACCGAAGCTCTGCAAGCTGACGAGCCACCAGTGCTCGAACACTGTGTCACTGCCCCCATGGAGTACGTTTTGGAAGACGTCTGCTTTGCGGACTACGTCGATGTGGACTCAAGTGCAATGGTGTGTGGTGCACTCACGGATGGCAACATAATATGTCAGGTGAGAAGTGCAGAACCTGTCGCTGCCAGTGACGATGGTGAGGAGGAGGACGAAGCACCAGTGCGGCCCTCTGCTGCGGAAGTAATGGCCGGATTGAATGCTGCCCGTCTTTTCTTCAGTTTTGAAGAAGGCGGAGAAGAGGCCTTCCGGTGAATTCGCTCGTTAGAGCAAAAAGTGCTGGCTGTCGCTTTCAAGGAAAGAAGGCAGACCGCGACCACAGCTTTTTTTTTTTTTTTTCAAAAAATAAATTGTTATGCCCTACCCGCAGTGTACTATTGTTGTTCTTCACTAGCAGTTCACTAGTATTGTTGGCTTCCCCTAGCAGTTCGAATTAGAGCTTTTACTGTATTCCTTCCAGCAAACACGACTGTGGCCCTACAGCTAATGAACCAGGTTGTGACGAGGAATATCAAGTGCTGTTATAGGTATCACAAGCTGGAAAGAATGATTTTGTGCGCAGGCGACAGGAAGGACTTTTAACATTACGCTGCTCACTGCCATGCACATGTTGGTGCACGTGAAAACAGGTCACAGCAACCACAATTGCAAACTGTTTCCGCCACGGTGGATTTCCAGCTGGAAGTGCGCAGGAAAGTTGTGACATCAGGGTCAACGGGGCTGAGGAGCTCAGACCAAAGGCACTGTGCGGCACTCTTCAGGGCCTAAGTTTTGCTGATTAATGTGATAGTATAGAAGTTGACACCTGTGCATCGGTATGTGGTGCCCTGATTGATGAGGACATTATTGCTTGAGTAGCCGGTGCACAGCCTGTTGCTTGAGAGCCATAAGATGAGTAAGACGAAGGTGACGAAGTGCTTGTGCGCCCGTCAACTTCGATTGATTGATATGTGGGGTTTAACTTCCGAAACCACCATATGATTATGAGAGACGCTGTAGTAGGTGACTCCGGAAATTTCGGCCACCTTGGGTTTTTTAACATGCACTCGGATCTTAGCACACGGGCCTAGAGCATTTTCGCCTCCAACGAAAATGCAGCTGCCGCAGCCGGCACTCGATCCCGCGACCTGCGGGATAGCAGTCGAGTACCTTAGCCACTAAACCACCGCAGTGGGGCGCTTGTCAGCTTCTGAGATGATAGAGACACTTAATGTGACGCATCTGTTCTTTAGCTCTGAAGAGAGTGAAGAAGGTTCCCTGTGCCGCATTCGCGCACTGGAACAAAGAGCTGCAGCTATGGCATTCAGAGAAAAGAAGCAGATGGTCATTACCGACTTTTTTGGCTAACAAATATTATTTTGTGCCTCCACCCTCGAAATACACCAATTTTTGCTCAATTTCATTATTTCAAATTTTGTTATTTTAATATTGCTCAGCATCCCCATAAAATTCGAATTTACGAGCTTTTAGTGTACTGTCCACCTGAGCTGGTTCGAGGGCCTGACGTATGATACTATCTACATTTGCTGCAGCAGCAACTGCCAAGCAGTTTCGAATTGAGGTGAGCTGCCCTCCACCATGCAAGTAAGTGGTGCATTTTATGCCATCATCCGCATCTTATAGTTGCGACATTTTTTCACTGGTTTTAAAAGCGCAGATGGAACAAGTGCTGCCGGAGCCACTTCAGCAGATCAGGCCTCGCACACCGAGCAACAAAAAAGAGAGCGAGACAAAAGGCACGGGACACAGATCGAGCCTAACCACAGAAACAACTGATGCTGCATACAATGCGAAGCCTCAAATGTGTGGCGACGCAAAGCGGTGCTTCTGTGTGCGGTGCAGAGAGCGCATGCGCCCGCACGAGAAAGTTATCTTTGAGAGGAAGGGTGATAATAAAAGTCAGTTGTTGTTTGGGACGCGAGTTGTTCACTTGCGCAGCTCTGCCAAGCGACGCGTCTCAACATTGGTGACCCGGACTCGGAATACAGACACAGCGACCGGAGTGTCGAACCAGCCGCAATATGGATTCAACGTCCACGACCGACGCCCCTCCGACAGTCTCCTCAGTCGACGGTAAGCTGCCCTCTTTTTAGACTGCGGACCCCGCACTTTGGTTCATACAAGTGGAATGTCAGTTCGCAGCCAGACGAATCACCGCAGACCTTACGAAATACCACTACGTAGTCAGCAGTCTGCCGCCCGCCATAGCCAGTGACATCAGGGATCTGTTGCTCGCACCACCTGTCGAAAACGCATATGCAACGCTAAAAGAAACCCTTATTCGCCGAGTTACGCCCTCCGAACCACAAAGACTGCAGCAATTGCTTCACGGCACGGAACTCGGCGACCGTACTCCTAGTCAGCTTTTGCGGCACATGCAACAGTTGCTTGGCGGAACATCAAACACGATAGATGGAGTATTGCTCCGAGAACTTTTTTTTGCAAAAGTTGCCTTCAGGCCTCCGCATGGTCATCGCGGCCTCAGAGCACAAGGATTTAACTGCAGCCGCCACTCGCTGACAAACTGGTAGCAATGACACCGCCCACACCCATGGCTGCCGTGCAAGCGCAACAGCCTCTAAACGAACTTCAACAGATGCGTGAGGAGATTGCTCGACTTGCCGAAACAGTATCAGCTTTGCACGCTAGCAGGAGGGCGCAAACGATAACCGAGCCTAACACGCCGCTATCGCAAGAGCAGCACGAGCATATCTGCTGGTATCATCGGAGGTTCGGAAGTAGTGCGCGTAAATGTGTCCCACCGTGCGCGCACTCGGGAAACAGCCGCGGCAGGCACTGAGGGCGACCAGTGCTACTACGCTGCCTCCAAGTCGTCCCTCAGTATTTTTTATTACCGACCGCAACAACGGAGTACGTTTCTTAGTGGACACAGGCGCCGAGGTGAGCGTTATACCGGCTGAAAGCTGGTATAACGCTCACAAGCTGGTCACAAGCTGAAAGAAAGAAACCTAGTACATCGCCCTTGCAAGCTGTCAATAACACGGTGATAACAACATATGGCCATCGTTCCCTGTCACTGAACTTCGGTTTCGGCAGAACGTTTAGCTGGGTGTTCATAGCTGCTGATGTCAAATTCGCCATACTAGGCGCAGACTTTCTCCAGTTCTTCGGTCTGTTGGTCGACGTCCGCAACAAACGGCTTCAAGATCCCGTTTCTCGGGGAGCGGTACACGGCACGCCGTGTCGGCACCCCCCTATCAGCCCGGCCTTGCTTAGTCCGGCTGGAGAAGCGTACTTCACCGCAATACTACAAGAGTTCCCAGAGCTGACACGACAGCCACAGGCATTTCCAGAAGTAAAGCACGGCGTCCTGCATCACATCGAAACCACAGGCCCACCGGTCTATGCGCGACCACGGCGCCTGTCACCCGAAAAGCTGCGGTTGGCTCGACAGGCGTTTGCCCACATGATGGAACTCAGGATAGTTCGTCCTTCATCCAGCCCATAAGCGTCACCTCTTCACATGGTCCCAAAATCAACAGACGGTGATTGGCGCCCTTGCGGGGACTATCGAGCGCTGAACTGGGTAACCGTGCCAGACCGTTACCCAGTCCCACACATTCATGACATGACTTCCTTCCTGCATGGTGCTACCATTTTCTCTAAAATAGATCTAGTGCGAGCATATCATCAGATACCCGTAGCACCGGAGGATATCCCCAAGACCACAATAACAACGCCGTTCGGAATGTTCGAGTTCCTACGCATGCCTTTCGGCTTACGCAACGCCGGCCAAACTTTTCAACGGTTTATGGATGGCGTTGTCCGTGGCCTCGACTTTTGCAAGGTATACCTCGATGATCTTCTGATTGCTAGCAGCACTCCTGAAGAGCACGAGCGGCATCTGCGCTACGTACTTCAGCGACTGACAGAGAACGGCATCGTTATCAATACGGCAAAGTGCGTGTTTGGGGTACTGACACTATCATTTTTGGGCCACAGCATTTCAAGTGCCGGAGTACAGCCCCAGAAGGACAAGGTGGAAGCAGTACGGCTGCTTCCACAGCCGAAAAACCTCCGCCAGCTTCGAGAGTTCCTGGGACTCGTGAATTTCTACCGCAGGTTTATCCCGAAATGCGCCAACATCCTTCACCCTCTCCACAGCCTACTTGCGGCATCTGGATCTAAGGCAACTGCCATTCAGTGGAACGACCAATCCACACAAGCATTCCGGATGATAAAGGAAGCTCTCGCAAATGCTACCATGCTCACGTACCCGCAGCTGGGTGTTCCTCGGTGCGTCATGGTGGACGCCTCCGATGCAGCGATTGGAGCCGTGTTTGCAGCAGAAGGTGAGCGAAGTGTGGCGACCAATTTCCTTCTTCTCCAGAAAACTGAGCCCGTCCGAACGAAGGTACAGCACCTTCGGTAGGGAACTCCTGGCCATATACGCGGCTATCCGGCATTTCCGACATTATGTGGAAGGACAAGAATTTTTTGTGCTCACGGATCATAAGCCACTCACCTACGCATTGCGCGCGAACTCCGATTCTGGTGCGCACGTAGCACGGGAGCTCCGCCAAATGTCGTACATCGCAGAATTCACGACAGATATACGCCATGTTAGTGGCTTGGATAATGCTGCTGCCGACGCTCTTTCGCGCGGTCCAGTGAATGCCATCAGCCTGCCAAGCGGCGTGGACTTCACCACACTTACGACGGCTCAACGCAGCGATGGAGAATTGAAGCGTCTAATGACGTCTTCAACCAGCGCCTTGAAGCTGCAATGGTTGGCACAACCCACAGGATCCGTATGCTGCGACATGTCTACAGGCAAGGCCCGACCGTTCGTCCCCTCGAACCTCCGTCGCAGCATTTTTGACTTGCTGCACAGCTTGGCGCATCCCGGGATTTGAGCCACGCAACGGCTATGCACAGCGAGGTTCGTGTGGCCAGGAATAAACCGGGATGTCCGATACTGGACACGAGAGTGCATCGCATGCCAGCGCTCCAAAGTTCAGCGACATACTGTGACCCCCTTGGGATCCTTCCCTCTGCCGGACTGTCGATTTGCCCATGTGCATGTTGACATTGTGGGACCACTGCCGTTGTGCCAGGGGCAAAGCTACTTGCTAACCTGCATCGATCGCTTCACGCGATGGCCGGAGGCCGTGCCCATTCCAGACATGACTTCTGATACCGTCGCCCGTGCATTTATCTTCCACTGGGTGGCCCGCTTCGAAGTGCCGGCAACCGTGACTACGGATCGCGGAACACAGTTTGAGTCCGCCCTGTTCGCAAGCGTCACCCGGCTCTTGGGTACTCACCGCATCAGAACAACTGCCTACCATCCGATAAGCAACGGTATAGTGGAAAGGTTCCATCGCCAGCTGAAGACGAGCCTGACCGCTACTGCGAGTCACAGTTGGGTAGAGGCACTGCCCTTTGTTCTGTTGGGCGTTAGGACGGCTCTGAAAGCAGATATTGGATGCTGCTCCGCTGAACTGGTGTACGGAACAACGCTTCGCCTCCCAGGGGAGTTTTTCACTACCAGTAAGGACGAAAACGTGTACGCGTACGCGGACTACGCCGTGCGACTGCGAGACATCATGAGCAAGCTACGCGCTGTTCCTCCGCGTCCGCTTGCAGCCCGGCCAGTCTACGTGGACCGGGAACTTTCCTCCTGCTCTCACGTGTTTGTGAGGCACGACGCCGTACAGCCTCCACTCCGGCCCCCGTACGACGGGCCTTTCAAGGTGCTGCGACGGGCAGACAAGCACATTACAATCGACAGAGGTGGTCGTCACGACGTGATTTCTCTAGACCGCGTAAAATCAGCACACGTGGACTCTGACAGCGAAGCACCTGCACCACCTCGAGCTCCATCTTCGCAGGCACCCCCGGCAGGCCACGTAGCGCAGCCCCAACGAGTCCTCAAACGGTTTACGCGGAGTGGACGGTGTACGACACCTCCGGTGCGCATGAACTTATGAACCGCAGTGGGTCGTCCGAGTGCGGCCGTTGTGCGCGCACTCACTAGGGGGGAAGTACTGTGGCGACGCAAAGCGGTGCTTCTGTGTGCGGTGCAGAGAGCGCATGCGCCCGCACGAGAAAGTTATCTTCGAGAGGAAGGGTGATAATAAAAGTCAGTTGTTGTTTGGGACGCGAGTTGTTCACTTGTGCAGCTCTGCCGAGCGACGCGTCTCAACAAATGCCTTCCTGTGCACACACCACACCAAGCTGGTTCCACGCGTGGCTTAGCTTTGCCTGCGACTTATTCGATAATTTCCTTATTGGCAAAAGCCAAAAAACAACCACAACATTTAGTTGACAAACACAGCCTTCGAAATCGGCAATCGTAATTTGTGCAATTTGGACAATGGCATGCCATACAGTCATAGCGAGTGCACACATGCAGTGCTGGTAGCCCTGCAAAAATGTATATTAAATATCACTGACAGTGTGTCGGGAATTCGATGTTGCACTCGATCAGCCAGCCGGAGTCCAAAGAATCAAATGACGCACTGTGGGGAGTCTCAATTTTCAGTCACATGTTTACATTACTTCAAAAAGATCTGTGGCGGTACCACAAAGCTGGTAGAATAAACGAGCATGTCTGAATTTGCAGTGTCCAAACAGTCGGCGACTGTCTTTGGCTCGCATGTTCTCAGTAGTCTCGACTACAAATCAGCAGTATTTCCTGACCATGTTCAAAAATTGTTTAACGGGCCCATAAATACTGAAAGAAACAAATCCCAATTGACCGAATAGTAATCGAACATGTCCGAACCACAAGACAAGTGAAGAGAGTAGGAGGAGGCAGAGGATCGCTTACCTCAGGAACGAAGTCACAGTTTACACCCATCTTGCGCAGCTGGGCCTTTGTTCGCTCCAGAGTGGCCAAGCGGCGACGGGCACTGCGCTTCTCCGACTCGGCTGTGCGGCGGCGGTTGTGGACGGTGCGCACCACTTCCTTGCGCAAAGGGAACGGGTAGCGGAAGTGCCGGAACAGACCCTCGTGCACGTGCTCCCTCGGTATCACCCTGCCTGTAACAACAGCCATGCATCAAATACTGTTCCTCCAAAGAGCTCTGCCTAAATTAGGGACTCGAACTCGGCTTTACATCACTTGATGCAGCAGAGCAATAGCATCGCCCGCTGGCTCCGCAGCAGAGCCCCCTGACCCAGCACATCATGCATCATGACATGCAGCAACCATTCAGAGCACCACTGGAAGCGGTTAGCAGTTTTGCCCATTGGCACCCCAAAACGCAAGACCAAGCCCACTGCACGCCGATTTATTTGTTTTCTGGAAGTTCCAATACTTGAAATGGTAAAATTCCAGTGCAAAATCAAATAACGAACACTATTAAAAATAAATTGTAGCATGAATATATGGAACGAACAGGAGTGACAGCGAAACAAGAGGATGAAGACTGTTGTTGCTGCTCGCGCTAACTCTGCTTGACAGCTAGTCGGTTTTAGCTCTGCCATTTCTCTGATAAATGTGCCTACAGTTCACCACTAAAGGCCTGCTATCAAAATATTCGAAGGCTCAAATATTCGCCCACTGCTAGTGAGTATGTTATGAAATCCGACATAAATAGGGCTACATAAACTGAAAATGCGGTATTGGAAAAACAGTTTTATTTCTTGCACACTCGCACTGATCCAGCGTCCACAGAAGCCATTCACAGGAAAAGCGACCTTTTCCACAGACAGTGACGTCCACTCCTACGTGTAACGTGCTGTCGACATTGCTTTGGTTCTACGAAGCCGTTAAAATAAACGCACTTCAGCCAACGCATTTTTTTCCTCCTTTCCTCAGGAAACCTACAATAAATCCCCCCTCCAGTGTTTCGAGAACCTAGCAAAAAAAAAAAAATTTCACCTTTCCACCATGTAAAAACATGCTTAATTATTCTTTTCAACCTTTTTTTTTTTATAATGTAAGTTTGCAGTATTAAAGAATTTTTCTATTTGCACTCAAGACTATCTTATTATAGTTCACTCAGCACTCATAAGTTTATTATATTCACACAGCTCCAATTTTCTGTTAGATGCCTCTACCATTGCAAGAACGTGTGTCAGCAAACGCACAGCAATAAGCTTCTCCAAACAGGACACGAAAAACACATGTCCACGTGAGTTCAATTCACACACTGTGCTGCTGGACCAGTGAAACAAGTCAGTGTTGTGAAGAGCAGCAGTTTGGAGCGCTAAAATGATTCTCAATATATTTTTTAGTGCTTCTAGCTGCTTCATTGAAGATTAAATGAATGTAGTAAAAATATAAGCTTTGCAACAAAAACAAAAATCTAGTGTTTTTCACTGCAGCTGTGTAGTTGATATAGGTTAATCAACGTTATTTTTAAACTGCTTTAGAGATGTCCGGCTGTAGAAAGCATTGTAAATCTAACCTCTCTTCATGGATTCTATGTTTGATAAAAAGCAGAATTTTCATTTAGTATAGCCTCAAAAAATTTACTCACATTTCATTATTTTGTTGAAGAAGAGATACCCATCCATGGTGTCAGCCACAATCTTGGCAACATCTTCAGACAGGAACTCAATGAATGCATAGCCACGGCTGCCGCCAGTCTTCACATGAAAATAGATGAGGCGGCACAAAAGTATTTGAACATAAAGTTCAACTTTTTAATTTTTTTGCAGACAGTTTTCTCGTTAACGTGCAGTGAGTAAACTAAGGCGAGGGCCCAGACAATAGAAACAAAAAGCAAATTGTCAATGACAGTCCATAAATCTGCCAGCTTCTTCAAACATTGAAGTTGACCAATCTATAGTCAGTCGGATACAGCTTTAGAAGTCAGCGGTGTGTTGCTCTTCAAAGGCAGATGCATACATGCCTATACCAATGGGCGCATACTTCAGATTGACGTCATGAGTCAGAGGGCCGATGGCCCCTCTTTTGGAGAACATTGCCAAGTGCACGGTGTGGGACTATTTTGTTACTCGCGAAGGTGATCATTGGCTTGCGCTTCAGTCGTCTGGGTGAGGCGTCTTCTCGACTTCTTAAGTTTTATCTGACTATAAAGTGATTGGCAAGTCACCCAATGAATTCTTTATACATAGCGTCCCTGTGACGTCGCAGACCAGTTCTCGGCTCTGGGTACCCAGACATAACGGTCACCGTGACTTTTTATCTCATTAGAGAGGGCGAGTGCAGGAGACGACACGCAGTCGTTCACATTTTTTTGTGCCCCCCCCCCCCCCCCGCCCCCGTTTTTTTTTTTTTTCTGTTCACCAGCGGCGCCAAGAGTGAACACAACGAAACGCGAGGGACACTGACACTACTGATTTCACAGTTTCTTGCTCCGTGTATTCTAGTAAGAGTGTACGTGGCACCTCCACCAGCAGGTGCCCTGATATGGCGGACACGGTGACATCAACGCACATTTTGTATCAGTGGCTTATGTTTCATTATGAAAGGTGCACAAACGTTCCCAATTTCAGATATGTATTGAACAGTTTTGTTACTATTTTACTAACATGAAAGCGTTTTATCCTGGGGTCCACCACAGCTCCACGGAAGTATTTGCGTCACGGGTATGACGTAGTAAAATATATACAAATTTCTAAGCAAAAAAAAAAAACTAGAAGAAAAAGTTCTGCCACGAGGCGTCGAACCAACGACCTCTTGCTCGACAGTGCGCGGATCTAACCATAAAACATGGAGTGTTCATCGCCAAAGGTGCAAACGGCAAGCCATTTATATACACCATATACCATTTGGCAGTCCTCAGACCTTTGCAGCGTTAGTGCGTTTTTCGGCATCAGTAGCGAGATACCGCGAAGGGCTCGCATTGGGAGCGCACTAAAGATCATTATCTCTCATGTTTCGACGAGTGCGGGCTCCACAGAGCGTGGTCTTTCCTGCGTGCCCGCTCATCATACTCGTGATTCTTGAGAGCACGAACCTCACTTCGCATTTATGAAAGGAGCATCCTGCTCGCACACGAAGCAGTAAGAATTGTGGCAGCTGTGCACGCTTGTCCTGTGTATACTTGTGCATTTGTTTTGTGCATCTTTCTGTTTTAACAGCGTGCTTTAGGTGTCCAGCTGTAACAGTTGTTAGTCTGCACTCGTCCTGCATACGCTCATTTCATGCACGCTTCCTGCTTGAAGTGCGCGCTGCAAGCTTCAAGCTGCTTGCCGTTTTTCGCTTGACTTTGCAATTTACTGCTGCAGCATTCATCTCTTCGCCCTTGTGACGAAACAATGCGTAATGATTGCTCAAATGCCTCAGTGAAGACACATTTCACTTTCAAGTTATAACGATTCTTAGAAAGAGGGATCAGCCATGTTTTTTTTTTTTAAAGATTTTACTACTCAGAGTTATCAAATAGGCTTTTCATTCAATCACTGCAATTGCCTACAGCAGTTCTTTTAGTCTACAGGGAGAAAGATCAGTACAATGGAGACTCATGTGATCGAGTATTGTGCAGAACTGCAGCTCTTGTGCAAATAATTTGGTCCTTGAATCTAAATATGCAACAGGCAACTTAAACACAATATTTACCAGCCATTCACTAGGCATGCTTCATCTAAAGAATCCAAGGAATTCACTGTATAATTTCACCAATCACAGCATGGCTACGTTAATGTAAAACAGTGAATAGGTAACAGTAATAACCATAGCTCTGAAATTCTAGCTGTCATAGCTCATGCTAGAGTACAGCTGCCACGCTACACAAGCTTTAAAATATTTCTTTTGAAACTTCAAGCAAGATGGAAATGTTTTTCTTTAATACAAGGGCAACCTATTTAACCGTAGCCCTATTACTGTCAATCCATCAGTCACTCTGGAATACAGCACTACCCTTGCGATACTAGATGGTATACAGAATCAGCGTTCACACTTCATTTTTTCTGAATATTTTGAACGATGTGCCACAGGTGATTGATCACATCTCACAGCACCTTACTCACGTTATTCATTAGAGTTTCAACTCAGCTGACGATCCACGCTACGGCCAACCTATCTATACGTTCAGCACTGAAGTTTACAAAAATAGGCATCTGCGATCCCGTTCAACTAGTTGTTACAGCCAACCCCGACAGGGACAAGCAGTTTACACTTACCATGGAGGCGTGGATCAAAGCTGGTAACAAACAGCTATGTATGCACTGCTTTGCAAAAGCGATGATGGTCTACACAAATGCGCCACAAACACCACAGCAACAAACAGTGTCTAGACGACAGCAGCGGATTGAAATTAAAAAAAAACTTTAACCTACCTTTCCACTTCGTGAGAGCCTGAGCTTTGTCACAGTGCCGAACTGGGAGAAATACTTTTTCATTTCTTCTTCGTAGAACCCATGCGGAATGTGACTGACATAGACAACGCCACGTCTCTGCTCCTTCTGCGGCGCCTGTCGGGTCTAACAAAACAAATAAGACACATAGTAAACGTCAATTCTCACCGTTTACACGATTCATTAAACTTCACAGGAATGCGACACCACAATAATGAAGCAAACAATTAAATCATGTTTTACAAGATACTGGCCGTACCAGACAATAGTTGTAGCGCGAGAACAGAACGACGACAAAGAGGACACGCGCGCTCGTGTCCTTCTTGTCTTTTTGTCGTCGTTCTGTTCTCGCACTATAACTATCGTCATGTCATACCAACCAGTCCAAGCTGCCACACTTCTAAGCCGTACCAGAATCACGTGTTTACAGCACGTTCACAAAACTGAACCGCGGCTGGAGGGACCATTATGTAAGTAACGCGGCTGTCGAAGGCACTATCGTAATAAAACCGTCACGTGCATAGTCCAATTTAGAGATACTTACCTGTCCAAGCTCCTTTTTTTTCGAAATCACTTTTTTCTGAGCCATTTCTTGCACGAAACGCGCTCACCACGCTGCCAAACACCACCAAAAAGAAAATGGTAGATATGGTTGCCAGCTGGCTATTCTGTTACCGCTGTGATCGACTGCGGTGAAAATGGCAAGTAGAAAGTTTCGTACTACTGTCACCTATGGTTGCAAGCGTTTCGTGCAAAGACAACAACTCATAAAATAGAAGGAAGTACTAGTAGTTATAGCTACCATTATTTTTGCAGTAGCAAATTTGTAGTTTGAGAACAGGGTAGAAGTCTGAATTTTTATTTCAAAGGCGTCAATTTGCCGGGAACACGTAATGGTCACCTTATTAGGGGGATGCAAATGGTTCTGGTTTCGTTTGGGAAGCGTTTGCATGTGTTTTTTTTTTTTAGCTTGGCAAGCTCAGCTTTCAAGAGCGAGCATATGCTATTGCAATATTAATATAAAGCTGTAGAGTTCCCTCAGACAGAACAGGAGTGCTATTCTGGACACTAATTCCGCCATATTGTCAAATTTCGTAAGGGCGGCATTTTAAGCCAATTGGAGAGGTCGTAGCAGCTCATTTGGCCAATTAGCATCGATCAATGGCGGAATATGACAACATGGTGGAATTCGACAATGTCCAGAATAGCACCCCGGCTCCTTTGTCGACAGCACATGCCTGTGTGCCCGAAAAATTGCCCGTTGTGAGCGCTGCAGTTCGCAATGATGTAGTGAGCAGAAATACGACTTTTTCGGAAATTCAGCCACTGAAAATTTACAGCGTGATGTCTGCAAAAGCACGAAGATTGGGTAAACTCATGTGTTTACACTTCGCCCCCATATAGCTACATGACCGACGTAGCAGCGCCAGGG
Organism: Rhipicephalus microplus; assembly: GCF_043290135.1. Taxonomy (NCBI): domain Eukaryota; kingdom Metazoa; phylum Arthropoda; class Arachnida; order Ixodida; family Ixodidae; genus Rhipicephalus; species Rhipicephalus microplus. Next base: position 3,313,936 of record NC_134703.1, read on the forward strand.
TTCCATGTGTGCATTGACGTTCCTGTCCCTTTTGCAAAAAAAAAAAAAAGAATCATACTAAGTGCATCAAGTGCTGGCAACCAATGAAATCACCACATGGTTTACATGCGCCGTACGACAAGATTCAATTTTTGAAACGGCTACAAAACTCAGGTTCCTATCCCCATTCTTTCGGGAGCATTTTGTTCTTAAAGAGGCACTAAGGCAATACAATGTATCAATTTAGACTCATATTTACTCTTTAAAAAGTCCACAGTCGTTAATTTCAACATCATAGGTTCATCAACCGAATAGTGAATGAAAGTCAATGTTTTCGGCGGCTGAATTGTTAATGGAGGTGAAAATGCTGTAGGCCCGTGTGCTCAGATTTCGGTACACGTTAAAGAATCCCAGCTGGTCGGAATTTCCGGGGCCCTTCACTACGGCGTTTCTCATAATCATATGGTGGTTTTCGGACGGCAAACCCCACATGTCAATGTTACTTTTTTAAAGTTTCGTGCCAAATTTTGTGCACCTAAACGTCAGCATGGTATGACGATAGTCATAGTACGAGAACGAAACGACGACACAGAGAAAAGAAGGACACGAAGGACACGAGCGCTCGTGTCTTTCGTGTCCTTCTTGTATCTGTGTCGTCGTTTTGTTTTCGCACTATAACTATCGTCATGCCATACCAACTAGCCCAAGCTGCCACACTTCTAAGTCAGCATGGCGTCAGAGATTAATACTACTACTAGCAGATGACAGATCTGCCACTGGTACGTAACGTGTTGCTGCAATCCTTGATATCACACTAAAAACACGCGTCACCAAGGAGCCGCCCCCTTGATATTGAAAACAAAGGTTTCGAAAAAAAAATTTACCAGCTTTGTTTCGTGAACACTGATCAATGAAACAGCGAAGCTGATTGCCTTCGTTTCGTGAGACTAATGCATTTATATGCAGTGCAAGCCTTTCGGATATGCTGCATCACTGCTCTTTGTCATGGGCAACGTCACCAGGATTATTTCTAGGAAGCAATCTATAGTTGTCTGAACGTCAATCGGCACATTCATCACCTGTCATATAACGCAATAGTGGCTATCACAGTCATGAAGCCGTTCCCGCGGCAGTTGTTGTTGTTGTTGATGATGATGATGATGATGATGTTTTTTGTATCCATGGCGCTCACCGTCACTGTGCTAGTTCAACTTTACTATAGCGCTCGCTCACAAAGGGTAATGGGCCATGAACGGCGCAGCATCAGGTTTTCTTCTTAGTTTTTAGTGTACGAGTGGTGAGTGGTAGGATTTACCCAATTGCTGTGGAACATACCCTAAAATGGATCACGTCGTCAGGGTTACCACTACCCCGGACATGAAAGCATTGACAAAGAACCGTTACTGTAGGTGAAGGAAGCGCTAAAAAGTTAAAGGCCGGAAAAACTAGACTACCCAGCCAAAGTGCACAAATTTACCTACAATATAGTATGTTTCAGTTCAACTAGCCCCCACAAGTTTTTATGACTAGCTTTGCTGTTAAATTATATTCTGTGCACTCCCAGGCACCACAATTCCCTTTTTCGAGCTCTTGGCATGAATGTTTCTTTTAGAGCGGCAATCTGAAAATATTTAGAATTCGTGCCAGTACTTCTTAGCACCACTGGTGTCATACGCATATTGTAACCCAACAACTGTGCCGGAAACGCAGCAGGTGCGAAATGGTCAAATATCTTTGTGGTTACCGTACTACAAGTAATCTCGAAGGCCTGTGTGGTCCAGTTATACTGTGATAGACAAGACCCTCTCGGACACAAATTATATGTGTGTCAATTTATTTCACGTGTTCACTTTCCCGGTGTTCTAGTACGAAGCGCTTGTCGAGCCACAACTCGACGTCCCGATAATAGTACGTAGTCCAGCGGATGTGCTCGCGTGCGTTCTGGATCATGTGCAGCACCTTCTCCTCTTCACTGGGTAGCACGTCTCGGGTACGCTCGTAGATTTCGCGAAGCTGCGTAGACGAAGTTTTGCTTTCACATCCACTCTCGTTTGCCAATCATCTACACTTCGCTCACCAACTATACAAGTGTGTATTCATACGCGAAGCATATGATCAGTGTAATTGGAAGTGTTTGTGATAAAATAATTAGTCGAAAAAAAGTCGAAGAAAAATGACACCATCTCCCGATAAAGGGACCCATGTTTAGATGCGAAGCAGCGGGCACTAAAGGCCTGACCTCACGTATCCGTCGCAGCGCGTCGGCGCGTCTTTTTAACGCGGTGTCGAGTCCTTTCCCATATGAGAGAGAGCGCGCGGCTTCACGTAGCCACGCGCCCACTCTCTCTATGGCTGTGTTCCAATTCTCAGACAGCACGTAGACAGTCTACTTATACTGCTTAGAAGATGGCACCGAGCCCACACTGTCCGAGAATTGGAACACTTCTGGATGACTTTAACGCGACGATGCGCCACCTCGTGTCGAGAAGAAATAGCTAAAATAAACAAACGTAATATGTGTATTTCCTGACTTATTTCGCGTTGAAATTAAAAAAAAAGAACATTGGGCGTTCTGGGAAAGCGTCTGCTTGTGTGCGGACGACCATTCCGGCGAGATTTGATTTATCTGAGCGATTCGATGAGCCGCCATCTTGTTTAGACAGCAACGTAGCCTGCATCGTATTTGTCTACGACGCGGTCTTCTCGGAGCTGTCTATTTTACCGGATACGTGAGAATCGGAATGGGACTTAAGATGGCCGCCGTTCATTTAGCTGTCTGTTTAGCCGTCTACGGTGAGTATTGGAACACACCCCATAAGGAGAGGGCACGACGCCGCGTCAAAAAACCGCGCGCTGACGCACTGTTGCGGATACGTGGGGTCAGGCCTTTAGAAGACGCTCCCTGCGACGGAGTTGCGAGGTCAGAGAGAGAGAGAGAGCGTAGGATGGAAGAAAAGGGAGAGCGGACGTGCATGCGCAGTAAGGAAGGTCACGCCGCACACCAGATTGAGCTCGACCCTAAGGTTCTACGCATCTAAAAGCATTCGTTATGATGAACTTTGAGTATATGAAAACAATTAACGTGAACGTGCAGGACTGGCCAAAGTTCCCGGGCAAATATAGTACATCTTTTTACCCTCTTCAGAACAGCTACAGCTCAATAGAATGGTTAATAACGGGATAACAGCGTCGCATGCGGCATACTTTAGTCGGGGTGTTATCTATATATCTAAGTACTGATAAAATTTAGCCGTCACAGTGGTCAGAAAATGAACCTCTGAGCATATATATATATATATATATATATATATATATATATATATATATATATATATATATAGATGAAATAGATGATCAGAGTTTCTTCCGGCTACCGTAATAAAAGTTATAAACTTCGAGAATAGTGCAGTATAGGAAGCAAAACAATAAAATATTTATTTAATCCTAACAGTTTCGGCTGGTGGACCAGCCTTCTTCGGAGGATGTAAGTGAAATTACACTTACATCATTTCACTTACATCATTTCACTTACATCCTCCGAAGAAGGCTGGTCCACCAGCCGAAACTGTTAGGATTAAATAAATATTTTATTGTTTTGTTTCCTATACTGCACTATTCTCGAAAAATATATATATATATATATATATATATATATATATATTACCAAAGTCTAACAGACAATAATGCCAAGGAGAGTATAGGGGAAGATATAAGACCGACTTGTAATGTAACAAAGAAGAAAAGTGGGTGAAAAGATAACTTGCCGTGGGCAAGTTATCAAGTTATTATCGGCAAGTTATCTTTTTACCCACTTTTCTTCTTTGTTACATTACAAGTCGGTCTTATATCTTCCCCTATACTCTCCTTGGCATTATTGTCTGTTAGACTTCGGTAATATTGTGTAAAACACGGAAAAACGAGCCCTTAAGTATACACTTCTTTCCTTATATATATATATATATATATATATATATATATATATATATATATATATATATATATATATATATATATATATATATATATATATATATATATATATATATATATATATATGCAGGATGCAGATATGTGGGTTATTTTAATGCCGTTATCCCCGACTTATCCAAAGCTGTGCTATAGAGCCACCGTATACGCAGCCCATAAGGAACCAATGTGACGTCCATGACGCCATATCGCCACATCTGCTTCTAGAGAAAATATGTGTGTAACTGTAAGGAAGCATGTCTAAGCGTTGAACAGGAAATGGCTCGGACGACTCTTAACCAACCTTTTCGAGCTCGCTTTCATGTCTGATGTTGTCCACGACCGTCTGCAAGATGGAATCGAAAAGACCTTGGAGCGTGCCAAACCTGCGAAGCAGTGTCGTGTTGAAAGGGTCAGCGTGGAAACCATAGGCCTATGAGACATCGCCAACTAAGCACAACGAAATATTGCCGGACATACGTGTCCAGAGGCCAAGTGTTGATTTTCAAGTAAATTTGTTTCACGACAAGTAGATAGAAAATACGAAGCGCTGGTGATAGATGCATTGTCTAACTTCTTAAATTATGACTGCCAATTAGCCTACAATCTGATTTGGCTCTTGTTAGGCGATTTAAGAGCGGGCTAACGCAAGGTGTTCGCGCTGTTTCACATATTTCCACCATGTTATTCGTATTGCCTAATGGATCATACCTACACTATCACTTGTATTAAAACGTGATGTATCCACGCTCGAAGAATGTACGGACGTTTGACCAACTCTTCATTATGGTGAGTTTTCATCACATGCAATACCCTAATTCTGTTCTTACTTTTGGAGAAATGGCTGTTCGGAAACCCAATTGCGACCACCATCATACCGGTTGAACATGGTGTCCTGGTGATCGGTCATGAAGCGGATAACGCTCTTGCTTCCCGATATGCTTGTGCTTGAGATGGCGTTGAGCAGGTTAGCCGCCTTCTGTGTCGTCTCCACGCCGGAGTTCTTGTTCACCAATTGTAGCAGCAGCCTGCGATGAAAAAAATCACGCAGGAATCGTCTCAGGCGTTTCTGAGGCATACGTGCATAAATGGTGCGAGTGGGTTAATTTTTATACGATTTTAGTTGGCAGCAGTATAACAACCGCTTATTCGGTAACCACGGGGTTGTCTGTGAATGTGGACAATAGCAGGTGACGGTGGATAATTTGCGACATAACAACGTCGACGTAATCTTCAAGGTAAGTTCATCCATGTCCAACCTCTCTAGAAGCTTCAAGTCGGTGGTACAGGACAGCGCCTTGAGCAGCACCACGCGCTCCTGGGTGTTGGCCGACAACTCGTAGTGCTTCCACAGGAAGTTGAAGTCCTCTTCGTTTCCGTGCTTGATGGCCTGACAGAATACGAGGGGACGGTACGAGTGCGGCACCCTGCGCATAAATGTGGGCTCACTTGCACCAACTTAGCCCTTGTGACGTCTGTTACGGCATCAATCGCTTGAAGTTTTGCTCAGCGGAAGAAAGTAATGACCATGATTTGAAAATTTTCACTATAAAAGGCAAAAGGTGCGTGTTTGGCGTTATCACATATGGCACACTCTTCTAAACAAATCGGGGTCTCAGTGTGTTTCTGCATTAACTGTGTACGAGGGTGTTGTTATACGGACGCACGTAGGCTAACACGTAGTGCCGAGGTCAGCTCTGATGTACCGTAGGCAATGTGGGCCATTACGTAGAATAAAGCATTACACACACGCATGAATGCGTGGTTCGTTGGAAAAGGGGAAAAAAGGGCACTATTTTCTGCAGCCCTTGTGGGAGCACGACTCGACGCCTTGTAGCAGATGGGAGAAATGGGGATATAAAAGAATAGTGTAAGGATATAGATAAAGAAATGGGACAAAGCAAGCGACCGAAAGAAGGAGGTAGGAAAGATGGGAGCTGGTCGAAGGAGTCCGAGGACGGAGCACCACATGGCGAGAGCTGCACTGCATCACCAGATCACGCAGGGCGAACCAGTATACGAAAGCTACGCTGACGTTGTAGATCACGGGCGGCACAACCATTCAGCTCGAAATACTCCGAGCAACTCCCGTACACATACATACATACATACATACATACATACATACATACATACATACATACATACATACATACAAACATACATACATACATACATACATACATACATACATACATACATACATACATACATACATACATACATACATACATACATACATACATACACACATACACACATACATACATACATACATACATACATACATACATACATACATACATACATACATACATACATACATACATACATACATACATACATAGATGAAATCAACTGCTGGCTACTATGAGTGAATACGTACATGTGGTAAGCGGCGTCATAATTGGTCTTGAGGTTGTTGAACATCCTCCGGCAGAACGAGACGCACGGATTATGCTCATAATCACAGCTGAGCGTCAGGACAGAGCTTCGCAGTATTCTGGGAGAGAACAGGACGCATTGTACGCAGTTTCTCAGTTCAAGAACAATAAATATTGAATGGTATTTCTCAGAACATTTGATAACAGCATGCATTGTCAGATTCTCATTTGGTTCTTTCACCCCACTGCAATGGCAGCAAAGTTTATGATTATGAAATGCCGCCATTTTTATTACGGCAACCTGGCGACCACAATAATAATCGTCAAGCGACCAATATTGCTTAAATCTTGCGTCTTTTTTAAGGAGGCGAAGTTTTTGCCCATCGCTCGCCTGATGGTCAACACAGGTGCTCACTTTAGACTTACGATATCTGCATCGATTCGTCCTTGCTCTCCTCCGACATGAGGCGCTCGTACTGATTTGAGAGCAGGTGGTTCACGAACCTCTGAAAAAGGAGAGTGAGTCAGAACGGGACACGACGTATCGGCAATGGTCGAACGTTTACGGAATTGGGATATGAAAAGTATTTCCTGGTAGTTTTTTCCGAGCACGAGTTTAAGAGCAGAGTTCAAACGTGGTGTACGTGCCGTTCTCACGAAGCAAAAGAAGGAAAGGCTGCACTTGCTAATTATCAGCTGCTAACTTCGGGCCAGGTATGCTGCAAACATGTTACGCTGGTTTGCAAGAATGATTGACAACTGGGCAAGTTGGCATGAATTCATACTACTGAAACGGCACCACAAGGTAAGACGAAGCGCATGAAATAAAAAAGAACATAAAAAACAAGCGCCGACTCTCAGCTCAACATTTACTGGTACGCGCAGAACATAAATATATAATCATGCTTACCTTGGCCGCCATTTAAGTAGTACAAGTTGATTTGCAAGAAAAATGTGAGAGAGTGAATGGGTGGTGTAGGACGCTGAACAACATCAGCAGCGTAGGACATATGGTTCTGACTTGACGGCAAAATAATTTCATGTTTTCAAGGCAACATTATTATTATTATTATTATTATTATTATTATTATTATTATTATTATTATTATTATTATTATTATTATTATTATTATTATTATTATTAACATGGTATGCAGGGTTTCTGAATTCAGTGATCTTGGTGTTCTTTTTGATAGCACACTAAATTTTTCTGCTCACTCCAAATGTGCTGCCATGCGTGGCCTTCGTTCTTTCGACTGTCTTTACAGAATACCTCGAGAAGTCAGTTCTCCTACATCCTTCCACAAATTGTACACCACAGCGCAGTACCTCTTCCTCAACTTGAATATGCATTTTGTATGTAGAATGGCATTGCTAAATCTGGCAGTGACCCCACTTTGTGAGTCCAGAAAAAAATCGTAATCATTTACAACCACCATTTCTGTATAAATGCCTCTTGATCCCGTTCTAACAGTGCCAGATTATTATCATTGCTATCACTTCACTGCCGACGAAATCACGCTGACCTGTTAATTCTTTACAAACTACTTTACGGTATGATATCCAGCCCTTTACTTCTCAATTGTGCAAAGTTTCGGATTACTCGTAAGTCAACCAGAGAGAATCGACCGTCTCAAGTACCTGCCAACTTCTTTCAACACTTTACCACTCACAGAATACAAAGTCTCTATAATGTTAACTTTATTGATCTTGATGTTTTTCACCGTCCACTGTCATAGTCTTTATCTCAGTTCTGCTCTGTGTTAACATAGTTTTTCACATTGTACAAATTCTTCTCCTTTCCGTCTTTCAGGAAGCCTTCTACATAGTTGTGTATTTTCCCTTTATTTTTTCACTCCCATTCTATGATTGTCTTGTCTTTTTATTCTTCATATTTTGCACTGATTTTTTTGTCTGTGTGTTTTCATTCTTTTCATGTTATTTCTTTTTCTGAAGATTGTCTGTGTGTATTGTATTGTTTATTTTGATTGTTTTATTCTTGCGTGTGCCTGCACTATAGGGCCGCATGATTGTTCCAGGGCACGTTAAATAAACAAATGATTGATTGTTGCCGTGGTGGCTCTTGATGATGATGATAATGATGATGATAATGATGATGATAATGGTGATGATAACAGTAGAATTTCCAACGATATCGAAGCGTCTTCAAGCGAATGTATTGACGCTTTGACGGCAACTAATACGTTGATGCAAGCGCACGTATTGTCAGTGCGTGCTGAGAGAAAAGCAAACAAACAAACCTTCCACTTTGTGTATATCTTCGTGTGCCTCAGCACCGGGTCCAGCTTCTGGAAGTTTGTGAGCGCCGCGTTCCAGGGCACGTGGTGACGCTCCTTGGGCAGATACTCGAGCACGTCGAACGCCACGTCGTACTGCAGCTGGCCGCCTCTGCAGGCGAACGGAGTTTCCTTTAGCACTTGTCTTACGACCGTGGTTGTACGGATATGGGCTCCCCATCAGGCGAGGGGGGAGAAGGGTCATCGCAAGCCCCCCTCTTTATATATTATATCAATGTATGGGCCAGATTTTGCGCTACCCCTCCTTTTTAAGTGAATGTATGAAGCAGATTTTGCACCCCCCCCCCCTCCCTTTTAGGTAACAAGTTTCAGGGTGCCATTGCCCACTTCTCCCATCGCGCGCACGCCTATGGTTGCAATACTATAAAGGGCGAGCACGGGATATGTCCAGGGTTGGCGCCAGAATTTTTTTTCTATGTGGAAGGGGGGGAGGTTTTGGGGGTGGAAGCACTTAAGAGAAGCGAGCTCCTTCAGGGAAGTGAGGAACTAGGGCATTGGTTTTTGACTATATGTTTGCTCTTCGGGGGTGGGGTGAGGTGAGACGGAAGAGTTAACTTAGGTGGGCTCCAGCCACGCCGTGTCCACCGCTGACGCCTCCTTTGAACAAGACGGTGCCTCCGTGCTTTCTGTAGACAAATTTTGCGGAATTTTGGCATCGTCGTATTGCGTGGTTCACTCTTCGTTTTATACCTTCAACAACTAAACGAATGGTGCTGCCGTAAACGCGTAGGCATGAAAATGGTTGGTTTGGTAGATTCCATATTTCATTTCTCGTCCCGACATATAAAAAGTAAGAGGACATTATTTTATATCCCAAAGAGGCGGCGCTCATGAGACGTGAGTAAAATAGTTCCCAGTGGTTTAAACGCTGATTGAAGGACAAGGTGCCTAACTCGGAGGGCTTTTCCTTCGTAAAGATTCTTTGACAATCAACCCCATGACGCTAGACAATATTTTCAGCATCATGCAGGATTACCTGAAATCGGCACTTGCAAAAACTTTTATGAACTGTTGAATATAGCAACAAACAAGCTTTTAGAAAGCAAATATAAAGCAAAAACAGAGGAGAGAGAGAATAAATTGAGAGAAAGGCAGGCATGTTAACCAAAATTGTAGCATCCGGTTTCCTACCCTGCACTAAGGAAAGGGGAAACAAAGAGCCGAAGGAAAACAAAGAGAAAAGTAGACGCGCGAAAAAAAAAAAAGAAAGGGCTGTGTGGTATAGCCTATTCTATAGGCCACCGCCACGTAGAAGTTCAATAAGGCCTTGACTGATGTCCTGTGCGAAGACAGAATGTGTCCGCATTCGTGCACTGTTTGCTATGACAGGAGTCTGTCGTCAAGGCTGGCTAACGCAGCAGCTAGCCGTCTATAGTCTGTGCGCACTGTAGCGTGGGCCGTGACGAAGAACGTGCTCTATCGTTTGATCGCGGCCGCACTGATCGTATAAGCAACACTGAAAGCAAGAACAAAAATTATGAAAACGTACCGGGCAAGGTCGAGCGCATCGTCGATGAGCTGAGCTCGATTGAACTCGTGGATTACCTGGGAGACAGAATGGCAGAAACAATGCTCATACTATGCATGTGCTCAACGTATACTGTCACACATGACTGAACAAAACACACGTATGAAACATATAAATCAACGTTTAGGCGAGTCACAGCAGCAGTGTCTCAGCCTGAGACACTGCCTCTGTAGCCAGTAACGCGTTACAAGTAACGCCGTTACCGGCAACGCGTTACTTTTTTTTTTGGTAACTTAGTAACGCCATCGTTACAATTTCGTAACTGTAACGGGTGACGTACTTACGTTAACATTTTTCGGTAACGTGTGATGTCACGTTACTCGTTACTTTTTGATCTTGTAGGTGCCATTTTCAGCATCGGACAGCTGTTGCGCCTGCCAGGCATGGACAAAGAATGCGTGGTTGGAATCGATTTTGTTAGTGAAAATTCCGGGTAGAAACTTCTTAAGACACGCCACCGACTGCCTGTGCGGAAAGTTGGGTGCATCGCCACACAACACTTGAAGAAAGCCGCGGGATCCGCCTAGAGAAATAGCATGAACATGCTTTTCGTGGGTTTGCCCCGCCGCGGTGGTCTAGTGGCTAAGGTACTCGGCTGCTGACCCGCAGGTCGCGGGTTCGATTCCCGGCTGCGGCGGCTGCATTTTCGATGGAGGCGGAAATGTTGTAGGCCCGTGTACTCAGATTTGGGTGCACGTTAAAGAACCCCAGGTGGTCGAAATTTCCGGAGCCCTCCACTACGGCGTCTCTCATAATCAAATGGTGGTTTTGGGACGTTAAACCCCACAAATCAATCAATCAATCTTTTCGTGGAAGTGGATGGTAGCAGGTGACTTGCTGGCACCTGGCCCTTCTGTTCCAAGAAGACAGCAGGCTGCCCAAAGAGAAAGTGCATGGGCTGGTTCGCTTCCTATGTTTATTGTGACACTTCGTTTGGCAGGTGGATTGGGTAGAGCAAGGAGCTTCCCCTATATTCACCACCACGTAAAAACGACGTATGAAAGTTTTAGTAAAAAAAAAAAAAGAGCACGCTCGTTGAGCACAGCGTGGTGAATGACCACAGGTTCCGCGTCGTCGTCGACGGATATCAATTACTATAAACACGTTTTTGCGAGATCCTGACTCATCCAAAATGCAGCTGCTAACTTCAACCAGTCTACGAGTGTGCTGCCTATCGAGAGTCCGCCACGACGGATCATTGCGCATCATGCATATATATATATATATATATATAGAGCATCGAACGCGTAATTCGAAGGTCGTAGGTTCGATTCCTGCTTACAGTTGGTAATTTTTTCATCCACTTTTCTTTCTTCTTATTTACATTCCATTAATGTTAATAACTTCCCCTGTACCTTCCTTGGCATTACTGTCTGTTATATCTCATTATTATTGTGTTAAAAACACGGAAAAACGAGCCCTTAGGTATACACTTCTTTCCCTTATTTTATATATATATATATATATATATATATATATATATATATATATATATATATATATAAGAAAGAGAAGTGTATACCTAAGGGCTCGCATTTCCGTGGTTTAACACAATATTAATGAGATATAACAGACAGTAATGCCAAGGAATGTACAGGGGAAGTTATTAGAACCAATGGAATGTAAATAACAAGAAAGAAGAAAGAAAAGTGGATGAAAAAATTACCAGCTGTGAGCAGGAATCGAACCTACGACGAACGCTTTATTCGAAGGTCGTAGGTTCGATTCCTGCTCACAGCTGGTAATTCTTTCATCCACTTTTCTTTCTTCTTTCTTCTTATTTACATTCCATTGGTTCTAATAGCTTCCCCTGTACATTCCTTGGCATTACTGTCTGTTATATCTCATATATACACACACACACACATATATATATATATATATATATATAGCCACTTTTTTTATTTGCGTGGTGTCTCTGTTTCAACTAAACCCAAGTAACACCACTGTCTCGATAATACTACGGCTAATCACAGCTATACGGCATACATAACAACAGCTAGTGTCATTATCGTGGTTATGCAAATGCGCGATTCCACAAAAGATCCACATGGATCTGAACGTGGACACTTTAGATTTGATTGGGTATATCTTATATTTTATGCACATAGCACCCAGTAGCCCGGAAGTGAATTTACTTTTCCTAGTGTCCAATTTAGGAGGCAGAAAATATTGAACGTGTCCTACATGGAGTGACCAATTTCATTGCCCGTCGTGCACGAAAGTTTACGATGATGTAGCACATAAATGTTACCATTACAAAGAAAGTATTTTGTATATGAAATGATTGCACAAAAAAAGTAAAGTAACACTGTCTAAAACTGGGAAAGCGAAGAAAAGTACTTTTGAATAATGTATAAATACGCGATATTTTTCGATAGTTGCTGCCCGACAGTTGCTCTAAAGTAGAGTAAGCATTATTAACTTTGTTTTGAAAACGAATTCTGCTTCTTTTTCTCAGTGGCAGCTATATTTTCTGGCCTTCGAACTCCTGAACGAGAGTGGCTGGACTTGAGCACCCTGACATAAACGCTCTCAAATTTTTGCGGTAAATGTACAGGTTGAAGTAAACAAGAAATGTTTGTGCTCGGATCATTTTTCTTTAGAACATTAAAACATTTTTATTACTACATATTGGCGCATCTATTTTGCTAGTGCAAGCCCACCATCAAAATGGGTCTTTTAGATGTAGGTAGTCTGCGCATTCGCATCATTTTTGGTGGACAAATCTTGACAGATGCGGACCAAGGGAAAACTGGTGTAACAAAAATGCACATGCCCCCCCCCCCCCCCCCCACAAAAAAGAAAAGAAAGAAAGCGCCAATACAGGCCTCCGCTAGTGCTATACTAGCGCGCGCCGGGCAATTTTGGAGGCCAATAACCACCAGTTTTCATTCGGACCATCTTTACTGGAGGTAGTGTTCGAAGACGGTAAAGACCGATTACTGTATATTTCATGAGAGTTCGGCGATTATTTCTTTGCGGATAGCGTAGATGATTGAATTTCATATCGTGTATATTGTCACATTGAGAAAAATGACTTCACCATTTGCCACAGAGTCAGAAGCCATCGCATGTAAATCTACAGGCACCTCGAAACTTTTTGGCACATAAAACTTGCATAAATTATTCTTGTCAAACGAGCATTTTTGGCATAATTCTTGTTTGGCTAAGACGTTTTATGTGAAGCATAAGTTTTCCATCAAAAAAAAATCCTATTGTGAGTTTCTGCAACAAAAGCACCTTGATTAAAACTTATCATTTGCGAACTAACGGCAGAGGTAACGTCAGTTACATTTTTTCAGTAACGGTAATGGTAACGCCTTACCGTTTTTTTTTTGGAGGTAGCGCAGGGTGATAACAGGTTCTTTTTTGTTTGTGTAACGAGTAACGTATTTAGTTTTTTTTTGTGGTAACATGTACAACACTGATCTCAGATTTAAGAATGGCGCTACAGTGACGGACAATTCCCGAAATTTTGAGGACACTGGGTACAAAAATGAGAATTTTCAGTTATATTTAAAATCACCACATTTGTCTGTGCCCTTTGACGAGAGCTTAATGAAGCCACAAAGAATGGGCCGCAAGACACAGCGCAGCGCAATGTTTACCATCCTCTTTTTCACCCGCATTATTCGTGCTGATAGCCAAGATGAAGACGTACTTGTTTCAATGACGCTCTCGAAAACAAAATTTTACTAATAAGATGACCCCTCGTCCCTAAAAATAATATATTGACAGCAACTGAATTACATCAGTACTATTACGAGGCTAAGACCTGTTTGCGTAAGCCAGTCTTTAAAAAGATAAGTGTGACCTGTTACAACAGGCAAATATAATCGAACTTTGTATCAATTGTAGCCGAAGTTTTGAAGGAGGCAAAATAGTGCTACAGACACTACAAAAGAAACGCGATTAGCGTTTGCCACTATCCAGTGAGCACCTATACTCGAGAATACTCACCTTGTGGTCCGTCTCCAGCTGACCGACGAGCAACAACCAGTTGGCTCTGTCGTAGTTGACCTTGTAGTAATATGTCTCCTGAGCATTGAGCAGCAACCAATGAGTCTTGCTCGGCGCTGCAAAAAGCTGGGCTGCGGGTGGACAAGGTTAAATCAGAGAGGTGAAAGAAACATGGGTAAATAACGAGACCTTCAACTTCAGTTCTCACTTATTGATTAATGACTAGCTTAATTAATTTGGAGGGAAAGCCTAAAAGCAATGCACTAGGCTTTTTTAACTCTTATTCTTTAACAGTGAGTAGAGTAGTGAGTGAAGTGAACAGATGGAGCGTTGTACCCAGTAGCAAAAAGGGGTGAAGCATCCCAGGAAAGTATAATGCCGACACAGTGGCGTAATTTCAAAAAAAAAAAAAATCCAGGAGAGGTAAACAGAAAGCACATCTTCCCATGGCACTCATCTCAGTTTTGCTATTATGTATTTTATTTTAACTGTATATAAAATTTAGTCATTCTTTGAAGCAAAGTATTAAAAAACGAGCATGGGTTCACACCTCATTGCACTGTGCCATTGAGTGTTCTGAAAACCGACCAAACAGCTGCTCCGATTTCAATGCAGCTAAGTTACGCAGCTGAGTGGTATTGAACACAGGTACACATGAACTACAAAAACAAAAACAAACAAACAAATAGAGGTGTTAAAGACTGCTGAAAGTGCTATACGTAACTGTCAAGCAATGGAGATATTTTGTTTGAAAAATAAATCTTGAGAATGTGGGAGGAAGGTCACTTGCAAGGAGTGGATCATGCAAAGCTTGTATACAGGGAGGATCAGGACCTCCTTAACGTCAGGACCCCTCCTGCCTGATGATTTAGGTCAGTGTGCTCAACACTGCACCCCACTCGGACAACGCGGGTAACATTGACGCCACCTTGGACATAGCTGTTTGGGAAGTGCTCGCTAAACATGAGTACAACTCAGCGCATCAAAAATAATATTCAAAGGCAAAAAAAAAAAAAACTCACAGGTCCTGGTACTAAACCAATGCTTCGGAGCCGTAGCTGTAAAGTCCGGCTTGTCTTCTGTGACGACCGAAATTGGGATGTGCCATATGGTGCTGTCGAAGGTAATGAACAGAAAATGTTTACAAGTAAGCTTTAAGAAAACGAGACAACTGTTAAGAGCTTTCTTTTCCCGTTTCATCAACATTGGCGCAACTAGAGAAAAGTAGACTTTACATTTGTAACATCGTTTCGCATTTATCTCTTCGACATTGCCTTTCTTTGTACTTTTATATGCTCTTCCAAGTTGTCGAAAACGTAGAACAAGAGCTAAAACGTGCGCCTCTAAGTGAAGTTACCTGACAAGTGACTGGACGTCAGTATTTCGAGGCGACTACATTGCACGGTTGCTCCAAAAAAAAAAAAAAACTTCTGGACTTAAGCATTGTGTTTATTCCGTTGTTTCAAGAGTTTATAACGACTTCACGACTAGATTTGTTTTAGACGTTTATTTCAACTACTAGAAGCGGTTGTTTCAGGCCTTGCACTGACATAAACATGAAATTGTATGAACATCGATGGGCAGAGGGGGGCGGGGCCAGAGTTCGATAATGTGGACAACTTCATGGCCAATAGTTACACTCTCTCCTGTCACACAAACCCACAGAAAGGAAACCCACAAAAGCCAATTGATCCTTTAATGTATCGTTCTACTGGTTCTCCAGACATCTGATAGCGATAAGGAGACAGGGGGTAAGCACTTGCTTGTCAACGGGTCCGCCGCCGAAAATGAAGCGCTTCTGGTAAAGGTAGAATGTGTTCGTCTCGTAGGAACGGTTCGCGAACACCACCGGAAAGCCGGGATTGTACGTCCACTCTCGCATCACGGTAGTCAAGTTGACCGTCACCCGGTCGTACATGGCCTTCTGAGCCTGTCGGCATGTTGGAATGAAAATATTCGGTCCTTAAAATACAAACAGTAAAGTTTTACACGCATTTTGCGCCACTGTTGTTAATGAGAAAAAGCCGCTGGCGACGTTTGATACTTGACGCTCACCGTGTGTATTTCCTTGTATAAATGCTGAGGATGAATGGACTGGTAGCTGTACTTCTTGAACAGCTCCTGCAAGGCAATTTATCAAACCAGGCGGATCGATGTGGAGCTTGTCATAAAGTGCAGTCAGATACTGTTTTGCATATGCAAATGTACGAAAGCTGCCGGCACGTTTTCTAATATATCTCATTGTGAAATGAACTATTCATCATTTACACGTGCACAAAATTCATGACATCACTTACAATAAAAAGAATGAAAAAACATGACTCGTGGTAAACAGCTTACAATCAAATTGTAGGTTCCTAAACTAGCCTACATATCTGCTCATTTTTTTGTGTGCACAGCAGAAGAAGGCCCATAACATTTGTTCTTCGCTGAAAGATTAATATACATGACCTAGAGCAGCAGACCAAAATAGTTTAATGCTTGCTTACCGTCAAAGCCAGCCGGAACAAGTTGCTCGGAACCATATGTGCCATCATGCGGACAAGAGCTGAGCCCTAATGAATGAGAAAGAGATGGTAGCTCATACTTATATACTTTAGATATACAAATAATTATAATTTCATAGTCATTATCGTCAACAGACTACACAAAAATTCGCACTAGAAAAAATGATCGGCGTGAGTCGATGAAAAGTGTTAGGCTATAACCTGAACATTGACTTGAATATCCATAAGCAGTCGACCTTCAAGAAAAGCTTAAACAGGTTTTCGTTGAGAGTACAAGAGATGTTGGTGACGTTATAACATAGCGTCAGCATCCATATAAGTAGTGCGCCAATGTTGTACTTACTTCAACATACTGGCACGTGCATACAGTCTGGCTGTTTCGTGGCTACACTTTCACATTTATTTTTGTGCGGCGAGAGAATCGCTAAGCGGTTGTGGAAGACAAGCATGGGCTACTCGATTAAAGCTCGCCAGCTATTTCTTGAGCTTGTTCTTCTTTTATAACCGTGCATATCTTGTGCCGTTATCTTACGTGTTGTGAAGGTGCAAAAAGAGCACCCGGTGATGTCATTCGATTAACCTAACGTCAGATGTGCTCCCCCCCCCCCCCCCCGTTCTTTCGCAAGACCTACTACATGGCACTGGATGGCTGCAATACGATCATTATAAAGCACAGTCGTACTACGAAATATTTTCCAAACAAAATGACCTGAAGAAACAGCGTACATAAGTTCAGGAGTATCGTAGCAATTGAAGAGAGAAACGCGGCAAGGAAGGAAGAAATAATATTAGTATCTGGGGTCTAACGTCCCAAAACCACGATGTGATTATAAGAGACGCTGCAGCAGGGATTCAATCCCACGACCTTCGCGTTAGCAGTCTAGTGCTATAACCACTAGACCACCACGGCGCAGCAAGGAAGTAAGATTGAGAAGAAGCAACCAAAAGGGCATCCCACTATAGTTGAGCTGCAGCACGGCAAGAAATAGCGAGACATTCAAGCAAACGCTCACGCAAAAACAGCTCGGAGTAATCCGTCACACTTAACTAATCAATAAAACATTCGGTAAAGATAATGTAATGAATGCCTTAAAAAGAGTCAAAGTATGTGTACTTAAAAAAAACTGTTGATAGCTGTCTAAGAGGGCTAGGCAAGTACGCTCTACTGCAGCATTTAGAACGAATGTACACTTCGTCAGCATGTTATTTTGTGTCGCCCCTTATACGATACAGTGTGACATTACACTTTAATCAAAATTACTTCTGTCACAGACTTATGATCACCGTCTGGCGCTCTCGTGTTTCCTTCCCTGAAAACCCGGCTTTTGCCACATGCCTCTCAATAATGCCATGTCACGCTGACAAAGCGCACGCCATTCATGACCGTGAAGTACCGAAACTATGGTAGCAACACAAGTACGCGAGGTAGATGACGATTATATCTGTGCAGCTGGAATACTCCCAAACGCTCGATATTGTTTCGCTGTTCACTGCGATGTTGGTAATTTGGAGAACAGTTATATTGGCCCCTTTAAAGTCTCGTCAGCATTGGTACAGATGAACAGGGTCACAGAACATGCACCTTGGATAATGTGACCGCGTTGATGTGCCTCCGAATGTCTGCAGGTGTGTTCAGAAGCCTCGACACAGGCGCAGACGAGTTGAACCCATCGGCCTCCATGGCAAGGTGAGCATCGGACTCGAGTACTGTAAAGCCCTGCATAGGATTCACGTTTTAAATAACGCACAAACCACGTCATTTCTGGGACGAATGCTTTGTACATTCCTTTTTGTATTTTTTACGAGCTATCTTCTCATAACCCTAGGCGAAACAAGAACTAAGTATCCCACTGCTTTATTCGTCTCTCCATCTCGATTGAAGTTGTATGCCATCTTCTCATTTTCTTGATTATAGATGCATTTACGCACTTTCGCTTCCATAACATATTCATATTAATTTGCTCCACATTCGGTGACCTTTTTAATGCAAAAACTTTCCTTAATAAACGGTGTCAGCGGTGTAGGTGGTCGACGAAAGTTTAATGTTCCTGAACCCCTCAATAAATTCCCCACGCTGTCGCCGCTTGTATAAGTACTTTAAGTTTGTTCAATTCGCTTGAACTTGTGGCTCCCAGAGTCATGATTTTCATCACTTAAATCTAGCACTGATTTATATAAATATAGCTATTTTCGTTCCGCGCCTGAATGTCGGAAAGCATTGCCTGGAATAATTTACGCTTTGCCAATATCCAATATTCTGTCTGAAATTGACTTGTGATGCCCCACCTGCGTCGTTGCCCATGAAGACTTGCAATATAACGAAAAACACAAAATACACATAAGCCTGGTGTGCTAGTCATGCGAACTTGTGGCGGCACAATCAAGTCATTCATTGTTATGTTAGACTAACTTTAAATAAGTCACGTGCGCAAGCGCTGATGTGTCTGCCGGTCTTGCCAAAGAGCAACTGCAAGCAATCGCGTTATTGTTGCCATACCACGTCCGTCTGGGGATCCGCCCTGTTAGCCGCTGTGTAGGTGATGTAGCGGGAGATGCCTTCTTTGAGCCACATGTCGTCCCACCAGGCCATGGTGACCAGGTTGCCCATCCACTGCCAAGGAAGAATACCAAGGATGATGTATCATATCGAATAACACTTGGTGAAAAAGGTAGAGAGAAAAACTATAATAAGGATTAAATAAACACTCTAAACGTGCTCGTCTGCCATCTATCTACGCCTGCCAGTGCTTTGGAGGGTGGTTTAACGTAAGGTAGAGATGTGTTTCACTATGTGCTCGTTACCTGCTGCGCGATTTTGTTGGCGATAACCCGTAGCGAGTCGACTTTCATCTGAAAAGGCGTGTCGTCATTGCGGAATGTCAGGTAGACGTCCTGGAAGGTGATCAGACCCCACTGGTCCATGGCCGGCGCAGGCAGAATTGGGGCGGCCACAAAGTCTGCGAGAAAATGACGCTTGCAATCATCAAATCGAATTTACCTAGTCCCACTCCTTCAAGGGGGTACCAAAGAAAAAAATTTTGTCTCGTATTAGTAAACTACTCTTCCAAAATACCGAACTCTCCACTTATACCATGGAGTTTCCGCACTGATTGCCATGATGTCATATGTTTTGACAGCGTCTGATAGGGTCTACGTATACGTGGACCCTATCGGGTTTACCGATCGGGTTTACCTAACGTGTTTACCAATCGGGAACTATAGTTCCCGATCGGTAAACATGATAGGTAAACCCGATATAGTTCCCGTTTATGATCGGGAACTATATTTCCCGATCGTAAACGTGTAAACGTAAAATGATTGTCCTCCGAGAGAGCCAGAGTGTTGGCATTCCAAGTTTCAGAAAATTTTTATTACTGTTGGTATTTTACGCCCCGAAAGCATTTCACAAAAGCTCGTTGAGACAGTGCATCCGAAATACGAATAAAAATTTTTGAAATCCGTCACGTCTCTTGTGGAGATTTAGGCGTGAAGCTTTAAAATGAAATGTTGACCATGGTTTTCTATTTCATTAATGAGCTTATTAAGGTGAAATGTGCTGCAGAGTTTTCAGAGTGTAATTTGTTAGTCTAAACTTATTCATTATATCACTTCAGTGTGTCTCTAAAGCGCATGGTCATACAGCAATGATTCATCTAAAACTGTACAACTAAATGGGAAGTATGGAGTGAAGCTTCTTCCCAGGGCACCCATCTTCGTTTGTGCCTGGAACAAGAAAAACCCATCTCCTTGTAGAAACGTAGCTTCTCAACCTCAAACCATTCGTGCTCGCTCAGTGCGGTCACCTTCTTTTAGTGATCTTTTTCCTTCCTTGAGACTGGTCATGGTAGCATACTGATTATGATACTCGACACCCGACCCGAAGGTCGCGAGACTGCATCCCGGTCACGGCAGCTACATTTTTGTTGGGGCTGAAAATGCTCAATGTCCGTGTACTTAGATCGAGCTGAACGCTAAGGAACCCCAGGTAGTTGAAATTTCCGGAGCCCTCCACCACGGCATCCCTCGTAATATTATTGTGGTTTGGGAGGTTAAACCTGACAGATATTGTTATTTTACTTCTTCTTTAAGCTTAGACTTCAAACAACCTGAAAGCTGTTTCAGTTCGCCCACTTGACTGCCAAATCGAATGCTCACGATAAACCCGTTTTAGGCACATTATCGTATACGTGAAAGTATGGTGAATTGTACAATTACTGCCCTAGAAACGTTGGCTCCCTGTTTCATTGCTGAACCAAGAAATGGTCTGATCAGACGTGCAGCCCTTTGAGCAACAAACTTGGGCTTGAATTGTGTCTTTATGCTCTAATATTAAGCATAAAATAGTTACTGTTATTTTTTTTATGAGCGCCTTTATGTTTCCGCGAACGAAATCTGAACTGCTATGTTTTTAGGCAGGCGAACACAGTCATCTGTCTGGCTGGATGCTACGTGACACTATCGTTACTGGCCCCTCAACCACCTTCGACGTTTGAAACATTTCAAGCAAGCACGCATCGAGGTTATTGCGCCGACACGATTATAGCAGAGAATGGCAGCGCTACGCGCTGTGAATGTGCCACAATTAAAAAAAAAAAGAAAGCCGTACTTCTTTCCGGGCCTTCCGGTATCCTCAGAGATAGCAATGACGTCACCTATAGAATGTCAGCAGCAACGAGAACCCGTTTGTCTGCTCGCGCTCACTGCTCATCCAGGAGGAACCCTCGGGTGGGACAGAAGAACCGACTAACGCATCGTATAGCGAAGGAAAGACGAACTCAAGCGAGAGCTTCTTCGGAATGATCAAAAGCGTCTAACTCTGCTATTCCAGCACGGTTTTTAAAGAACGCTTGTGACCACGTGTTCGTTGTATACTCGTGCACAAGTGCAACACCACAACAGCATTTAGATTCCTAAAAGCTATGATCATACGCCTATAGAACGTTTTCGTCCGAATGCGTCGCTGCATAACCGCCAGTGTTAGAACGCTCCAGACCATTGCATCGATTCTCTGACTGCTACTGCGTACCGAGTTTGGGGATGGGGTAGTTGAGACTGAAGGTTTCCTGACAGTACTGTAGTATCTTCGGAGCCACCTGCAGGGCATAGTCTGCGTTGCGCACCTGCTGCGGGGTCCCGTGCACCTTGATCTGCGAAAGCAAAGCTATACGTCAGTACAATGCGACCAACCACGTGTTACTGTACTACGTGCGCTTGTGCTTGCCCACGCACCACACACGCTTGCACACGTATCCAACGGTTGCGCACACGTGGCACGCGCGCACTAGCGCTGTTAAGATAACTAAAGCTCCACTTGCGCAATATATAAGCGATATTTACTGCGTTACACCAAACTATATGAATTTCTCGAACCAATTTAGGAGATTTGGTTTAAACGATAGAGCCACATGCATAACACATGTTGGAAACGGAACCTGTGTGAGTAAGTGTGCGAAGGCGGTAATATGTAGCGCGATCACTTGAAAGTTTGAAATTTGTAGTAAAACCTACAGAAGAAAAAAAACTAAAAACACTGATTACATGTTTAAAGAAAGACTTCGTTTACTGGCGATAAAAGCGTTACTACCCTGCTGCACCAATTTCGATGGTGGTCTGATTGAACTGCGGTTCCAGGAAGTATAGTGGCGCTCATCACTTTTCGCAGAATTTGCTATCGAACTCAAAATTGTGCTTGCCAACACTACGGTTCCTCTAAGAATTCCATGTTTCGTAAAAGTAACAAGCATATACACCAGGGGCATAGCCACGCGTTGGCACCGCACTCTCTTAAATTTTCTTCACCATGGTTTACGATGCAAAATATGATTATCTCAAGGGGATGCTCTCCTCAAAGTATAGAAAAAAAAGTGCACTCCCCCCCCCCCCACACACAAAAAATTCAGGCGCGTAGCCTGATTTTTTCATCTGAAAAAAAAAATGTATTGCTTCATAATCTAAGAATCACTTCAGTTTAAGGTACCGCACATTTTTTTGTTCGTACCTTTTAACATAAGCCTGCTACATCAAGCACGATGCTAGCAGAAAACCTGCGTTTTGAGCTGACCCCGAGACACTATGATTGCGTATTGTTAAAATAGCAAGATGTATACACTAGAGTGCTTCTTGTTACAAAGCTCCTGAGTGTATTTATATTTTAGACATCTTATGATGATGAATTATCATGCTGTAAAATATATCGTGTGGCTTTGAAGGGTTCCTGAAACAAAAGGACATGTTGTGCAAAAGATGTGATGCTTAAGAACACACTGAAGTGAAACTTCAGGAATGTGCTGCTTCTTCCCATCAACCTAGAGTGCAATTAAAAACAATGTTATCGCAAACGTCGTCCTTTTGATGCCTTACGTACATAACGCGTATGAAAAGATTTAACACTGACCATTCCATTTCCTGCTGTCACATACTGCCCAATAACGAAACCCAAGTTGTGGGTCGCCATCGGAGGCGTTCTATCAAAGTAGTCGGCCACGAAATCCCGGGACCTGTAAAAAAAATAGGCGCAAATAGTCAACACAATACGTGACCCAGGGCCGTATTCGAAAAGTAATTTTTGTGTTTAGGTCAAACGAACAAGCACCATCAATTTTCGATATCAGTTATCACTTGGAAAGATCACTGGTCAGTGTCGAATAAATTATCGCATTTCAAAGCCTTGTGAATTCGTTCTCTGAGGGCAATATAAAAAAAACTGCTCGTTCAAAAGAAGAATCTTTAATTGTTGATCGAGGAGCTTGCGTTAATAATATGGTCACTCTCACTATTTGGTGACAATTGTTCTTAAGAATCCATGCACAGGGCTTGAACAAACTATTTGTTCCGTAGGGGCGTTTCGTTTCTTTGTAAATCCCCATTATTACTAATATAACTGCTGACACATTGACTGGTGCTATATATTACACCTTGATATAACGAAAGAGTTGCTGCGGCCATTTGCGGCGCTGAACATATTCCTGAAGAATCCAACGGGCCCACGACGAGCAGGGTGTTAAAAAACAAAAGATAGGTAGGCCGACATCTACAAAGGTTTTCGCAGAATGTAAAGTTTTCTAGAATGGACACCGAAAAACTTTGATAACGAATCAAGTAGCAGCTAGGACAGTTGGCTAATGACAGATATCCTTAATTTTACAAAAATAAAGCATGTGCGAATTGGGCTGCTGAAGCCGCTTCGTGTCTAGGGTCACGATATAATAGCGATGCCTTCTGCTGAATTCTATGCCGCTCTTATTCCCCACTGTTCACAGGCTGATTGTATCATATATACCATTTTAAATTTTACTACAGCTCACAATAGCAACTGCATATGTACGCAAACCATGAATATAAGTAACATCGACAAGTACACAGTGACGAAATCACAGCTTTGCAGGACGTATAGAAAAAAAAACTTTTGTTAATGAGTAATCTTTGCACTTCGTCCTCAGTATTCGCGAATAGAATGAGCAGCATCCAGATTGGTTAGTATTTTAATGTTTTGAGGTGGACATTGGCATGATAAAAGGAAATAAAGCTGGAGTTGAATGTAGTCAATGTTTTTTTCCCCCTTTCTTTTCAAAAAGTAACTGGTGCAGAGGTTGGCATGCACCTGTTAAACGGTTACCTCTCCTCGCTTTTCGAGAGTGGCATATTGGAGAAGCTGCGGTAGTGGCTGGGCCGAACCACCACCAGGTCGAAGGTGGTCCGCAGAGAGGGCTCGTCGAAGCACGGGAACACCCAGCGAGCGTACGTGGGCAAGAACTGCGTCGCCACGACCGTGCTGTGACGAAACAAAGGAGGAGGTGTGATCTCATCGGCAACGAAGAGAAAGCCACTGCGATTACACTGCCGATGCAAGAGTAAAGTCGTACATCGTCTCAGAGGGGCTCATGAGATTTGACGAGGTTCACAGGGAAGGAGTTAATCTATACTTGCCCGAACCGGCGTAACCAAAAGAAAAAAATAAAACAGGCCGTGTAGTAGGGCTGTCACCACAACCATCTCTGTTTTTTTTTTCGTCATATTCATTTTTTTAATTCACCGCACATATGCATTACCTTCGTGGGTGCATTGTACAATTCGCGTGAGTGGAATGCAGTTACCCGAGGTTTCGGTACGATTGCGCTTAGTCGCACAAAGCTTGGAAGAGTAAAACGTGGCTCCGTCGCCGCTCGCAAGCTCTGCCCACAGACACGCCAAGCTTCGAGATGCGCGGCTTCATCCTCGGGAGTACGCACTTTATTAGGGCACCCGACATCTGTATATGCACGATCGGGCACAGTTAGACTGTACACTGTAGAGCGAAGATTGCGCGCGATGTCACCATCGGTAGGATCGGGTGGCTTAGCTACCACGCAGGCATGCCAGGTGGTGTGGTGTCTAATAGAAACGCGTGCTTACTATTTGTCTTATTTTATCTTGTTCTGAAAAGGGAGGGCATGCAAACGCGGGTATAAAAAAGTAATCTGTCCATCTCAAACTCCCGCTAATATCTGAAGAGACCGACAGTGGCGGAAAGGAAAGGAGGCACGAAAACTTATCTGCGCATGCCGCTGTAATAGGTGATCCTATCAATCGGGTCCGAGGGGGTGTCTACGTGAAATAAAACTGTTAAGACACTTGATGTCATCTTCATGCATGTTAACTGATGATATGTTCAAGCATGCACAACCACTATTTTCGATATGTCATGCCTCAATAAACAGGCGCATTCTTAATTCCTATGCTGGTACAAAGCTGCCGGTACATATAAATGAAGAAACCCCATTCAAGCTTCGAGATTTTATAAAAAATGAGTGGCTTTGGAATAGACGCATCTATAGAAGCATGCATGACCCACTGTGGTAGCTCCACAACGTTTGCGCTGCTAGCCCCACCGCGGTGGTCTAGTGACTAAGGTACTCGGCTGCTGACCCGCACGTCGCGGGATCGAATGCCGGCTGCGGTGGCTGCCTTTCCGATTGAGGCGGAAATGTTGTAGGCCCGTGTGCTCAGATTTGGGTGCACGTTAAAGAACCTCAGGTGGTCAAAATTTTCGCAGTCCTTCACTACGGCGTCTCTCATAATCATATGGTTGTTTTGGGACGTTAAACCCCACATATCAAACTTTTGCGCTGCTAAGTTGAAAGAAGCAAGTTCGATACCCAGCCAGGTGGCTGTGTTTTGTCTATGACGAAATGAGATGATGGCTATGTACTTAGGTCTAGATGTACGTCAAAAAGCATCATGTTGCCAAAATTATGCCAAAGATCACCAACCCCCTTCCCTGGTCTCCCGAAACAGCGTGCATTATATTCATGTCGTGGTTTTCAGACGCAACTTCGGAATGTAAGTTATTAATTTAGGGATGTCTTGTGCATCGGAGTTTGGCTTGGTGCCAAAGTATTGTCTTCAGGTTCATGCCCTGCGTGCACTGTTAAGCGAAAGAGCTCCTCCTCCAATTTTGTGGGTCAGGGAGAGTAAGCACATCTTATCGTATACACGCTGCTAAAGAATTCAGTTGCTGCCTCAACGAAGAAAAGTCCACTTGCTGAAACTTTGGTTCAAGTGATATTCCCTGTTCAATGACATCTCATCACAATAACAAATTCAGTAATCTTATTCTGAACTGACCACTATATGTGGCCACTTACATGCGTTCGTTGTCGCTGATGAAGTAGGACTTGTAGATTCCGCGCGGTATGTTCCTGATGGCGCCGGCAAACTCGATGGACAGCGAGTAGGACTCGTTGAGTTCCAGCGGCGAGTCCGTCTCGATCTTGAGCATCTCGAGGTCGTCGTTGATGGCCATCTTGCCGATGCCGACGAAAGTCTTGTCGGCCTCTCGGACGAGCGTCGTCTGCTGCTCCTTGATGGTGAAGCCGGCCGCGTGCAGGTACACCGTCTGCGTGGGCTTCACACATCTCAGCAGCACGATCGTCTTGCCCAGGTAGTAGGTGTCGCCGAACATGAAATTCTGGTCTCGGTTCGCATCCATCACAACCTTGAAGAAACAGAAATTAGAGGCAAAGTTACTTCGAAGAGCCGAGCCGAGAAAAGACCACCAGTGCAAATACGCTATACTCTTTCAGTTGTTCCATAGCAATGCCCAGAAACGAGCGAAATGGCAAAATGATGATACAGAATAATACGGTTTTCACGAGGGTGAAAATAAAGCTTCACGATACACGGACAGAGGCAGTGCGCGAGTATAACCGTCACAAAAATAGCTAATGTCATGTTGCCTTTCCCTTGAGTTCCTGTGACTATCATTTGACAATGTGAAAGGGACATGACGAATCATTTTTACTCGTTTTAGTAAACTACTCCTTCACGATACTAAAAACACCACGCTTGCTCGAGAGACGCATGGTAAGTGAGAAAACCCAATAAAAAAAATGCAGTTGAAAATGTCACTTTGAAGTTGCGGCATCACTCCGTACATTTTGACGCCATCTACAAGCATTACGTAGCTTCTAATCGGTAAATATTTAGTGTGTTTTCTTCTGAGAAAGCCAGCGACTTCACAAATCAAGTTTCAGAAAATTTCGTTGGGCCTATGAAACGACATTAAAAACAATAAAAAAACAAAGAAAACCGTTGAAACTTGTAACGTCATCACCGTAGATTTCAGCGAGAAATTTAAAAGCGAGGCTTCTGGCATTCATTTTCTCATCTATTATTAAAGTTTTGACGGTGCAATTAATCACTCTATAGAGTTCTTATAGTACATTTATCGATATAAAATACCTAAATGCGACCCTTTAGAGCCCCTTTAAAAGGCAATGTAATCGAGGCTCCGATTTTCATGAAGACGGTTCGCCTTGAACATGCTTTTTGTACTGCGCTGGCGATAAGGCAGCTGAGAAAACACTGTACGCGAGAAACGTTCGACGGGTCCCCGCCGTGAAGGCGAGCGCTTGCGACAAACCTTGATCATGAGGTCGTAGTGTTGGGGAACCACGTAGAGCGGCAGTTTCTCGGGAAAGTCGGAGCGCGGGGGCGGCAGGTAGTCGTCGTCGGGAGAGTAGGGGCGCTCGGGCAGCGAGTTCGGAACACCGGTGGCTGCAGCCGGACTCCCCGGGAACGCGAGTGGCACGCTGCGCTCGTCGTTCGGCCTGGGACTTTGCGGCAATCGCGCCGCCGGGTGCGCAGGCTTCACGAGGGACGGCGGCACGAGATTCTCGGAGGGCGGCTTCCTGGGCTGCGAGAGAAAGAAGAGAAGCAAAACTCGAATTCCCAAATACTTGCCGCTTCGGACCAACACGTGGCTGCGTCATATAGAGCTCCACGTCGCGGGTACTTTCCTCAAAGAGCCGCGAGCTCTATTGCGCGTTTGCCTAAGACAAGCCAAAGGCTAAACCAATCCTCTTCCCATAGTGAATCGTTGAGTTGATGACGGGTGTTTTGTTGTGCGGTATACACATTGCATTTGTTTTCGTCTTACTGTATGCTATCCGCTGGCATTTTTCGTACATTTTTGTCAATCTCCGTTAGGTCGTGTATTCAGTGTACTTCCTACAATCTGGTTAGGCTGTAATGTCCCTAACGCCAATCTTCGTGTACTTCCTACTATCTGGTTAGGCTGTACTGTCCCTAACGCCAATCTTCGCAAGGATTGATACTTTTCGGTACTCCTTCCCACAAATAATAGATGATTGGAATAAACTAACCAAAGCATTTCCTCAACGCCCTTGACCATTTGTGTAAATACTCTTCTTCCGTGACTTCCTTGAATTGTATTATCACCTTGTTGTTCAATTGTTACTTTTTTTTAAAGTCATAACCCCTCTGTCTTATAGCAAAGAAATTGTGTAAAAAACGCTTTGCAACCTTGTTTCATTCTGTTATTTAGTAGTATGTATGCTCACCCTGCTTGGACTTTTTGTCCGCACTATTCTATAAATAAATAAATAAATAAATAAATAAATAAATAAATAAATAAATAAATAAATAAATAAATAAATACTGCACTTGCTGCAAATTGAGCTTGTGTTCTGTCTTGTAATCATGTTGTCTTCCCCCCACTGTAATGCCTTATGGCACTGTGGGTATCAAATAAACAATAAACAAACAAATAACCATCTTCTGCTTCTCCTTTGCCTTCTGAGTGAATTATATTGATCAACCTTGCTCTCCCCGACCTGTTTGTGCACCTAACGTGCTTTTACAGTGCCTCCGGAGTCAGCCCAATAGTGACCGAGTGTCATGATGCGACGTCATAGTGATGTTCCAAATTATGGCATCGGTGGCACGCCCCGGGGGGACTTGGGAACGTCATCACGTGATAACTTCTTCGATTCGTGTTGACGCCGACGATGACGTCATCATGCAATGACATTCTTTCATGACATCATGTTATATGGCGTAAGAGTGGCTTCACAATATTCGCGAGATATGGGAACTCACAATTGCGTTATACGGTGCGACATCCCATGTTGATTATTTTCGCATCAATCCTGTTAACGGCACCGACACCGTAGAGGTAGACAATCAGTTGTTGCGTTCGATTAGGCATCGAACGCTTTCGCCTTCCTAAGAGCGCACCTGGGGTAGCCTGGGAGGAGGCGCGGGCAACGCCGCTCCTCTCCTGTCGGTCATGTGCGGCATGAACGG
This sequence comes from Rhipicephalus microplus, assembly GCF_043290135.1. NCBI lineage: Eukaryota > Metazoa > Arthropoda > Arachnida > Ixodida > Ixodidae > Rhipicephalus > Rhipicephalus microplus. Next base: position 3,343,166 of record NC_134703.1, read on the forward strand.
CTTGCGCATCATAGCCGGCGGAGGCGAATGCACCGGTGGCCTTTCGGTGGGCTTCTTGGTGCCGCCCATGATCAGGAGCCAGAGGACGATCAGGCCGGCCACGCACACGATAGCCGCCACAGTCGCTCCCTTCCGCGAGAACGGCGCCTTGGCGTCCCCGCTGTCACCCGAGGCGGCTGCCGACGAGATCTCGTGGCCGCCGCCGACGTTACGTCGGTGCGAGCCTCCCGCAGCCCTGCTCGAGCTGCCACCGGAAGCAGAGTCATCGTCCGTGGCTATGGACATGATTGCTGCGTAGCCATACAGCCGAATGAGCGCCCGCGCGTTGATATCCTGTCCTTTGAACATCCAAAATATTCCGCTCATCTGTTTCATGTTACTGCCTTTTTAATAATGATCGTGTTGTTTGTTGCAAGAAAGTAACAGGTGCTGTGCCCTTCATCCCTCCCGTTTAATCCGAACTTTATAGCAATGTAGATACAATGTAGATAAAATGTTTATAACAATGTAGATACGAACGATGGGTAAACAAACATTAACAGAAGCCCTGCGATGGTTAAGAGAAACCACTATTTCCTAGCAATGTTGCAAATGACTCACTCACTCACTCACTCACTCACTCACTCAATCAATCAATCAATCAATCAATCACTCACTCACTCACTCACTCACTCACTCGCTCACTCACTCACTAACTCACTCCCTCACTCACTGCTTTTTTCGCCAGACAAGGCACACACTCACTATGGAGCTACAGGCTGACAGAATGGGAACACACCAACCGTTTTACGTTGTTCGCCAATAGCCGTCCTATTTCCGCGTCACATGGCGTGCCCTGGCGCCTCCGACGGACACGCCGCTGCAAGGGCACGTATGCCACACAGATATGTCAGGTGACGACACAGATAACTCACGGAGTGTGCCATGTTCAACTTACAACCTATATTATAAATATATTAAGATCTGTTTTATTCTGTTCTACCAGTACCATCTATTGTGTTCTTTGCTTCATCATCATTTTTGCATATTTAAGTAACTGCCAATAAAGGTCAAATATATTGTAACATAGAAGTAATATGTTTTTATAAGGGTGTGTAATACCCTATATATTTGTGCATCTTTTTCAACGTCATAAGCTTATGCTTAACACCTTGCAAAACCAGTTTATATTTTAGTATTCATGCGTTTGTTTCCGTTTAACATTCTCTTCTGTTTGTCGTCAATGCATTAGCTGTGCATACCACAATGCATGGCTCAAACATGAATGCTGCAGTTAGCGTTTCACAGCGCCAACGTTCGATCAGTCACACATCATACATCCAGTAGTCGCATAACACGTTGGCTTACGCAGCTATGTGGTGCTTGCAAGCCAAAAGTCTCGAAACTACCCCATCAAGCTTCGCGGATAGACGTAGAGTTTATCAAAGAACACGAGAGTTCGCTTACGCCGGCAATTCACTGTATACGTCGATGGTAATTAGGCGCATTCAGCCGCATGCTAGCCCATTATCAGCAAATGATACATCACGAAAGCGCGCATACCTCCTTTCTAATGAACAACGGGGTCCCACTTCAGAAATGCGCCGCAAAGAGTGTTAAATGATCAGTACTCACACCTCCCGATGATCGAAAGAGTCGTTATCCGCCGATACTTGCAAAATTTGCCCGAGGATTGCGCGTGCCCAAACACTGAACCTTGTTCTCTTCTTCTTCGGGTAATTATGTGTGTATACGACATGCTTATTCATAAATAAGACGTAAATAGTACGTTATCTATGAAGTACAAACTAATTTAACCTCGCGAAATTCTACTATGGATAGCTCGTATAGGAAAGCGTGGCTTTGGGGAGCTGACACCATATGCCCTGCAAAGACAACGTGGCGCTCGAGTGATAAATCAATCAGAGTGCCTCGATGCTCGCTCTTCCGAGCTAGGGCACGTGCATCCAGGCACCCTAAAATCAACCACGTCCACAGAGAATGGCACTACCCGCAGTTGCGGGTAGTGCCATTCTTTCGGGCATCATCATCATCACCACCACAGAGAATGAAGATGATGTGGTTAAATGGTGCTGCATAAGGCAAACATTTCTTTCAAAATTATGCAGAATGGTGAAGTAGTGAGCTGAAAGCTGGAACTATCAAGCGTGAAGCAGCGTTATGTTTGTTATAAAGGAAGCAGCGAACGTCAGGTGTTACCTGGAATAAGACCTTTCACTTTGGGTACAAGTGGTGCTAGCACGACGATAGATACCGTTTCAAACAATAAACGTTTATTCCTCCTCCTACTCCCCCCACTCCTCCTTGTCTCTACACTGATAAACAGCCTAGAAACATTCTAGCATAACCTCGCTGAAGCCCAGCAAAAACTTGGAAGCAACCTAGAAATAACCTAACATCACCCTGCTAAAGCCCCGAAACAACATGAAAGCAACCAGATCAGGGACTTCAGAATCATTTAGCTTCGCTCTTTAGAGCTTTGCGAAACTTAGTGCCTGCCTCACCATTTTTTTAGACGTACAATATCATAGAATATGAAGACGCAAACACTGACGCTCGTCAGCAATATAACAAACACATTTACAGCGCAACATATTTCTTTTCAATTGTTTATTGTCAGTGTCGAAGCAACACAACTTCGCGATTAAACTTTCTCTCATACCTGCCCCTCGGTTGTCAGGAGAGGAACGAGAGAAATGCGATTCACTGAATGGGTGAATAATTCACCCACGCTGTTATCTATTGACTAGTGTTGACCAGGGAGAATCGCATGACAGGGTCTTCTTTCTGCAAACAGTGTGTCGTTTGTCGCATGATGTCCGATGCAGCGGCTGTCGTGCTTCGTGCCGTCAGAAGCAATGGACGATTGACTGTCCACTCGAGTCCGAGCCGACGCACTGTCCTCTCCGAGCGTCCGGAAACAATTATAGCGGCCTTTGCGTGAACGGGCTCACACGAGTATTTCACTTCCGGAAACCTCGCCGATGGGCACATCCGGTCATCTCCCGCGTGAGCTACAGCACTCACAAGCAATTATTGGGGCAGCCACCACGCGGGGTCAATTCAATGGGCTGAAAAAAAGAGTGAGAAGGTTTGGAGAGAGAGAGAACGGAAGAGAATTTAGCGTCGAAAACGTTAATGCCCTTCTTTTCGACGCGCGCCAAGAATTAGGTCCGTGAAAATCGCGTACGCCGACGCTGCATGCCCACGAATGAGTTGTACTTCCTTCCGGGCTGCCTGGGAAAGTGGCAGTTCTAGAGCTTTAGAGATAATACAAAAAAATGAAGTAGAAGAAGACTCTGAGGACGGCGTGAGTAACACAAATCAATCGTTGTTTTCGGGCCTTGTCTTGATAAGTGGCTCGCAAATTCAGCTCCACCCTCGGTATATGTGTACCGATTTTGAGCTAGGATGTGACGTGCCCTAGAACGGTTGAACAGCGCAACGTGCACGTGAAAATTTTGTATTACGAGGAATTCAGTTCTCGAAAAAGTGAACGAAGAGGTGATCTTTTAGTTTTACCTTGTGTGATATGTTTATTCACACTTTCAACGCTCGCAAACATGTACGCGCAATCTTGAGAAACACTTCCTGCATAAGGAAACCTTTTAAAATCGAAAGCCTAAGATAAGCCTCATCAAACGCGAAAATCGACTGTAGACGCCGTCAACGTCACAGTTTTCTAAAATTAACTAGAGGGAGGGAAATCTGGCGCTGTAATCGTTCAGCCGCCATGAGAATGATGGGTATAGTACACAAATTCGCCTAGTTTTTGTGCTTGTGGCTTCCAACTCACTTGTAGCTTTGTTTATTGCTGTGTATTGGTTTTGTTTTGAAAAAAAAAAATGGCCCGTATCTGCATTTATTCTGCAAATGTCGTCGAAAGACGATAGTCTTGCGTGTGGAGAGAGTGAACAAAGCATTTATTTGATGTTCGGCACAAGAAAATCGGTGAATGTTATTCTGGAGGCGTTGCGTTAGAGTGCCTCGAGCGTGCAGCGGAGGCGAACGAGCGCATCAAGTCACGTCACACGTGAGACACGACCGCCATCTGGCAGTTTTTTTTTTTTTTTCAAAAACAACGCGCGTGGCTCTGATACAGGTGTGCGTGCCCACATCATAGGTGAAAAGTTGTAGAACGCAAGGCGACGGGTAGGTGCCACCACCGTCTCGTTTTTGCAAAGCGTTGGAAACATTCGCCTTTCCGTGGAAGCGTTGGATGGTCAGCGCAGCGTGATAAGCGCTACGGTCCTTAAAATTACTTATGTATGCCTTTTCTAGTAAAAGGCGCACATGCAGAATATATAAGTGTTGTTATGGTGCCCCAGACACGCGCAATAATTGCTTTTTAATCGATAATTGCACAAGTATGAACGCTGGTGCATGAGCAACATAGGTGGGCGCTGCGGATGGGGTCAGCCGTCTGAAATACCCCCATGCTGTTAAGATCGGACAAACAGACAAATGTACAGACAGACAGACAGACAGACAGACAGACAGACAGACAGACAGACAGACAGACAGACAGACAGACAGACAGACAGACAGACAGACAGACAGACAGAACAAAATTTCTGCGTCGAAGGTCCCCAAGAAAGACTACCGTCTTTAAAGAAAAATAAAGGACCATTGTGAATTTCCTGAGCCGATATGAATCGGTCAGCCTAAAAAGGTGGAGGTGATGAAGCGTAACTACCAAAACTTTGCTGAGCTTCGTCTGCCGGCAAGGCGGATTCATGCCACACGGAGCCAAACGGAGTCGTAAGAACGAAGGTTAGACAAGTTTGTGTGCTATTATAGTGCCTAGAGTTTCAGGCACTGTTGTATTGCCCCTCATTCTCATGCTGACTGAAGAGCCGTGCGTAGCAGCTCCCATAGAGACTAGCGCCAGAGACCATACGGGCTTTTCTTATGTTGAAGTAGCTCAATAAAAATACTGAGAGCGCCTCAAACTATGCGGTGACCCGAAACGCCAGTGGGCAGAGTCGTCCAACTTGGTGCATAGACGGGACATGTATACGTGACGAAAGCTTAAATGCTCTGAAGTCGAGTATTTATAGCCGCTTAATCTTGTAAGGACTGAACGTAAATAAAAAAATAAAAAGGTATAATGATACCAGAAGATCTCAATTTTACAAGCGAATTGAAGTGCAGAATGCGAAGAAGCCAGCACGTGACAATTTCTGTGAGAATCATTAATACAATAAACCCAAATCGGCTGCAGAATAATACTCGGCGATTCCTACTCAGCACAGGCCGTATGACTCGGGCATTCTCTTCAGCATGCGATGTTTTTTTTAAGCATATTAGACGGTGATTTATTAAACTCTTTGTCTGGGATGCTTCAAAAAGAAAGTAAATCACACTGTGTCACGAGCTTATCCAGATTGATCAGACTTGTATCAGCGGCGAAAATTATCATCAACGATCATCCGTTAGTTGCGCACTCTAAATGAACAGAGAGCTGACCTTTGGCATAGACTTGGAGGCTTATGGAGCACCAAGAATATGAGTCAGACAAAATACGGCGTTTTGTGCATTTCGCTTCGTAACTTGTGTACTTATGCCTCGTAATAAAAAGGCAAGAACAAAGCACGAACAAAGTCTTCCAAATATACGCAAGCAGTTTACCGTGAAGCTGAACCTCGTTCACTCTTGTTTCGCGTTCTACATTGATACGCGAGAACACCCGCATGTCAAAGCTAGGTGCACCAAACGTACACACTATAAAAAGAAAGGACGACGTCCGATACACATTGCCCTGCGTAGGCCAAGTCCAGCGGCAGCAGTACTTCCGTGACCTCAATACAAACGGTGGTTGCACCACCTGTCAAAGGTGTCAGCAGATTGGCTCCGTGGGAGGGCATTTGCGAAGCCGTTTGAGAGCTCGCATAGCACGCCCGTCTGAACAGCTGAAGACTGAGGCCCCCAATTGACTTTGAAGACCCGTCGTCGGGGCACGCGTGATTGCTTGGTTCCGCAAAACGCCGGTCGCTCTTCAATGCCTTTACAAATGGGCAGCTCCAAAAAAATGGCTATCGACTTCCTGTAGAAAAATAAGCGCAATCACTACCCGCATTGCCTCTATAGACGCATTTCCGGCATGTGGGAGCTTCTCTTTTATTTTGCTGTCACAGCATGCTTGCGCATATCTGTTTGTACGCTTACACATATGTCTTGCAAGTACATTTGCGCAACAGCTTGCGAAACGGAAATGCGACCGACGCGTAACGACTTCTGAAGAGGTGTCACATGATGATGCGGGATGTCATCGTCAAAGGCCGAGCACGTGATTGTGTGTATTTGTATATGTCGCGCGATTTGAAAGCGCCAAAAGAAAAGGTATACGCTTCACTGACTAGATTATCCTGCTGATCCTCTGATTCTATATACAGCTGTGTCAGATGAGAATCGGTGCATGGTCTTGAGAATGTGGAAAGTTCAAGCCTTCTGCTGAAGCTGACATGGCGATCTTCTTGATTTTGTAAACGAAGTTTTTCACAGAGCTTTTCCCCTCCGGGCATTCACATATCCTGCATTAAACATCAAGATTTAGCCTTCCTCAGCCACTTTAAATGTTTAGTTCGCACAATGGTTTTTATGTGGGCTAGTTGGTTCGTGAACATGGTGGCAGGACAGCGCGAACTACGGGTTGAATGACATACAGGGCACAACACCATGACCTTCGGGTCACCGCTGTGTCCTACATATCATTCGTCCCGTCGTTTTCGCTGTTTCGTCACAATGTTTAGTACGCATTTAAGGTAAAGAAATCTAAGAAAGGAAGAAAACATGACTAGTGCCTTTGTCTACTTCGTTTTGGTTACTCGCCCTTTTAGCCCCAGCGTACGTCTAGGAAAATATAAAACCTCCTTGGCGTACGATGCTCTATTGGGGGTGACTAGCTGCTTTATAATCGCCGCATGCTGCAACCCACACATAAACTGTCTTTCTGTTAGGAATATAACCCGGGATTTTTTTTTTCTTTTTCCTGTACCAGAACCACGATATGATTATGAGACGCCGTATACTGAAGAGGTCCGGAAATTTTGACATCTGGTGTTCGTTAACGTGCACTTGCGTCACACAGTACACGGTTATTCTGCCTCCATCTAAATGCCACCACCACGGCCAGGATCGAACCCATGACCATTGGGTTAGCAGCCGAGCACCGCAACCGCATCACCACCATGGCGGAGAGTCAGCTCGTTGGTTGTTGTCTTCCGTGCGTATAGGCAGTGGTAAGCATGCAGGCAACTGGGCATGGTCAGAAATATTTTTGGCTTACATTTGGGAACACAGTGGTGTGCATGAAGTCAGGTGTGCAATAGGAAGTGGATGTAAATCATGGAACTGTGGGACGCCCTCCGTTGGGCGCACACGGGAAGACGACGAATGAGCCTGTATGGGCTGGACAGGCTTTGAAGTAAGGGAAGCTCAGAGCACAAAGAGATTTGAAGAGAGGCTTAAGAAAATGAAGGAGAGGAGATGGGCAGGGAAGGTGTTCAGGTATTTGTATAGGAAGAGCGTGGACGCAAAGTGGAGAAAAAGAACTAGGAGGCTCACCAGCAAGTATATGACTGGCAGTGTGGGCGATATGGCAACAAGGAGCATTAAGGGAAAAGTCAGAGAAGCCGATAGGATTTATTGGCTGACAGCGATGTAAAAGAAGCCGGCTCTCAGTAACTACCGAAAAGGCGAAAACGGAATAAGGTGGGAGGCGTTTTATGATTATTCAAGAGGAAGTGCTTTACTGTTCGAAGCGAGGTCGGGTTGCCTTAGAACGCGTAGTTATAAAGCCAGTTTCCATAAAAAAGAACAATGTACATGCGGAAAGTGGGAGCTAAGAAAACGGTGGAACATGTTCTGATTGAATGTGGTGATATCCACCCAGGTTTATGTGTGGGTACGAGTCTACATCAGGCCTCGGATATTAGCGACCCTCGGATATTAGCGACAACTACGGAAAGCTGAACACGTCCGCGATAGATGCAAGTAAGAGACGGTTAGAGTATCGATGGCAGAAAAGTAGAGATAAAGGACATCAATAGTGGGAAAATGAAGTCATTCTGCCTGAAGAGGAAGAGAGATTGATCGTGAATTCATATTTTTTCTTGGTTATAATAAAATTGATTTAATTGAAGTAGATAAGGAATTAGGCCAATGTAAAAAGGAAGTTGTCTTTTCGTTCCTTTTTTTTTCGAGCCTGCATGGTGGCACACATGTGACCACCCCGCTATAAAGGGGACGCTCATAACATCCATCCATAGGGGTGGGGGGTGCGATTTATTTCTTTGCGTATGTTCGTGCTTGCGCCTCTGTGTGCGTCTATATAAACACCTTAGACTACATTTGAACATTCCGAGTGGGGCATTCGCCCACTCCGCCTTTTCGACACACCTTCTAGTTTCGCCATTGACAGCTGCTGCTGCTTCGGCCTCTTGTAAACTCTAAAAAATCCCATGGCACAAATGTTTGAATGCAGCTGTTCTTCAAGCGTCAAACGAAATACAGTGCCGTCGAAGTGCAAGCCGCAGTGGCGACCAATCGATGAGAACATTGGCCGATGAAAACGCCTCGCGCGTGTACTCATAATGCCGTGTACGTGATAACTGCACCTGAAAGAAGTGAGACGATGACGCCATTATTCGAAACGCTTTCTTCGGATATACACGTTTCAGCATTTTAAGGTGTTTTTGGCTCGTGCTGCAGCATGCATCCCAAAGGTAATAAGGGAAGCGCCCTTAAAAATGAGGTTTTCACTAACACCCTCGTTTTCGGTGTTTCTGCAGGGTCTCTGGGGAGTTTTGTTTTCCTCGTTTGGACAACAGCACTGCGAGCTACATTTTGGTGTTTTTGGGGAGTTTCGTTTTTATCGTTTGAACACACATAGAGACGTGGTAATGACAAAACTGACTGTAATAATACAAGGTAATAAGTCTGTCTCAAAGGCACTAGAAAAGCCAAGGTAGTTAAGGTACAGAACTTTAAAAAGAGTATTGGACCATCAACGGAGTAAAAATAGGCATCGTGTAAAAGTACCACTTCATTGTAATTGTTATCAGATTTCAAAATTACATATGCAATAGATGAAGATGCAAACAGAAGAGGAGCGGTCTAACAACAGTCGCTGAGACGGGAACAACGCCGACCTGTTCTCTAGGAGGAAATGGATGCAATACTTGCGGTCGCTTAACATACTTACGGCATTGTTTGAAAATATCGTGATTATCAGCAACAGAACCAGCACTTCCAACTACCATGGACAACAATGTGCTTTTTTTGTTAAATGCATCTGTCAGTTCACGCATACTTGTGCGAATCAACATTATAAAATAAGACATTGCACATAGCCCCAATTGCGTAAAATGATTGATACGTTAGTGACCCTTCATTCTGCAAATTGTACGAGTGCTTACTAAACTGCGCTACGTAGTTTAGAAACTGAACGCAAACGAAACATTACAAACGCCGCCTTCAGAGTGCGCGCGAACGCCAATCTTTTCCCCATCGTAGCTTTCAGGATGCAAAATCAGCAGCAGCAACAACGACGATGGGTGACCTGTGGTGTCGGGTTACAGGCGGGAACATGCAGTATGCGCAAAGCTAGTGTGTACGTTTTCCCGTGTCAAGGCCGTCTACCTGCCTGTATACTATCGCCGGTTCGACGGAAAGCTGCCGAGGAGCGAACGCCAAACAAATCTCGCGCCTCCAGGCAGATCTGCGCTGTGCGTCGTTGCGTCAAGAGAGACCTCCTTTCGCGGCTCGTCGAGGGCCCGGTATGAAGTACGAACCGGACCGCTAATCCCTATACAAACGCCTGGAGTGCTTTCATAACTGGTGCCCTCCTCTGCTATGATTTAACCGAAAGAGCAGTGTGTTGCTACTTTTCCGCGTTTGCTTGGCGCCCTCGGCTTAGCTGCAGGAGCGGTTTTTCGGGATGGCTCTTGGCCGCTGAACTCCGAGGCGGGACAGTGAGGGAGAGCTAGCACGATACTTATAATGTCAAGTATACTCATGAAGAGCGTAGTGGAGGGTAGGTGTCTCAATAAAAACATCCGGGCGCCAAAAAAAAACAACAACAAAAAACAGCTGATCGAAGATGTATTTTTGTAAGACACTCGTATAGAAACCATTCAAAGACGATTGACAAAGTCGAGCAACTGCACCTGGCAGAAGCATGGTACTGTACAATTCCACTCGTTAGCATTAATGAGATCTAACAGACAATCATGACAAGGAATGTATAAGGAGTTTATAGGACACTATAGGTGCCTTCAGGTAGTATACGAGGGATTATTGGTGAGCTGCCAGCTCGTAATAAGTTCACGTGCTACGGGACGCCAAACAGACACATATCGAGTGTTCCACACTCACCGTCATGGCTACAGATGGCGTTGACTGACGCTCGCACGTTTAAAGCACACATATACACCATAAAGTGGACGGGGCGATAGCCACCGTTGGATCTCAGTTGGTAGAGCATCATACGCTTTACTCGAAGGTTGCAGATTCGGTCCTTGCCTACGGCGTTATTTATTCGTCCACTTTTCTTTCTTCACATTTACATTACAATTACTTGTAACACGATACCCTATACTTTTCTTGGAATGATCGTCTGCTAGATCTCAATAATATTGTGTCTAACGAAGAAAACGAGCCCTTAATTGTATATCTTTCCTTCATTAGTTAACATTGCAATATATAGCAGGGGTAATAAGCGCGAGGTTGAATTCCTGCTGACAAAGGTCCAACTAAATCACTCCAATAGTAATGGCGCTGCTTCAGCGACCGCGGGCACGCTTGCAAAACCAGAAAGAGGTTCAAGTTATGAGCGAAGAGAAGAAGAGTTGTTGGCTCCAGTGAAGTTTGGAGCATTCACTTTGCGAGCCATAATTTATTCTTTGTTGTGAAGCCCGACAGCTTATTATCAAACCTTCCTGAAGTTACACTGCTATACGAGCACATATTTCTTACGAAATTCACGAAGACACTTAGGGGTAGCTTAAGATAAGAGCGATGTACAATTATTGTTGCTGCATGGTATACTATAATATTCTAAGAAAAACTGCAATGTTTTATGTTTTTTGTTAGGTTTTACAACATGAACTAGCAAATATTATACTATAAATGCATATTCTTCTACGTAAAGCAGATGAGATCGAGTTTATTGAATCTAAACCTACAGAATTACACATGAGGAAAAATATACAGGAGCGGGTCCCGTAGCGTCACCGGTGCAAGGACACCTCTTACATTACGCATGAGAGCTCACCTATAAGAACAGAGGAAGTTCTGACACACATAAAAAACAGACAGGTACAGAGTCAAAGGGAAGGCTTGCGTGCAGTACATGTCCTGATTTCGCTCTCTGTAACAAGCATAGAGGCATAGATTCACATAACACTGCTGGTGGTTGACAGTCCCAACTCCTTGTCTCAGACTAATGCCGTTCACAATGCATGTTTCTGCCTACCTATGCAGTTTGGGGACCAATAACATGCGAAGTGCTCATTAGAGTGTTTCCTTTAACAATGAAGCGTACAGTACATCCGACATTATCGTTTGGCATAACAAGCTAGGATTAGAAGAGATAGAAAAAAGGAGCAAGAAAAAGTTATGTGATACCAAATCAAGCTATTCATACAACCGAAGTTAAGAAAATATTTGGAGACATTATTTTGGGTTTCTTAACTATATTGTAATAACTCTCGTTTAAATTGAAATAAGTTAAAGTGGCCGAGAGAAAGCCCATTCCGTCGGCGAAATCCAGACCCACAACCTTCGAATTAGGCGTCCGGCGCTCCACCATGTAAGCTACGGTGGTAGATTCTCTCCCGTTCACTTTTTTTGTGGGGTATTTATGCGCTTTTAATGAGTGGAAGTATTAGTAATCGTGTCAGAGCAGTATCATTAGTTGTGTATAATACATAAAACGGTTTTCTCGTACTATTCCCCTAGTTTAGTACAAACCAAGCGACAGGTTACATAATACTACGTGATGCAATACCACCACTTTCATAAAAGAAAGCTCAACTGAAGTTATCGTTGATGATTAGCGACTCGTAATCTGCACGCTGGTCACTGCGTATCCTGACACTTCTAAGCGCGTTTTCCTGTGGCCTTTGTGCCTTGACAAGCGTTCGGAGCGGATTGTGAGCATCCGCTTATAACTCTGTCACACAGCTACGAAACGGCTCGGTTCACCAATAGCCTCGACAGTACGACGCTCGTGGCACCGCAAATTGCCCGACACGAAACGCAATAGACTTTTTTTTTTCAGGACGTACGCCACAGCGTGTCATTGCTATTCGGCGTGGGCCCACGGAAACCAACGAGAAAGGACATACGCCGTACAGAAGAAAGCGGGAGGACTGCGATACACGCTTGACCCGCCGAGAATTCGCAGGCGCTCACTCTGAGCGCTGTAGATCAACGCTGCAGATGAGGGCCACGTGCGTACAGTTGCCGATGACCGGACTTCTTCCGCACGCAGCTCCCTGTCTCCACAATTCCGTGCTCGCCCAGCATCCGGGTGAAATTACTTCCGGTCGCTGGACGAACTGACCACCACGTGCCCTCGAATTTCTACCCCCGGCCTCCGCGGGTAGAAATGAATCACATTTAGGATGGCCTCTTCTTCTTCGCCCGTCTACTGTGTCCGCGGTTGAGGTCAGTTTACAGAGGAGCATACCCCCCCCCCCCCCCCTTCTCCTCCTCAGGCCATACCCATGAAGAAGAGGGTAATGAAGTGAGAAGGACAGGTGGAGGTGGAAGGGCCAAGAAACTAAGAAAATGAACCTTGACGGGATGGCGGAAGGAAATGAAACAAAAATTTGTTAGCTGCTGAAGTGGGACCCACGTTTCGGTCATTTCACTTCGTGCTGGAAGCGTGGATAGCGGGAGAAGTGGTCCGCGTTGGTACACTGCTCCTATCGTGGGGTTGTAAAATAGAGCGCCGATTTGTCGTGTCACGGAGAGAAGTTTTAAGATTGATCGTGGCGAACGCGGAAACTTGCGTTCGAGAACAGTAGCAATTAGACGAAGGCGTTTGGCGATTTAAGTACAGCATCAAATTGGGGAGGTTGCAATTGCGAGTCAGTGAGGCAATACAACATTTCTCTTACGTAACTGCTACCAAGCGAGTCGACTCTCTGGAAGATTCCTTCCGCGACCGTGCGAACGATCTACACAAACACGAAGTACACATTAAAGGATCGAATATGACGGTCGCAGTAAGCACGGGCATTGAGGTCAAGCATTGTCATGACTTGGAGACATGAGCTCCAGAACACGCTTCGCACAATTTAACCATAAAGTTATAGAGTGCTATAGCGCAGCTATCACACTATTACTTTTACTTCTGAAACAAGCTCCCGTTAACGTGTCAAGAGCTAGAGGAAAGTTTGTCTGGTCAGGTAACATGTTGCTGTCAGGGACCAAGTCAAGGTGAAAAACACATGGCACGTTTCGGGACCGGTATAGGATCTTTGATAACACGCATTATTTCAACATTCATTCAGTATACTACCATACGGTGGGCTTTGTAAGATGTGAATTTCATGGCACAATCACGTGGCCGCTGCTCTGTACTTGAATGTTATACGTAAGCGTGCGTTAAAGACTAATTCAACTCGTTTCTATTGGTCATGTCAGGTAGCACGTAAAATATATACCATGGATAGTACACAATAGTTAAGCAGTGTACCGAGCATCAGATGTTTATTGGAATAGCAAGCTCGGCGTATTGTGTCGGCCGCTGCATGCTGGACGCCGACGTGTCGTTGTCGTCGTACATGTAGTAGTACTCGACCACTTCCTCGTACCTGCGATACATCAATGAAAATTATCCAAGTAAAGGTCCGTGTACTTCGACAGATCTCTGCACTAGATGCATATAGGCTGTGCTTCGAAACTATAGTGGACGATAGGCTCATGCGCTTTGGATTGATTAACTATGCACGAACAAGGTAAGAACAAAGTTAGGTTAAGTTTACTGGAGTGAATGCTGCAGCATATGTAATTAACGCAGGTGAAGTAATAATTTTCATTACAGTACTGGATGAAGAGGGAGCTTGCGACGACAAACTCTTCCCCTGAAGCTAGATATCTATTAAGGTCGGCTTACAAGTAATATTATCGTTAAACGGAAGATGAAAGTAGACAACAAAAACAATGGAAGGCTGGCGCCACTTTTTGATGTCTCTGCTTTTCATTTCGTTCCTTCTCGTGGTCATATGCGTAACCTCAACTCATCAGAACAATCACTGAGCGTGACTTCAAACAAGTCACTAAGCGCGGTGGGTGCATCGAGAGCACAATTGTTCTAAACGTCAAAACAATGACGCCTGTACAGGCAAATTCACGAAAACATCCGTATTCACTGAAAAATCTGACGGAAAATATGCTAGTAAGAAATAAACTTCACGCAATCGTGCTGCTGAACGTATTTAGGTCAGCTTGGCCGGCTAATAGCAATAGAATTTTCACAAATTTCGCAGGACGTAGTGCTTTGACGTGAGATATAAATACCCTTTTCAGGTATATTCTTCGGTCGCGTAGTAAAATGATCTATGTAGACCACAACAAAATACCTAGGCTTTACAGTCAGAACATATGATCAACCAATTTATTCAGCAGAGCTTGCGATATGATACACTGACGATTATGTACAGATGATGAAGGTGCACAGGTAATATGTGAAGATGACGAGGGGTTGTCGTGCTCACAGCCTTCCCACAATGTTTATAAACGGGCACTGTTTGTTATGTCGAAAAGTCTCCCTTGATATACCATCGAAGCGTGTATTTGGGGAATCACATAGCGCACCCACTCAGGGACGAAATCGTGATTATATGGGGTGTGATCTGTACGAATATACGCGAAGTTGAACATAGGTCACTACCTTAGATGTCTTCGCCCCATCAAACTTATGGCTCATCAATGGTATCATGCCCCCATTTTCTTCAGAGGTATACGTAGTTTCACCCACTACCTTTTTTCCACACCTGCACGAGCACTCTTTCGCGTGTTCCTTTGTACTGCTGCCGCGCTAGTCCGAGAATAAGGAGCGTGCCCAAGCGACTTCCACCACCGGACGATGACTTAACTCCAACGCCACATTCCAGTTTCATTCAATGTAGTAACCTAAGCATCCGCTCAACTTTGTAACAGTTCAGAAAGATCCAGCAAATCGATGCTGTCACAACCGAGCAACTTATGAGAGAAAAACAATTAACGTTCCCTCGACGCTATCGCCCACTCGTTCCATTTACAAGGCAAGGTGAGAAAACAAGGCAACGCCCCCGTCTGCGACCCGTCGGTCGTTGGCGCACGCGGCGCGCGGCTGGACCGAAGTGTGCCGTCGTCAGGGCGGGTGCATACACGCGAATAAAAACGCCTCCAGCGAATCCGAAGACTCGCGATGCCGTCGTACCCGCAAACAGGGCTTTCGCGAGGCAACGATCAAAGCACCTCAAGGCCACAAGCCTGACGCAGTGCCGACGGGCAACCGCAACCGCGAGGCGTCAGAAGACGCTCATTCTAGATAACTCACAGAACAAGAAGGACGCAGACGAAGTGCAAGACAACACGAGCGCCGACTCTCAACTGAAGTTTATTAAAGGAAAGGCGCGAACGTTTGCACAGGTTAGCCCACTACGACAAAGCAACTGCGCATGTCGAAGCGGGTTGACCTGTGTATATATTTGTGCCTTACCTTTAATAAACTTTAGTTGAGAGTCAGCACTCGTGTTGTCGTGCACTTCGTCTGCGTCCTTTTTGCGCTGTGAGTTATCGAAAACGAACCATCACTAACTAGCCCAGATTTCCCTTCTTGTCCGAAGACGAGAGCACGCACACACACGTGGGTTGGAAATTGAACTGAGTTTGCCCTCGGCCACCCCATTCCATCGCTTCTCGTTGTCAAGCCGTCTAACATTGCGAAGTCTATAGCTGTTAGTAGTGATTACAGAATTTGTGATACTGAAATGCACTGGAATCGTCCTACCGGTGCTCTTCTCAAGTCATAACTTTCGAGGCTACGAGCCAAGAGCTGCGAAAATGCATCGTTAAGTCTCCATTTGACTTCTCCGACAATAATCAGAAGGAACGACATGCTTTATCGAGGCGAGGATTGTCTGGACAACACTCTCAGTGACGAACACCCACGTGCATTGCATGTCTTGCGTGACCCAGTGTGCTAACATCTAGCCAGCTTAAGCCTTGAATGACCTGTCTTCTTTAAAAACATCACTGAAATTCTCTTTCCTTGAGTGATCTGGCGCAACACACGAAGCAGCTATTTGCTCGCTCAATTACAAGTCGGCGAAGACCGTAGGCGCTTGTTGGCGAACCACGGAACAAACCGGTAGCTCAGCGGTAAACAAATGCGTTAGCGTGACCTCTCGCTATATGCAAAGACATCCTGATGGCAGCGCAGACACGCACTGCATTGCAGAGCCTCTGCTTGTAAGGAAGGAGGCGGACTCGACTGGATTTCGTCACAACCAGTACGAGTGTGCACCTGTCAGCGGACGTCCTTGGGAATGACCTGGAGGGGCACAGGGCACGTTCGTGTGATCGAGAGACCAATGTTGGCGTAACGCTTACGGCCTCATTAGTAGGAGCGTCTATAGCACGCCACTAGAGGATTGCGACGGTGAGCTTGCGAGTGGAAATTCTCAGAGTCAGCCATTATTGCAGGTTGTGCGTGACTTTTGTCCTATGCTAATTGAGTTGAATCAAAAGCGAATACATCGCGTGCACGTATGACAACAATGTGCCATATGCTACACTTAAACTGCAAATATGAGATAGCTGCAGCTCTTTATAACGACTGTGGCTCTGAAGAACAATTCGGAAAAAAATAACAGCGTGGTTGGTTGACTGGATCGCTAGTTTTTTAAACAACTGTACTCAGTTTGTTTCTTTCAGTTCCTCAAACTCGTCTGTTGTGACTGTGACATCAGGTGTCCCCCAGGGCTCAGTCCGGGGGTTACTTTGTTTTTACTACACATAAATGATTTGCCTAAGTATGTCTCTGCCGAAATCCGCATTTACGCTGACGACTCTGTAATGTATAGTGTTAGTAATACCAATGACGACCACATTTTACTTGATGATTCTTTTGCACAATTTTGTAGATGGTGTCACACTTGGCAAATTAACATAAATTTTGTTAAAACAGCCGCTCTTTCTTTCTGCAAACGCACCTCTGTTTCTTTGTTCGATTACTCTTTCAATGGCTCCCTTCTGAAACGTGTGTCCAATTATAAGTATCTAGGCCTCATATTCACAGCCAACATGTCTTGGTATAAAATACACTTTCAATAAAGCTTTTGAAAAAAAACTGGGCTATCTAAATCGCACATTAAAGGATGCTCCACTCGAAACAAAATTGTTCACTTATAAAGCGCTTATCCATCCCATCGTATAATATGCCAACCCTGTATAGAACCCTCCTAAAGTATCCGAAATCGACGCACTAGAATCGGTTCAAAAGAAAGCCACCCGTTTCATTTCCCGACGTTACGACTGGAACTCCTCACCCTCCTCTCAGCTTGCTACGTTACGTCTACAAACTCTGACCGAGCGACGCAATCTCGAAAGCCTAAATTTGCTACATATTCTGGTCAATGCCTCACGCTACACATCAACGAATATTTGTCTCCCAATAAAGTTAAGCCCACGAGAAATTGCCACAAACTCAATCTGACACCATTCCGTCCACGTTCTAAATTATTTATTATGAAAAAATATTTCAATTCAGCTTCTTTCCGCACACTATAAAAAATGGAACATCTTTCCTGGGTCAGCCAGATCATTGCCTTTAGATGAATTCTTGAATGAATGTATGCAATCGCGCTTTGTTTATTGAGGGCGTTATTTCTGTCTTTTCTCTGTTTTTTATTTTTTTTCTATTCCAGTGTTGCATCGCCTTGCTGTTTGTATTATCGTGTTGAGAAGCCCCACTCCTGTGATAGCCTATTGGGCAGCTGTACTTGCAAATAAATAAATAAATAAATAAATAAATAAATAAATAAATAAACATGAAGTGAATGACGACGAGTGGGGCGAAGCACAGACGCATGGACGAACGGAAGCACAAACGGAAACATGGATGGACGCGCGGAGGGACGCATGTTCGCATGGACGGACTGGTGGACGCTTTGCCCCACTCATCATTATTCACTCTGTGTATACGCTGTGACACCTTTTTAATTGACAGGCAATTCAATGCAACTGGCTACTACGACGACACGGGACATATGACCCACAGTGTAAAGAACTTCGCCCCTAAAAGCGGGTTATGTGAGGTATGATTTTGTGAAAATCACTCCACCATGGGCGCAAATCACTGGTTGGCGATGACAAGGAACAGATAACGCGTTGCGACTGCACATGTGTGTGGTAAAGAAACCTTCACATTTGTCAGTCCATCTCACGCGGCACCGTGCCAGACCAGCAATAATATCTGGGGTTTCACGTGCGAAAACCACGATATGATTATGAGGTAGGTGCGCCCTACTACGAAAAGGGCTCCAGAAATTCTGACCCTCTGGTGTCCCTTATCGAGTACCGTTAAGGGACCGCCGCGTCTGAGATCGTACCCACAACTTTCAGGTCAACAGCCGAACACCCCGACCGCTATATACCACATGGCGGAAGTGTCAACTAAAAAAAGGATAAATATTTTTCGAGAGGCTCGTTTCTTCGTTGGACCAAGCTAAATAAACTCATTAGAAAACTAGACCAGAGAAAGCGTATGCTAACACTAACTGCAGCAACATCCCCCCTCCCCCACCTTACCCTACCCTATTGTTGGTCGCGCTCGAAAGAAAAGCTTGCTGGCTTCAGGATAGTTGCAAAGGGGGAAACATAGCAATGAAGGGCTTCCCATATCAACCTGCCATTGGTGTCCGGCTTTCTGGGGTTGCAAATGGGCAGAAACAGCTCTTGGAATGCCGCATCAGCTGTCCTCGGCCACCATTATCGTCAAAAAACCTGCATGGTCATAACCTCGCACATTAGAAAAATTACGAGATACGTCTGACTGAGTAAAGGTACGGGGCACACTTATTGAGGGCAGCGGGGGGGGGGGGGGGGGTTGCTATTGTTCGCATCGTGCGCACACTCATAGTTGTGGGTTTGGATCCCACTGATCGAAAGGGGTTTTTCTTTTGCCCCAATTTAATTCACTTTACTTCACATCACCCTGCACTGCAGTAAAAGACAACAGTTATTATTTCCTATGCTTTCATTGCCCTTATTGTTTTTTTAGAGTCACCTGATTGTATCTTACCGCGTCAGGTTGCAAAGGGTTTATTCAGTTAAGAACGACACCTAGCTGTTGAGGCAGCACGAACAAAACATGCGCCGTCGTATACTCACTCATCGAGGTTCGCCGATGAGTTGAACGTTCCGTTTTGCGGGACGTCGCCGCTGGTCAGAGTCACTGCCGGCGGCAGTGAAGCGGGTGCAGACCTTGTCGCCGCCGTGGCTTCAACGGTGCTGGGCGTCGTCTGCACGACAAGTGGCAGCCGGGTAGCCGGTGACACGCTGTCGGACGTAGAGTCCCACGTCGAGTCCACGTTGTCCGCCGCAACCGTGGTCGTTGCGGCGGGGGACGAGGCGGGCGGCGTGTGCCGCCCGAACCTCTTGCTCTTGCGGCCCTTCGCAGGACTGCGGCGACGTGCGCCGTGGACGCGAACACTAGGTAGGTGCTCATGCCGCGTGACGTACGCGAGGTCCTGGCCCCTGGTTGAGGACTGTGGTAACGGCGCTTTGAGCAAGGCACCTGCGGTTTGTGAAGCAGCTTTATACAGGCAAAGATTTTGCCACCTTAACCTGACCTAACATAACTTTAAAGCCTAACCTGATCGGACCTAACGTACATTAGAGGAACTCTTTTAGTGATTGACTACTGACAGATCGACAGTAGTGGTATAGTGCATGCATGTGCCAACCATCGATTGACTTGCACAAAGAAGAAATCAAATGCCGGAACAGTGTAGTCTTTCACGCAGACAGTCACGCGTGCCGAACCGGTATGTATCGCGTCTCGCTCGAACATGCTCAGATAAGTTTGTGCACCTATTTCCTTTTCCACCACTGTGCGCCTTTTTCAGCTGTCAGTCGGCGTTTGTGTTGTCTTGGTTTCTCTCTTGTGCACGTGTTTGAACGCCCAGTCTTTTAACATGAATACCTATAACAAATAGCCTCAAGGAAGACACGTGAAATTATTGTACGAACGGAAGTAGAATAAATATATATTTAAGAGACAAGATTAATGCTGCCTTTGAAAGTTCCGACTTGGCAAGTATATAAAGATAAATGAGTGGTGATATAAAATGTCAAGCGTAGCTCAGCGTAACATTTTCACTTGAATTCTGGCCATGGTAAATTTTGATTTTCCAAGTTAGTTTTGCTATTTCTGGAGTCATTATATTCTATTTTTTTTTCTAACTGCACCACCTAGGTACTTTGTTTGGCACGCTCTATAGGTACCGTGGGTTGAACTGGTACACCATTTACCTAATCGTGCTCTTGCAATAAGTTTTCATGAATGTAAGACAAAATTTGCAGTAAACCTCCAAGCACGCATGAAATACGTGGGTCTTATGAGTAGCCAAAGTGCGCCTATGTAGGCACCACTAAGTACATGCATCTGCGGTGTTTCTTATGTGCGTTTTCTTAATGCCGTTATTTTTTTTTGCTTTTCTAATATGTGTCTGCTGCCTTCTTGCTATAATATATCCAAAGCGTCAGGGGTCTTCCAAGCTTTCTCTATGCAAAGTCTTTCTCAACCTTCTCCCTCGTCAAGCATACATATTAAGCTTAACTGCACTTTGAAAACTTGAATAATACCTATTTCAATATAGGAATGCGAAATTGTTTAGTGCCGATTGTTCCGCGTTGGCTCGGATTAAGTCAGGTGTCCATCTCTAACGATATATGGTTTCTGGCAGAAATGCTTCCCTCGAAAGTATGTTAATAAGACTGACATACTGTGGTACATTTTAGCTTGCTAGCTAAAGCTCGGCATTTTAATTCAAAATCCTAAAACAGTTTATATTAATTGTTGAGGCTTAACACCCGAAAACCACCATATGATTATGAGAGACGCCGTGGTGGGGGCTCCAGAAATTTCGACGACCTGGGGTTCTTTAAGAAGCACCTAAATTTAAGCTCACGGGCCTCAAGCATTTTCGCAGCCGAGATTCGATCCCGCAACCTGCAGGTCAGCAGCCGAGTATCTTAGCCACTATTAGACTACTGTAGTGGGTAAAAATAGCTAATAAGCCATTTCAACATTTGATATGCTTTACCAGAGAAAAACCGCAAGTGCTGAGCAGCTTTATGCAACAATACCATGGGCGGAATTCTCAAAGCTCTCCACTTATTAATTCATCAAGCTGTCAAGGTTATCATTGCCGAGGACCACCAAAGCGTTATAAATAGATTAAGAATAAACGCAACAAATTAAACATTTATTCTAACAAATTTGCCCTGATTGTAACTAACGTCATCAAGAAGAGTACTCGGTAACTGACAAGTGAATATAGCGGAAAAGCATAAATGCATAGCGCAGTGAAGTCGTGTGGGAACCTTGGGACGTACAGTGTAAACTTTTATGAAAGGGAACACGGTGACGCGTGGCCTGCGTGCTCCGGTGGCTGCTGGCAGCGCGTTCAAGCGGGAGCGAGAGCAACCACAGTCTCTTTTCGCGTCATCTCGTGGCGAGCGACACAACCATTCGTTGATGACATGAAACCAGCGGCAAGATTGCAACAACACCCTTCCCCTTGAAGGCGATTACGCGAGAGTCAGTGATCGCCTTGAAGGAGGGGGGGGGGGGGGTTGCAATCTTGCCGTTCTTTATCAGCAACGAAAGATTGTTTTGTTCGCCGCGAGATGACGCGAAAAGAGATTGTGGTTGCTCTCGCTCCCGCTTGAACGCGCTGCCAGCAGCCGCCAGAGCACGCAGGCAACGCGTCACCGTGTTCTCTTTCATAAAAGTTTACACTGTACGTGTCCGAATTCGTTGGTAAAAGAAAGTTTTACCACGACCATCACCACCTCGTACAGCTGCCAAAATTTGAACTCGATATTCAGGCAGATTCGCACAAGAGCGCAAACATGCACACAAACACACACGAACATGCACTCGTGTTCAGAGAAAAAAAGAGGAAGGCAGCAACAGACCTTGCCCCTTCTTGGCGACACCGTGACCATGGCCTGCGAAGTTGGCGCTCCTCTCACGCACTACAGCAAGTCAAAATGCATACGACGCACTGATATTAAATAAGTATAATACAAGTGTCATATCAATTAATATGCTACAATTACTCCAATGCCAAGCAGATTATCAGTATATGATGAAGAGCGGCATCACCCATACTAAACCTAGCTCTGCGCATGCCCCATTAACTCAAGGCCGACAATGTATAAGGGGAATGTATACGATATGCACAGCATGTGGCTATGTCGTGCTGTTGTATCGGTGGTGATGTTATCTGCTTAGTGAATCACATTGATAGCTGTAGGTTATCAGAAACTGGAGTTACGCCTCAATGCATGTAGCTGCGTCGGTGCGCGTGCACGGGGGCAACGTTGGACGACTCACTCGTCCTGGATGCGTAGGAATAGGAGAAGGCGCACAGCACCATGCTGGCCATGAGGAGCGCGTAATAGGTCATCGGCATGCCCAGGATACGGCTCCGGCGTACCCTACGTTTAAAAAAGACTACAATGTCAACAACAACAACAACAACAACAACAACAACAACAACAACAACAACAACAACAACAACAACAACAACAACAACAACAACAACAACAACAACGACGACGACGACGACGACGACGACGACGACGACAAAAACAACAACAACAACAACAATGACGACGACGACGACAACGACAACAACAACAACAAAGCCAACAAATTTTCAAGATGGTGCATATTTCGAACTTGTTATGCAACAATCTCTTCATGAAACAGTGACCGGACTAAGGCCTAATTATAATGGACACTCCCCGGCTGCAGGCTTGTACACCGTTCAGGTTTTAAGAGAGTGAAAACAATACGCGCTGTAGCCCATGCACATACAAATGCATGAAGACAAAGGACAAAAGTTTTGAGTATTGCAAATTTAAGGTTGCCGTACTTCGTGCCACACTCAAAATTTGCACACTCACAACTTTCATGAATTCGCCAAAGAAATTCTGCGTACAGTGCGACAATACAGCTTAAATTGGACACATATTCAGTTGGATGACACTATCAGGATCATAAGGGGACAAAGGCGAGAGAGAGGGTGTTAATGAGGGGGTTTCAGCGGTAATGAACAAATACCCTGGTCATACGGTTAGAAACTACGCCATATCTGTATAGTGAATTTTTCTGGCACAGCACAGCACAAATGACTTTAAATTTTAAGCCACTCATTTAGACTTACGCCAGAAAGGTCCGGGTCGAGGAGTCCATTGTGTCCGCCTCCGATCCGCTGGCCACCGATCCCGCGGAGTAGCCCTAGGGCGAAAATTGAGGAAATTCGATACGTTAACCCCCACAAGAGACTTCGCTACGTGATTTTATCGAGTATATTGATGATCTAGTCATCCGACATACAAACTTAAATGAAAAAGCACTTGGAGCGGTCACCTTGAGAAGATCATCCGAAGGCGAGGTGCAAGTGTTATCTCCGGTAGCGATACGTTTGCGGTAATTAAGAAGAAGAAAATCCCTTCCTTCCTCACGTCACTTAGACCAATCGTGATGCCTCGGTGTCGAGATGCTTCACACATGCGTCTTTCGTCCTACTGTCACACCAAGGTAGTAAGTACTAATCGGGTTCATCAAGGTAGTACTAATAATTAACTTGGGTTAATTATTGAACGATTACTGCGCATGGCAAAACTGCGCCTGAACTTTGAAAAAGAATGCGAGACCATAATTCCGTAGCGAATTCTCATCACCGGAATTTAACGACACTCCTATTATTCACTCGTCCTGGATAGCTGACTCTACTGATAACGCGGGCAGAGCGCCGCTTTGACTTGAAGGAGCGAGAAGAGAACGAGAAAAAAAAAAAACTGCTGAGTCTGCGCGGGATGCGTAACACAGTCAGAGCAAACACTGGAAGAGCGGCCTTTCAAAGTCTTTCTTGAACAATATATTTAGATAAATGCCACAAGCACACTTGCAGGGTACCCGCTATGCCATAAATCAAGATTTTTCTGTAGTAGATAGGCATCCACCATGTCATCCTTTGTCATTCCTCGGAGAGGCACGGTACACGCTACGCACTTTCAAAACATTTCGTGCAAGTCCTTCATGCTGTGGCTGACGACGATGAAGAATTATGCCTAGCACTGTTGTAACGGGTCGGAGCAATCGACGACCCACTCGTTACGAAATTCCCATAGCGTGACACCTGGTTGTTCATTTGCAGTTTAAAACGCTTTATTATTCATATTAACGAGATTACTTTCCCGACATCTAACTTGCTTAGAGTCAGTTTGCAATTGTGTGTTTGGTATTAACTTATTTCGTATTTTCTCATTTCGCGCGATATAATATAGTTACGGGCATTGGCGGCGGCGGCGGACCACTCCGGCGCATGCGATCCTTGTTGTGATCTCATAACGGCTTTCGCAGTAAAACCGAATCGGAAGAAGGTATCACTACAAAGCAACAGCCTATAGCAGTGCTTTGTGAGATTACTCATGTGAAGTGGGGCTCACTGTGATGTGCCCTATTTTGTCAGCATCCCCCCCCCCCCCCCGGAATGTTGCATTTCTCCTCATGTTTGCTTAGACCTCGGCTACAAACGTATTAATCTTACTGCGCAGAACTTAGATGACTGCGATGTCTACATTTCGTGCACGGCCAGCGCCAGATAAAACATACGTAATAAATTAAAGAAAAAACAGACGGCGTCCTGTCTTTTGCAATAGTACTGAAAGTTAAGCTGGTTGGTAAGATAACATTATTTAATTTTCAGTAGCGAGTCAGCGCCCGCCCATGCCCCTTCTGCTTTACTCAGTCTTCGTCGTTTTCGCGCTGTACCTAAATATGCCGCCCTGTTTTCTCATTCACTTCTCATTTCCCTTCAAGCTGGGGTGGCACCAGTGAGGGGTATGGGGAGGGGCTGGAAACCTCCCGCCCCCCTAAATTTCCCCCGCCTCCCCCAAAATCAAACATAGTAAAAAAAAGAAACGATGCATACGTTCCCAGTTTCCCTGCCCCCTTGAAAGAACTCACTGTAATGGGTACCCCCCTCCCCCTCAGTAAAACAAAATCCTGGCGCCGACCCTCCTTCAAGCACTGAAAATGCGCGAATATGTAGCAGCTATTCCTTCGTTGTCACGTTCTGCTGAGTGTTGGAATACTGTATACCTTGAGAAGTTGGCGACCGCCGCCGGAGTCGACAGCCAGGGCTTCCTCTTCGCTTCCCGCCATCCCCGAGGAGGCCGAAGTCAGCGAGGGAAGCTGGACACTGTACAGCTGCCTGGATTCGGCAGATCCCACTGAAGACGACGCTGTCTGCAATCACAAAAGCCCAATGCAGGCAAGGTACGAGGCATATTCACAAGAAGAATCTGGAGCAAAACACATGACAAACTATAAACTATTTCTATGACTTAGCAGAGGAGGCGAAGTACAACATTTTGTGCGTCGCACTTCCACTTGCTCATAGTGTTGATCTGCAGGTGCTGCACATCTTTACTGGTGCTGTGTCGTTCTATGGGGTCCATACTTCGGTGGAGCTGCGAGTAAAAATGAAGATGCATCGAAAAACTTGGAGGACGTTTGAGCTTCGCCTTTAAAGGTAGAGCGTCTCATCTCAATTGCTAGAGTTCTGTTCTCAGTGCGTGCCTCAGCCATGTCGTAAGAAACCTAAAGAATGCGTGCGTTACATTGGCCGCTTCGTACTATCCTAAAATGCCTGCTGCAAGTGCAGTTGCAAAGTTTTCACAACGCGATAATTCTTTTTTTTTTAAATTGGCTGTGCCGAAGGTGCTACGTGCTCCTTCACAGCAGCACACCATGTTATGGGCGGGCCGTTATAAACCACCCACTTGTTGCACAGTTCACAAGTTTTCACGCCTGCTGCGATTATACGCTTCTGCCACGCAATACTGCATGCGTTAGGAGACTTCTTCCGTTACGCGGCATTCGTAAAGTGTTGGTTTACGAAGAAGTTTCGTCAAATAGCAAGGCTCTGAGGTAAAACACCTCCTTGCCACGCAGACTGCCTGCAGTCGATCTTCTCTCGAAGCTCATATTTTTCAATTTGTTTTATTTGCTTTATTTATCGATTTTTCGGTCACGGACAGGATTATTCCCGCTCACGACCAGCGACACCATCACCTACACCGGAACTTTTGCGAAACGAGCTCTTCAACGCTATCACTTTAGTACCTCTGCTAGCTACCGTACCTTGGTGCCGTTCTACTGTAATTTACCACATGCTCCAATTCACCGCTGTCTTTTAAGTGTACTCATTCGGGATATGTAATTCGGTGGTAACTTTTCCGGGATAATCTGAACATTATCTCTACCCGAACACCTAAGGCATGCCCTTTTATATAGGCCAACAAACAACAGAGCCACCAAATAGAAAAGTAGGCTAATCGGCTTGACTGTGTGGTTTATGCTAAAGTCGTGTATGGCTCCGAAGTAAAAGACAAACTGGACGCCTAAATAGAGGTTGGGGTCGATTACGTTCAACTAATTAACCGGTACTGACTCACAAATGCGTAACCTGACCATGCGTAACTAACTACGGCGTGTACATGTTCGTGAGTTAATAAATAATTAGGTTAATGAGTGGTTGATGTATTTATTAAAGTTATATATAGGCTACGAAATGAGCCAGCAGAGGAAAAGTGCATTGCTGTTTTACAGCCCGCAATGCAAATATATATTTCCGCCCCGAGCCATCATAACAGTTGTTAAAGGGACGCACAAGTGGCCAGAATGTGGGATTAAATTGTGGCTGAAATGAAACGACCGTGAAATAAAGTCACACGTTGCAGCATTTTTTCGTGTTGTGGGTAGGATTTATATTTTGAAACAGTGTTTTAAATTAACAAAAACTACAAAGACTGGTATGTCGCGCCACCTAGCGGAAGAGCGTTAAGTCTGGACATGGGGCCAATCAATGTTTCAAGCGTAGTCACGTAGTCTGATGCCATCACGTGTGTGATAATCCTGAAAATGAGAGTATGTGAATTGAAATCGCTCTTCGCTCTATTTTGTGCAACTTACGAGGTGAAAAGAGTTGCACGTTGAGAAGCGACGCTGACATTGTGGTAGCCAGTTGGACTCACAGAGTCACGGCGCATGCGCGCATCAGACTACCCCGTTCGACCACCTTCAGCGCTCTCTCTTTGCAGCATGTGTTCTCACTTGTGTTTACGACTTCATATTTTCCGCAGATAGAAAAATTCCGATCACAAATGTTTCACGCGTCTTTCACGTTGTGGTTCCGCGATTATACACCCACCAATAACTTTTCCGTTGCGTTAAAGAAAATGGGCGCCACAAAACTTGGCTGTCGGTCCCTTTACCAATTGACGCAGGTCTGCGTACAAGGAGAAGGCAGGGGTGGCACCCAAACCACAATCACCTAAGGAAATGGGAGGGTAGGTGGAGAGAGGGCGATAGCTTGCCCCGTACTAATAGTTATGATTACTCGAAATACGAATAACGTAGACAAGGACTAAGCAAGACAAGGAAAGGCGCTTGTACCTTGTCTTACTTGATCCTTATCCACGTCACGCACTCGCATTTCAGGTAATTACGAATCGCCAACACGCCCAGCCAGCCATTTTGACCAATCAGATCCTTCGCGCGATCTTCGAAAGATAAGGTTTATGGTGATGCATGTCCTTGCCAATAACGGTTGCTGAAGGCATCGAGCCTGTTGCAACCACGACAGCGCCATTCAGCACGTCAACCGGAAAGAATAGCGCTTGCCTGATGTCTAGCCCAGCCCTGGTGGATCAGCTGTGACTGATCCACAGGGCTGAACGGATGGCTCGTGCCAGTGAGGCCCTAGAATAGGGGCACCAACCTGCCGAACAGACTACGCTCTTTATCCTGTATATTCCTTGCAGGCACTGGAGTTCTAGCCTGTCTGGTTTATGTATATAATAAAGTTTTGTACTACTAGTACTACAACAACAACAACAACAACAACATTAACTACTACTACTACTACTGCTACTACTGCTACTACTACTGCTACTAATACTACCGCTACTGCTACGGCTACTACTACTGCTATTGCTACTGCTACTACTACTGCTACTACTGCTGCTTCTGCTGCTACTACTGCTACTGCTGCTACTACTGCTACTGATACTACTACTGCTACTGCTACTGCTACTACTACTGCTGCTACTACTACTACTGCTACTGCTGCTACTACTACATCTACTGCTGCTGCTACTACTACTACTACTGCTACTACTACTACTTGCCGTCGACATAGATGGCTCCTGCGTCACAGAGGCACCCGACGCTTCCAGGCCCGGCAAGAAGCGAAAGAATTGGGCGCCGAACAGCTCTGGCAGCCGCTCGGGTGAAATCCGGGGACCACGATGCCCGCTAGTCTCGCGGTGTTCAGCGTTGTCTTTCATTCCGTGAGGTATCGCGAAATGTCGGCCTTGAAGAAACGGACCACCCTATAGACCACCTGGCACGTCTCAGCGAGATTTGAATGACGAGCGCCCAGCTGCCGTGGTCGTTGTGGAAAGCCGCGTGGTAACGGGAAGCACGAGCTTGATTGCTTACTTGCTTGCCTCTTTGCATGTGGCTCGTACCCACTGCGGGAGATTGGCCATCTAAACCGGCGGTTACTTGTGTGCGTGCACATCTGGCCATGTTTTTTTGTGTGACTCGATGTAATTGTCTCCTTTAATCCCCTCACCCCTTCACCCAGTGCAGAGTAGCAAACAGGACATGCGTCTGGTTGACCTCCCTGCCTTTCATTTCTTCCCTTGTTCCTCCTCCTCCGATGTGATTGCTTGCAATAAAGTTTCGCAACCAACCGACCCGGTATAATTGCTTTAATACCGCACTACCAATTGTTGTTACTGATGCTCCACCTTTAAAGATGACATGGATTGCCGACTCATAATATTGTTCAGTATTTGTTACGGAAGTTATATTGTAAAACAGAGCATGATAATTAGAAAAGCGTCACAGGCCGCTTGACCGAAAATGATAATAAGAACTGCGCAACTCTACAGTAAAGTTGAACATTAATATATTGTAAGCTCTAACTATATAGCCATGCTATTAATGAAAAAAAAAACGCAGCCTTACCAATTCGCACAAATTGTTAGCCAGGGAAGCTCAAACATGTGATTCCGGTGTTTGTGACTTGGTTAATCCCAACGGTTCATTAAGGTTTATCTCAATTACTGGTTTCTCACAAATTGGCAAAATTTTTTGATCCGTGCATGAAGGTACTCCGACTTCAGTACAACTCGCCTGTTTATCTTGTTGCCTTATGCTACTTGCTACATACCCCCAAAAGTTTGTTTCATTTGGTGCACGGGGTCAAAGCGTAAGCTTTTTCGAATGCTTGTGGCCGATGGCTACGCTGGGGCCGAGACCCGCTACAAATCAACTTCGCTGGACATTATAATAATAAAGTTCTGCTTCTTCTCCTTGGGGTATGTGGGAGGAGCAAAACATGACAAAAAGGCATTGAAATGTCTTAGAGAGTGTTGCATTAAGTGAACCATTTACTTTTAGTAAATATGTATTATAGTTTTATTTTCTTTGGGAGGGTTAGGACGTACAAGAGGGTAATAAATGGAGCTTCATGGGTGAAAAACATGAAAAAAGCACTGACTGCTGTTGCGGACAGGACCCTCTCAATTCGTTCTCAAGGCTGTTCCACGTTCCGAAGGATGCTCCCAGCCCCGCCACGATGGCCTAGTGGCTAAGGAACTCGGCTGCTGACCCACAGGTCGCGGGATCGAATCCAGGCTGCGGCGGCTGCATTTTCGATGGAGACAGAAATGTTGTAGGCCCGCGTGCTCAGATTTGGGTTCACGTTAAAGAACCCCAGATGGTCGAAATTTCCGGAGCCCTCCACTACGGCATCTCTCATAATCATATGGCGGTTGTAGGACGTTAAACCCCACATATCAATCAATCAAGTATGCTCCCAAGTAAAACTTCTTTTGGGCCTAGTTGGTTCATAGCCATAGAATATACTTTTACAGCGCAAACATAAAACGATCCACAAAGAAAGCGACGACACACACCAGCGCTGACTAACAACTGACTTTATTTCGGGATATGTCAATGCATAAATACCTCCTGGGCAACCTCACCGCACATGCGCCACACATCTCGACAGATAACAGACACTCAGAGGAACAATCAGAGTTGACAAAAGAAATGAAACCGTGTATTACATACGTGATGAAATGAACTGAAACTCAGATGGGAGCAGCGTCAGAGACGTGTCGCTTATACAAAGCTGAGCCCTTTTTCTGATATGATAGGCTTCCAAAGCCAGCAGCGCAT
Organism: Rhipicephalus microplus; assembly: GCF_043290135.1. NCBI lineage: Eukaryota > Metazoa > Arthropoda > Arachnida > Ixodida > Ixodidae > Rhipicephalus > Rhipicephalus microplus. The sequence goes on from NC_134703.1 coordinate 3,373,728, forward strand.
GTTCATTGTTACTCCTGCCAAGGATCGACGTCCCTTCAAAACGTGGCTCACAATTGCAGCAAGAATTAATATGAGCCACAAGATGGGCTCCTTTATCTTCGTTCTTGTTAACTTTTTGAGCGTGTTCCCTGAGCCGCTCGTTGATACATCTTCCAGTTTTTCCGACGTAGAACTTGCCACACGAGAGCGGGATGGCATAAACCACGCCGACGGCACACGGGACATAAGTCACACCGTGTCGGATTTTGCAACCTCCTCTGTTCATACCGCAAGTGCGGGAGCACAGCTTGGAAAGCTTGTTCGGGGCAGACAGCGCCATAGCGACCCCATGTCTGCCTGCCACTTTCTTGAGCTGATGGGATATCCCATGCATATACGGGACCACCACAGGCCTCGCTTTGTCCTGTACGGCGTCCGCCCGCTTGGCAGTTTTCTTTTTCTGGAAGAGCGTTTCCGCCACTGCAATCAAAAGCGACCTTGGGAACCCCGCAGCCAAAAGTCGGCTGATCTGATTTGCGAAACTATCGTGCATCTTGTGAGTGCATGATTTTCTAAGCGCCGCTTCCATGGCCCCCATCGCAATACCTCTTTTCACAATTTTCGAATGCGCCGACTTAAAAGGTAACAAGTCCTTAGTTGCGCGTGGATGATAGGACCAACACACATGACGTTCACAAAACTCGAGCCTTAATTCTAAAAACTGTAAAACACCATTCTGTGGGAGCTCAAAAGTAAACACCAGACCTCGTCCTTCTCTGCTAAAATCACCTAAAATCTTAGTCACCGAGTCCTGGTAGGAGGAGTCTATAGATAATAAAACCAAAAAATCATCGACGTACCTAAAAACCTTTACAATCTTTCTCGCGCTAAAACCTATGCTTAAAGAGCAATCCACATTTGCTAAAAAAATATCTACAAGCAGAGGCGCCAGACAGGAACCAATACATATGCCATTACGCTGCAAATATGGCTGGTCATTAAAAACGATAAAAGTGACCTTAAGATAAAACTCTAAAAGGCTCAAGAAATTGCTCAAAGAAACACCGGCAAAATTCTGAAAAGGCACAGCCCCATAGGCCTCAATGCACGCTTGCACAGAAGACATAAGCTCATGCTGGGGTACAGAATAAAACAAATCTTCTATGTCAACTGAGAATCCATAACCCACATTGGTATTCCTACTCAAGAAGTGCACTACATCATCTGCATTTTTTGTACGAAAGGGATCATTGTACACCAGTGACTTCAATTTTTCCTGCAAAAACAGGCTGACATTGTGTTGCCAGCACCCCTTTTCACTGACGATGGTTCTAAAGGGTACCTCTGCCTTATGAGTCTTCGCCGTGAAAAACACAGTCAAAGAGTTCCCTCTGCTATTCTGGATGCTCTTCGCAAGCAATGTTAATTCCAGTTTCTTACAAAAATCCACGAATTTTGTTTTCACACGCACCTCCCGCTTCCCAACAGGAGCAAAGTTTTTTGACACAGCCTGCAGCGCTTTTTCGCTAAAAATGCCTTTTTCCACAACAACAAAACCACCCTCTTTATCCGCCTGCATGAGGCAAAGGTCGTTAGCCCTCAGAAAGGACACCGCGCGTCGGACACAACGATCTGAATGCCGGGGTGGGCCTTTTGGCACCGACTTTTCTAAACTTACTACGCCCTCAAGTAGGCATTGATCGCGGGAATCTTGCTTCGCTTTAGACGCGATGTTTCTATTCATTGCAATCAGATCATGCGCAGGAACATGCGAAGGTATACAGAATTTTGGGCCTTTCGCCAGCAATTGTTCTACGTCATCAGGCAGGTTAGCATTTCCAATCACCTTCACCTTTTTCTTTACAACCGGGGCAGATTTTTCACCAGAGCGGCACAAAATTCTCACCATACTGTTCCAATTAGCTTCCGTTAGTTGAGCCGCTAGTCGAACACAAGAGCGGAACTTCTTCAGAGCCAGCCAATCAGGATCAGTTGAATGACAAAGCACCCAAATCCAGTCCCTGAATAGTCGCACTTGCCGCCATAATTCTGAACGTAATAATTTGCATAGCCTCTTGACATGAAACCATGACGGGGTCACAGGGCCGAAAAACGCTCTCACATCTGTCGGCACAAGCCCCTTACGCAGGCAGAATCCATACAGTCTAGATCGGCACGTCGAAAGTACGATGTGGCTGAGGAGTGCATCGACGACAGCAGAGGAAGAAACACAAGTAGAGGACACACAGAAAGAGGGACCCACTGTACTAGAAAGGAACTTAAGTAAAACTTCTTTTGGGCCTAGTTGGTTCATAGCCATAGAATATACTTTTACAGCGCAAACATAAAACGATCCACAAAGAAAGCGACGACACACACCAGCGCTGACTAACAACTGACTTTATTTCGGGATATGTCAATGCATAAATACCTCCTGGGCAACCTCACCGCACATGCGCCACACATCTCGACAGATAACAGACACTCAGAGGAACAATCAGAGTTGACAAAAGAAATGAAACCGTGTATTACATACGTGATGAAATGAACTGAAACTCAGATGGGAGCAGCGTCAGAGACGTGTCGCTTATACAAAGCTGAGCCCTTTTTCTGATATGATAGGCTTCCAAAGCCAGCAGCGCATGTTCATTGTTACTCCTGCCAAGGATCGACGTCCCTTCAAAACGTGGCTCACAATTGCAGCAAGAATTAATATGGGCCACAAGATGGGCTCCTTTATCTTCGTTCTTGTTAACTTTTTGAGCGTGTTCCCTGAGCCGCTCGTTGATACATCTTCCAGTTTTTCCGACGTAGAACTTGCCACACGAGAGCGGGATGGCATAAACCACGCCGACGGCACACGGGACATAAGTCACACCGTGTCGGATTTTGCAACCTCCTCTGTTCATACCGCAAGTGCGGGAGCACAGCTTGGAAAGCTTGTTCGGGGCAGACAGCGCCATAGCGACCCCATGTCTGCCTGCCACTTTCTTGAGCTGATGGGATATCCCATGCATATACGGGACCACCACAGGCCTCGCTTTGTCCTGCTCTTTAAGCATAGGTTTTAGCGCGAGAAAGATTGTAAAGGTTTTTAGGTACGTCGATGATTTTTTGGTTTTATTATCTATAGACTCCTCCTACCAGGACTCGGTGACTAAGATTTTAGGTGATTTTAGCAGAGAAGGACGAGGTCTGGTGTTTACTTTTGAGCTCCCACAGAATGGTGTTTTACAGTTTTTAGAATTAAGGCTCGAGTTTTGTGAACGTCATGTGTGTTGGTCCTATCATCCACGCGCAACTAAGGACTTGTTACCTTTTAAGTCGGCGCATTCGAAAATTGTGAAAAGAGGTATTGCGATGGGGGCCATGGAAGCGGCGCTTAGAAAATCATGCACTCACAAGATGCACGATAGTTTCGCAAATCAGATCAGCCGACTTTTGGCTGCGGGGTTCCCAAGGTCGCTTTTGATTGCAGTGGCGGAAACGCTCTTCCAGAAAAAGAAAACTGCCAAGCGGGCGGACGCCGTACAGGACAAAGCGAGGCCTGTGGTGGTCCCGTATATGCATGGGATATCCCATCAGCTCAAGAAAGTGGCAGGCAGACATGGGGTCGCTATGGCGCTGTCTGCCCCGAACAAGCTTTCCAAGCTGTGCTCCCGCACTTGCGGTATGAACAGAGGAGGTTGCAAAATCCGACACGGTGTGACTTATGTCCCGTGTGCCGTCGGCGTGGTTTATGCCATCCCGCTCTCGTGTGGCAAGTTCTACGTCGGAAAAACTGGAAGATGTATCAACGAGCGGCTCAGGGAACACGCTCAAAAAGTTAACAAGAACGAAGATAAAGGAGCCCATCTTGTGGCTCATATTAATTCTTGCTGCAATTGTGAGCCACGTTTTGAAGGGACGTCGATCCTTGGCAGGAGTAACAATGAACATGCGCTGCTGGCTTTGGAAGCCTATCATATCAGAAAAAGGGCTCAGCTTTGTATAAGCGACACGTCTCTGACGCTGCTCCCATCTGAGTTTCAGTTCATTTCATCACGTATGTAATACACGGTTTCATTTCTTTTGTCAACTCTGATTGTTCCTCTGAGTGTCTGTTATCTGTCGAGATGTGTGGCGCATGTGCGGTGAGGTTGCCCAGGAGGTATTTATGCATTGACATATCCCGAAATAAAGTCAGTTGTTAGTCAGCGCTGGTGTGTGTCGTCGCTTTCTTTGTGGATCGTTTTATGTTTGCGCTGTAAAAGTATATTCTATGGCTATGAACCAACTAGGCCCAAAAGAAGTTTTACTTAAGTTCCTTTCTAGTACAGTGGGTCCCTCTTTCTGTGTGTCCTCTACTTGTGTTTCTTCCTCTGCTGTCGTCGATGCACTCCTCAGCCACATCGTACTTTCGACGTGCCGATCTAGACTGTATGGATTCTGCCTGCGTAAGGGGCTTGTGCCGACAGATGTGAGAGCGTTTTTCGGCCCTGTGACCCCGTCATGGTCCCATGTCAAGAGGCTATGCAAATTATTACGTTCAGAATTATGGCGGCAAGTGCGACTATTCAGGGACTGGATTTGGGTGCTTTGTCATTCAACTGATCCTGATTGGCTGGCTCTGAAGAAGTTCCGCTCTTGTGTTCGACTAGCGGCTCAACTAACGGAAGCTAATTGGAACAGTATGGTGAGAATTTTGTGCCGCTCTGGTGAAAAATCTGCCCCGGTTGTAAAGAAAAAGGTGAAGGTGATTGGAAATGCTAACCTGCCTGATGACGTAGAACAATTGCTGGCGAAAGGCCCAAAATTCTGTATACCTTCGCATGTTCCTGCGCATGATCTGATTGCAATGAATAGAAACATCGCGTCTAAAGCGAAGCAAGATTCCCGCGATCAATGCCTACTTGAGGGCGTAGTAAGTTTAGAAAAGTCGGTGCCAAAAGGCCCACCCCGGCATTCAGATCGTTGTGTCCGACGCGCGGTGTCCTTTCTGAGGGCTAACGACCTTTGCCTCATGCAGGCGGATAAAGAGGGTGGTTTTGTTGTTGTGGAAAAAGGCATTTTTAGCGAAAAAGCGCTGCAGGCTGTGTCAAAAAACTTTGCTCCTGTTGGGAAGCGGGAGGTGCGTGTGAAAACAAAATTCGTGGATTTTTGTAAGAAACTGGAATTAACATTGCTTGCGAAGAGCATCCAGAATAGCAGAGGGAACTCTTTGACTGTGTTTTTCACGGCGAAGACTCATAAGGCAGAGGTACCCTTTAGAACCATCGTCAGTGAAAAGGGGTGCTGGCAACACAATGTCAGCCTGTTTTTGCAGGAAAAATTGAAGTCACTGGTGTACAATGATCCCTTTCGTACAAAAAATGCAGATGATGTAGTGCACTTCTTGAGTAGGAATACCAATGTGGGTTATGGATTCTCAGTTGACATAGAAGATTTGTTTTATTCTGTACCCCAGCATGAGCTTATGTCTTCTGTGCAAGCGTGCATTGAGGCCTATGGGGCTGTGCCTTTTCAGAATTTTGCCGGTGTTTCTTTGAGCAATTTCTTGAGCCTTTTAGAGTTTTATCTTAAGGTCACTTTTATCGTTTTTAATGACCAGCCATATTTGCAGCGTAATGGCATATGTATTGGTTCCTGTCTGGCGCCTCTGCTTGTAGATATTTTTTTAGCAAATGTGGATTGCTCTTTAAGCATAGGTTTTAGCGCGAGAAAGATTGTAAAGGTTTTTAGGTACGTCGATGATTTTTTGGTTTTATTATCTATAGACTCCTCCTACCAGGACTCGGTGACTAAGATTTTAGGTGATTTTAGCAGAGAAGGACGAGGTCTGGTGTTTACTTTTGAGCTCCCACAGAATGGTGTTTTACAGTTTTTAGAATTAAGGCTCGAGTTTTGTGAACGTCATGTGTGTTGGTCCTATCATCCACGCGCAACTAAGGACTTGTTACCTTTTAAGTCGGCGCATTCGAAAATTGTGAAAAGAGGTATTGCGATGGGGGCCATGGAAGCGGCGCTTAGAAAATCATGCACTCACAAGATGCACGATAGTTTCGCAAATCAGATCAGCCGACTTTTGGCTGCGGGGTTCCCAAGGTCGCTTTTGATTGCAGTGGCGGAAACGCTCTTCCAGAAAAAGAAAACTGCCAAGCGGGCGGACGCCGTACAGGACAAAGCGAGGCCTGTGGTGGTCCCGTATATGCATGGGATATCCCATCAGCTCAAGAAAGTGGCAGGCAGACATGGGGTCGCTATGGCGCTGTCTGCCCCGAACAAGCTTTCCAAGCTGTGCTCCCGCACTTGCGGTATGAACAGAGGAGGTTGCAAAATCCGACACGGTGTGACTTATGTCCCGTGTGCCGTCGGCGTGGTTTATGCCATCCCGCTCTCGTGTGGCAAGTTCTACGTCGGAAAAACTGGAAGATGTATCAACGAGCGGCTCAGGGAACACGCTCAAAAAGTTAACAAGAACGAAGATAAAGGAGCCCATCTTGTGGCTCATATTAATTCTTGCTGCAATTGTGAGCCACGTTTTGAAGGGACGTCGATCCTTGGCAGGAGTAACAATGAACATGCGCTGCTGGCTTTGGAAGCCTATCATATCAGAAAAAGGGCTCAGCTTTGTATAAGCGACACGTCTCTGACGCTGCTCCCATCTGAGTTTCAGTTCATTTCATCACGTATGTAATACACGGTTTCATTTCTTTTGTCAACTCTGATTGTTCCTCTGAGTGTCTGTTATCTGTCGAGATGTGTGGCGCATGTGCGGTGAGGTTGCCCAGGAGGTATTTATGCATTGACATATCCCGAAATAAAGTCAGTTGTTAGTCAGCGCTGGTGTGTGTCGTCGCTTTCTTTGTGGATCGTTTTATGTTTGCGCTGTAAAAGTATATTCTATGCTCCCAAGGGTACATGAAAAAACTGAAAGAATCTCCAAGTGCACAAACATGTCTTGGAATCAGGTTTTAATGAGATTTTTTTTTCATACCCAAGTTTTAAAAGATAACAAGCGATATCCGAAATCTGTCGCCTCACAAAGCCCGGCTGACGAAGTTGAAAGCCACAAATGTCCGTGATACTCTGCATCAAACAGCCAAAAAAAAGAAAAAAAGAAAAAAGAAGGCGACGAAGATGCATGAGAACATATCTAGCCCGTAATCAATGAATAACGGAGAAGTGCAAGCTTTCAACAAAATACACCATTAGCGAAAATAAAGACTGGGATCACTTGATCTGCTAGAAGTTCTGGAGCTACACCACGCCTGGTTCTGTGGAGTGCAAGGAGTGGGCTCGGGAAGACAGGGTGGGGTCCCACGGAGTGAAATTCAGGTATTTCTACTGCAAAATATGAAGGGATTAAACTTTTTTACGCGGTCTCGTTTTGTCTCATGCTGTTTCTCATTTTGCCTCACCGGTTGGGGCAAAACAAAATATCTGGTGATTTTATTATTTATTTTCAAAACACCCATTTCAACTATGGCCACATGGTCATATTTATGCAGCACATACTTTGTACCGAAAGAGAAGTTTCTGCATGGATATTTAATAGTAAAAAGTGAAATATCACAGTGTATCTACGAAGTGAACGATGATGAATGGGGCGAAACTTTGCAGCGTTTTATCGGTAAACCATGAATCGTCTATCTATCTATCTAATCTATCTATCTATCTATCTATCTATCTATCTATCTATCTATCTATCTATCTATCTATCTATCTATCTATCTATCTATCTATCTATCTATCTATCTATCTATCTATCTATCTATCTATCTATCTATCTATCTATCTATCTATCTATCTATCTATCTATCTATCTATCTATCTATCTATCTATCTGTCTGTCTGTCTGTCTGTCTGTCTGTCTGTCTGTCTGTCTGTCTGTCTATCTATCTATCTATCTATCTATCTATCTATCTATCTATCTATCTATCTATCTATCTATCTATCTATCTATCTATCTATCTATCTATCTGTCTGTCTGTCTGTCTGTCTGTCTGTCTGTCTGTCTGTCTGTCCATCCGTCCGTCCACACCTGTTGAGTGAGTCATCGAACTAGATGGTCACGAACCATGACAAAAATTTGCAAATAGTGACTATCATTTTCGGGAGCTCTGCCTTTCAAAACTTTATTCACTATTTTCACATTTTTGTCGCATTGCACCCCATTTTACTCTAGACGGAATATAGCACGCCGTCACGAGAAGCCCACTCGCAAGTTTGGTGATGAACAGAAATAAGTCGTGCGTCAGGATGATCGTCAAAATATTTTTCGTCGTATAGAACTAAAGCACGCAGATAAATTGTGTACATACCACTGGTAGAAAATTTAACGTAATCATAACAAATTATTTTAACTTTGTCCCTCTTTTTCTTCACAGCTGTGGAGCCTAGAAAATGAGCGAGTGAAATAATATCCGAGATAACACAAGCCGAAAACCCGATATGAATATTTGACCCGTAGAGGAGGGAAACGTATTAGGCGTACATTACGCAGCACACGCACATCTAGCTTTACGCCACTATCGAAATGCACACAATCTCCATTGCCCGCATCGAATCCACGACTTTCAGGTCATCATTGGAGCGCCGTGACCATTACAAATGAATGAGAAGTGGACGAAAAAGTCGCAGACTGAGCTTCCTTGGTCAACGTATCTGACGTCGTTTCACTGAAGATCAGTCACACTCATTCGGTATCTCGATTTCTCGCTCTCTTTATCACCCTGAAGAAGAAAAAGTAGAGCCATATCAACTGTTCTCATAGCTTTACAATATGCGACCGGTGTTCTCTAGGCTCTGACGA